>NC_134705.1:41595770-41908270 GCF_043290135.1 Rhipicephalus microplus | reverse complement strand
GTGTATGACTTCCTGATATTCACACATGGCATTGATCCTTCCCGAGAAGTAGGGAACGTGTTAAAAGTGTTTAAGGAATGTAGCATGGGCCTTGAGTTTGCTACCGAGCAGCCTAAAAATAACGAGCTGAAATTCTTGGATTTAAAACTGGGACTTGGTAGGGAACACCTTTGCTGGTGTTATCAACCAAGAAGTGCCAAGCCAGTGCTAGATTACGCGTCTGGGCACTCCAAGTTGGTAAAGAGGGGGATAGTGAAGTCTTGTATTATGTCAGCTTTGCAGAAATCATGTGGCCATCTAATCAATGAAAGTTCCAGGAGTCAGGTGGGAAAATTCCAGAAGGCGAATTACCCGAAGTAGTTAATTTTCTTCATGTGCGCAGTCCTAGCCAGAGAAATAAAGGGCAAAAAACAAAGTGTAGTGGGGAAGAGGGAGAGAGACAGTATCTAGTTGGAGCACCTGAAAGACGACTACGATGAAGCGCTGAGTTCGTGACAGTGACTGTCGGCTCTTGAACCAGGCAGTTGGTTTTATTCAATAAACCCCCTTATAATATATATATATATATATATATATATGTATGTATGTATGTATGCAAAAGATCGTCGCACGACTCTCGGCGCTTTAACAACACGCCACGTCAACAAGGATCCTCTTCACCCGACCACCCTCCCTCAGTCAGTCACCGATCTCCATCTCCCCGTCGTCACTCCCTGTCACCTATGCGCCGTCGACCCTGCCCTTCAGACGCGGAAAACTAGATGCCGCTATTCCGGAGGCACGAACTGCGTCGTCGTCGAAAGAATCAAGTCCTCGCACTTCTCCGACAAACCTCATCGAAGTTTTTGTGGACGGTTATCGTACCCTTGCGCTTGTGGACACTGGTGCTGCCGTTTCAGTAACTGATTTAAAACTTTGCCGCCTGCTTCGGAAGGTTACCACGACGCCAAGGGGGTTGTCCCTCCGTACTGCCACTGCTCACCATATTCGACCATCAGCTGCCTGTACCACCCGCGTTCTCATCCAAGATGTTTTGTATACCGTTGAATTTCTTGTGCTACAAACTTGTTTTCATGATGTGATCCTCAGCTGGGATTTTCTGTCTCGTAATTATGCGGTTATCGACTGTGCTCGTGCTGAAGTGGCCTTCTCTGCGTTGTGTGCCTCGTCTCCGGAATTTCCGTTGAACAAGCTGTTTCTCGCTGACGACATCGACATACCACCGACTAGCGCAGCCTTTGTTCCCGTATCTTGTGCCGATGTGTCTAAGCCTGCAGTGTTGTTTACGCCTTCCCAAACATTCCAAAGTCGCAAGAGCCTCGCGTTGCCGTTTGCAGTTCTAGATAATTCGGCGGGCGCTACCAATTTGTTTGTCACAAATCCCTTCCGAGGCAGCACGCCGCCGTTGGACCAGTCTTGGACCAACATCTGCTAACATCGGCACCGACGTCGGGCCGACGTCGGAAGTGCAACTACTTCCAATGTCGGGCCGACGTTCAAGCCAATGATGGGCCGACGTTTTGCCGATGTTTTAGCCAGTATTAGGGTGGCTAGAATGAGGAGGTGTGAAAAGCGGCCGCTGAAACCAGTCCCCAAAGCGCGCCGATGCCGCTTGGAGCGCTGCACGCAGAGGCGCGGGTACCCTTGCGCAGGCGACATACGAATGAGTGCGCGCTGCTCTCCGCAGAAATCTCTCTCACGCAGTTAGACGCAGGCCTGTAGCCGGGGGGGGGGGGGGGGCTAGGGGCCTCTTTTCTCTAGTTTTTAGCAAGTGCCCCCCCCCCCCCTCCAAAAAAATTTCTGGCTATGGGCCTGCTCTCACGCTATATGGCGGTCACCTATTTTCGGTGAAAACCTTTTTTATTGAGTCAATGTACGACATTACTTAAGATACTTAAGCCACGTAATGTCTTACGTGGCTTAAGTATCTCTATATTTTCTCGCCTCTGAAAACAATTCTCGAGAAGGCATATGAGCGAGACCCGACACCAACTTTTGTGGATTTCGTAATATTGCGGTTACTCACGGCAGAACTGCAGGGGTGTTACGAGACGTTGCGATTACTGGAAGGCTTCATATTACTTAGAGCATGTTAAGTTCCTTCATCCACGAGCAGAAACGTCGGTACAAGAGCCTCGTTTTGCTGCTCCGCCGCGAACGCATAATCTTCTGCGAGTCGCAGCTTAAATTTTCACTTGGCATTCAATTATCGGTTTCCGAACGTAGAAGTTTTAGAAGCCTACAATTGCTCATTAACTTAGACGAGTAACGCTGTAAGAGCGCTAAAACTTACGTATGCCGCGAAGCCTGTGACTCGAGAATTGTTCCAGCAGCAGAAATAGAGCAGACACTTTTTTAAACAAAAACATAACTTGATTTTCATGCATGCCAAGGTATTCATGCTCTGCCACTAGAGTACACATGGCTTAACTCTCCGCCCTTTCTTTCGTCTTCTTTTTGGTTCATGCTTTTAAAAAAAGTGGACACGAGTTAGGCAATAAATACGCACCACACTTTTGGTGAAGAGAGCCCCATGCTTTGGGCAGCCAATTTGTTGTGTCTCGCCAATCCCCTTCAGCATCTCTATGGCCGACTTGGCGTGAAGTTGTGCTGAGCTCAAGAAACGAGTGATTTTGTCCTCAAGGTTCAGGATGAGGGTATAAAGGGAATTCGATGGATACAAAAGTTCGCCCAGATCCCACAGCTTGCTTGCATGGGCTGGGAGATTTCCAGGCACATTTTCTCTCGAGACAAGACAGGCGTTCTTGCACTCATCACAATTATTGCTAAGTATACGCTTTCTCGCAACGTAGCCTGCGACATAATATACAAGGCGGGAGTCACTTCGCTCAGCAGTGTACGATGCACGCTCTATCGACACTATCGGCACCCAGGCACCAACGCTTGGTCTTCTTTTTCGCCGTTGACATCCTCGGGCATTTCAGAGGGACCTAGCGCAAACACTGACTGATGGCATACTTGCAATGTAGCGACTGCTTGCGAAGAAAATCCAAGCGCACGTGCAGCAAACACAGGGAAGTGCGCCGCTCCCTACCCGCGCCACTGCCATCAGCGCCCCTTGCGGCATCGGCGCGCCGAGTGACCCTCTCCGACAAACGAAAGGCGCCCCGCTCATCACACCTCCCCATTCTAGCCACCCTACCAGTATGCAACCAACATTGGGCCGACGAAGGCCCATCGTATTGCCGACAAAGCTGCCAATGTTCGGCCAACATTGGGCCATATTTCAGCCAATCACATGCCATTTTTACGCCGATGTTTGCTGCACGACGAATATTGGCTATGGATGTACGACCGACATTGGACCAATCCAGGGCTACATTGCAGCCAATCAAATGCCGTTATTACACCGATGTTTCCTGCACGACGAATATTGGCTACTGATTGGCTTGCCATTATGTAACCATTATTAGTAGGGAATTTTTCTTACCGGAAGATTTAAACAATATGCCTCGATGACCCACTCTTGTAGCTTTGCAGCCCTGTATACTTGGGGCAACAGAAAATTGAATGCTGAGAACTGAAAGCAGTTACTCGATCTATTTCATCTTTTATACCTCATTCCCTTTGCTAACACTAGAAGTGTAGTTTATTTTTTTACCAAGTTATCTTTTGCAATAGCGAGTGCTTTATTTGGTACTGGTATTTGGTACAGCAGATCGAAAAAAGTTGTTAGGAAGTAAATGTTGAAAGCGTATGTCCCCCACTTGCAATCCCCACATATGTCCCCCACAAGGTAATCGAGAATATTCATAGTTTAGAGCATTTTTTAGTAACTAAAACATGGTGATGGTGCTTCCGAATCAGCATAAGCTAGCCGAACAGTGCACCACCGACAGTCTGCAGACTATTTATTCTTTGTTTTTTTTATTTATTTGGTACAACAAAAAATGTATACATTGAAAAATATATATACACAACTAAAAAAGGCCCGCTCTACTGCAGGTCAGGTTGCGTTGGGGGCACCATGACAGTGGTGCTGTCAAGGCCCTGGCTGCTGTGGCTGGGCAGGAAGCCAGCTGCCGCGAGCAACCGATAATCTGCACTTTGAGAGTGGGGATCATCGGGCTGCTCCACAACAAATGCTTCTCTGAAGCGCCACTTCCTGCCCCCACAGCGATCACCAGACCCTGGCAGCCACCTCTTAATAAAGTTGAGGGCCTCCGCCTGGTCGCACCCTGCTTTTTGGCAGATGACATCTGCATACAAGAACAGAAATACCATAGTACACATGAAGCACTGCAGTACAGAGAATACACAAGGGTACACACACATAAAACAATGAACAAGTCTAACCTGTCACTAATCTACAGAGCCTCAGGTTCAAAAAGGCCCTTTTCCCTTTTCTGCCATGAAGGCTGTACAGCACTTGCACGTCATGTGCCAATACAGCCTTCATGGCATTCACACCAATTTCTCGGAGGCCACGTCCCCCAATCTGCAGGAGGTACTTGCGCTGTAAAAAAATGCAAGAAGCATAGATGGGGTAAACGCAACAGCACATCGAAATGTTTTCATGATAAAAATCTGCAAGAAGAGGACACTGAAAACAACAACTTGAATTTTTGGGCATCACAACATTTCATTGTTTTTTTACGCTAACTTCAACTCACTTGACCTAAAATGGTTTCCACATCAGCCCTCTCACACTCAGTGTGAGAACCTTTCAGAGTCCTTCTCTGAATGCAGTTTCGCTGTTATGAAATCAAATACAACACTGTTATAACCCTTAATAAATATTGATTCTAGCTATGAAATAGTAAATTACTTTGTACAGTGCTCAAATTCCAATACACGTTTCTTCGAGGTTACAATGTCTTTGCCTGAATGTTGACCAGGAGTAGCTTCTACAGGTGAAAAACGATAAAATATGTGGAATTCAAAAAGAAGCCTGGACATGTTTTTAATCAATGCATTGTAAGCAGAGCACAACAAGATAAATGAACATGATCAAGGCGTACTAAGAGGCAACCTTAGAGCGACCAAATCTTGGTCATAGATGAAACTGATAGAAAAATAAAGGTCGCACTAGATGGTCGCACCATTTGCTGTTTATATTTTTCTGTGATAGCCAACAAAGAGGCATGTCGCTATAGAAATCTCATCACAATAAACAAAGGTGCATTTTTCTTCACACTGCGAAATTGGGTGCATGTTAGATTTTTAAAAAAGTAAGAAATCGGCTAACACAAGGCAGGGTGAACTGTAGCTCAAAGTAGAGAGAGCCGCAGCGGACACGAAATAGGGTGATAAATGAACAAAATTACTGAATGTCTGTTTTAAGCAGGCTATTGCTAGTCACTGCCCATCAAACACACGATGCCGCCTACATCGTCTGCTAGCTTAAGACAGTTCACTCGGACTTCACAGACTATATAGTAAATACAGTCGAATCTCATTAATTCCAACACACTTAATTCGAACTGACGCTGTGGTCCTATCAAAGCTATACCGCGCTCCGAAAATGCTCTCAGCACCCCGCCCAATCCTGCGGTGGCACTTCAGACACCTCATCGCTGTGCTTGAAGAAGAAAATGAAGAAAAGGAAAGAAAAGACTGCGGTGGAATATTTGCCAAACGCCAATCTGCGACATTCCTGTGCCCCGCTTCGGCTTTTTCCGTCCCTGCCACGTAGAGACCCTTCTCCTCTTAACACTGCGCATGAAGAGAAAGAGGGGAAAAAAAGCTGTCGCAGAGAGTTGGCTCTCTCATGCCGATTTGCAACGCGCCGGTGTCACGCTTCCCTGTTTTTCGTTCCTGCTATGTAGAGACTCTTCTCCTTTCAACACCGCGCATGAAGAGAGAAAAAAAAAGCTGCCGCGGAGTGTTTCTCTCTCGAATGCCGATCTGCTTTTCTCCAGGTAGAGACGCTCCTCCATTCTCATCATGTGCTGGCCACGCTCCGGCTGCAGCGCAGATGGTAACAGTGGAAACACAGTTGTCTTCGAAGAGTGTCAGCACTGGACATTGCCGCGTGCAACTTCTTTTGCCAGGAGAATACTGAAGCCGAAGTACAAATGCTTTGCAAACTGCACGCAAAACTTGTTGACTCGTTGCAAGGCCAACGTATACAGACATGTATTGACTACTTTAATTAATGACGGATGTCCTGTAATTTGTGAATAAAACTTCTCCATGCACATGCATCACTGCATGGTGAGCCCTCCGCTCGTTTACCGTATTTACTCTATTCTACCGCGGCCTCGATTGTAACGCGCGTCCGGTTTCCACAAAAAAAAAAAAAAAAAAAAAAACTAAGACATTGGTTGCCACGCGCACCCTTTTTTCTCGTTGGCCCGCTTGATCACACCACTCGCGAAAACGACTCTTTTTGAGAGCGTCTTCCGTTTAAATATAAAGTACGGGGGAAGCTTATGCCTATCTGACGTGCAACAGAGCATTGCTGTCACTCTAGTTTTACCGTGGCCCGATGTCAGTACACAAACTTGCTTCGCCCCCTTCTCCTAGACGGTTGTGGTGCCAGGCATGTCGAAGTAAAGAGGCGTGTGATCGGCATTCCCGATTTGCCCAAGCAGGTAGCCGTTGTGCCGCAAGTTTAGGAGGAACCTCTGAAGACTCTGAAGCTTTTCTTCGTACTCCTCCGGCAACTTCCGGCATATGCCCGTTCGCCTTCGGAGGGAAAAGCCTTTTCTCTTCATAAAGTTCGTTAGCCAGCACCTGCTCGCTTTAAAATGGCTCTGCATTAGCCCTTTTTCTAAGGCTAACTGCATAGCCTGCACTTGGAGCAGTTCTGTCGTCACGGGCCGCTGTGCCGCTCACTGCTTAATCACATACTCGCCGAGCAGCTCTTCAATTTGTGGAAACCGACCCTGCTGTGGTCCACTGAAGCCTTTGCGTGAATCTTTGTTGTCGACAATATTCTGCTTTTGTTTCCGGCAGTCCCGCACGCACGTTTCGGGAACTCCGAATGACCGCGATGCGGCCCGATTTCTGTCCGTTCCGGCACACGCGACGACTTTTCTTTTAGAAGCAGCATTGTGGTGCACTCGTCGAGTTTTTGGAGTCGGCCCTACCATGCCGTCGATGCTAATGTACTACAAGATGACGAACTCCTCAGCACACGTATGAAGTGCCGCGCATGGGAAACACATAGGCAGAAATGACCGACGCGCCATGCCGACGCACGTAGGGGGCGGCCATTTTGTAAGTGGCGATGGCAATAGAATGACCATATTCATTTTTTTTTTCGTATTCGATTTTAACGCACATGCGATTTATGAACTCTCTTAACCGGAAAAAAGGTGCGTGTTAAATTCAAGTAATTACGGTAACTTTCATTATTTTGAACTTCTTTTAATTTGAACAAATTTTCTGGCCTCTTTGAGTACAAATTATTCATATTCGACTGTAGTACAGTGGCTCATGAGATAACCTGACTAGTTTGTTTCCCGAAACACAGTATCTTAAAGCAGTACTAAATTTCTGCATGTTACATAGGCATATTAAAAATCAAGAAATATACACCAAAGCCGCAGCCACAGCTTTACTCTGCACAGCTGCCTCTGCTGCCTCCACTTCTCCAATTGTACCAGCAGGCAGCCGGGGAAGGTCAGAGGGGCGCTGTGCTGGCTGGGCGTGCTGAGGCACGGACAAGAGCCGTACCTTGTGCTTCAGCTGTCGCACCTCCTGCAGAACCTCTCTTTGTTGCTGCCGGATGCCAAGTTGGATCCGCAGAATCCGTAGCAATAGAGCTGAAACATACAAGAGTATGTACCATATTTACTCGCACAATTTGCATCCTCACATAATTTGCTCAGCAGTATAATTAGCCAGCCAGCTTTACTACAAGAAACTTTTTGCTCGCATACTTTGCCCTCCCCAACCAGCCCGAGCCACCTTGCCAGCACACACACAGACACATTTGATTTCATGATGCTCTGGTCAGGCACATCTCTTGTCGAGCAGGCGAGTGCAGTCTTACACAAAATGGACTGAGTGCAAGGTCCCTTCTTCCATGAACTTTTATGCTTTCCCTAGAATATCGAACTTGAAAACTGAAACCTGTTTATGTGTAGTCCGAAATGCCTAAAGGTTTGCCTCCTATCTTCCCACCTCTTCCACGGCAAGAATGTATTCCCGAGACACAGCACAGATGTTGAACGCGTGCAAGGACCTGTCACATCAACTAGATGAGGCAGGTTTTCGCACTCATTTTTTTTTTTTTTCGGTTTCGCCATCTGGCCATTGCGTTTTTACCGTTCCTTGTGATAGGCTACAATAATTGTATACGAGGCAGATTGCTGTTATAAAGCTTACCGAAGAAAACTGAAACCGTGCTACCGCTAAGCACATCAGCGTGGAGTTCTTCGACATGCAATATTCAGTATGGGAGCCAGCAGAAGAGTGCGTTGAATAACCGCTAAGCACATCAGCGTGGAGTTCTTCGACATGCAATATTCAGTATGGGAGCCAGCAGAAGAGTGCGTTGAATAAGACTTAGCATAGAAGCTTGGGTGTGTTGGTTAGATATCGGAGGGAACACAACGCAATAGAAGACTGGGACAAGGAATGGACACACACACACATGAAGGGCGACACACACAGCACTGTGTTGGCATCGCGCTTCCTTGTCTGCATCTTACTTTACGTTGGGTTCCCAACAATTATTGGAGAGTACTTATGTTCTCTGGTATAACCCTGTCGTGGGAACTGGTTTTTGTGAGCACTGTTCGGAAGAACTTCAAGAAAATGGGGGCATTTGAACAGGCTTAGCAAACAAATGACAATCCGCTTTGAGACAGCTGTGACAGCGCCTGCAACATATATTCCCAGTTGAGCTTTTAGGCCAGCGATTCCTACTAGCTTCGCACATGACCGGATTGACAAAAAAAGTACACATAATACGCGAGTATATACCGCATTTGACTCTGTAGCTTTGATGAACCAGGCAGATACACAAATTTATCCAAAACTCCATTGATTCTGTTGCAAAATTATTCAAGAAACAAATTGCGATGTTATCCATGTTACTATACGATTGTGGCACTTTACCATTGCAGCTTTCCAGGAGGCACACATAGTGCAGCGTTAGTTCACCACTCGCAGTTAATTGTATGCAGTAGGTTGCTCACAGCAACTGACTGCATGCAATGGTGAACATCTTGCATGCTTGCACCGCTGTTTCAGCATGCTGGCTGCTTCCCATACGGCTATCAATTGATGTTCACAAAATTGGGAAGATGAAGAAAGACTACACAGTGCCCTCTGGCCACCCTATACTCCAAACCTCCAGCCAACAAACAAACAAGAGAAACAGAAGTATGCAAATGAACATTATTCCTATTGCAGCTGGAATGGAGTGTAGTTTTCACCAATTCTGTGTGTTAAGTCAATATGGAGTGAGTTAACTCCATAAAGTAGCTTTTCTCATAACAGTGTTCACTCTATTGTAACACAAGGAGTGACTTCATAGCATCTAGAAGGAAAAATAGAATCTTCAGTATTTGATAGAAATGTGAGGCTCTACCTTAAAACAACAATAATCTGGAAAAAGAACTCATTACATTAAAAAAAAAAGGTAGCACAGTTGATCCCCTTTACAAGAGACACTGATGTAACAGACAAACGGGGATAAGAGGCACCAGTGTGCAGGCTGACATTTGGCCCATCATGCATCAGGCACTCCGTAGATGCGCCTGTGCAGCCGGGAGCCCTGCAGTCAAGCATACTGAGCAAGACTGTTGACCACTGTACAATGACACATTGCAGCAAATTTTCAAAACTTCATTTCACAGACTTCTGCAAAAGCTTCTTACACTCTCGCATGATTTTTGCACAAGCTTCTCTCATTCTTGCGTGATTTTCGTCAGAACATATAAGTGTTGGAAGTTGTATGTCCCCAAAAACTTGCACAATACAAATAGCATACATTAAAGTCTATCACTTAATACGTGCATAGTGTAACAATGAAAGGAAACTCACGCATGGTTTGCTCCGAGCCTTCCCCGTGCGGTGCCTCCTTGAGCCTTGGAGAGCACTGTACAGCTAGAGCAAAGTAGCATCAATCCAGTGTTAATGGCAGGTTAACAAGACAACAAAACTAACCCCCATATTCATAAACGCTCCCCGACTCGACTTTCACCCTTCACTTGACAGAGTTGAGCACTGTGCCGCTGCTCGTTTGAAAGCGACGCTGCTATACTCGAGAATCACAGCAGATTATTGCTGACATGCAGCAATTTTCTCTGCTTAGAGACGGCGCTCCCATCAGCCATCTCAAGTGAAGGTGAAGCGTTGAGTGGAGGGACGTTCTAGAATACGGGGGTAAGATTGGTTGCAAGAACACTACAATAGACACACTTAATTTTTACACTTCATCTATATTGTACAGCTACACACATTCTGCATCCTTATAATGCAACATATACATACAGGCTTATAAAGTAAACACTATAGGCTGCTCAAATAACACCTACACAAAAAAATTACCCAAAAGTGGCCATGCGCAAAGTACTTTTATTTGAAACTCACAAAACTTTTGCGGTGATGGAGAATAAATAAGACAGGTTACGCTTGGAGGCACATGAGACCTTCGCAGCTTTCATAAAGTACAAAAAACAATATGGTATGTGTGTGTGTATGTACGCATGAAGCTTCAGCCTTTACATACGGTTTCTTGAAAGAATCGACTATGAATTTTATGGCACCTGTGTCCTTCAGCGCAATTGAAAGCCTGCTGATCAGTGTGTGCAATTGTGGAATAGTTACATGGAAAATGGCGTGAAACACCTAAAATCAGATTTTTCTAGCTAGGAAACATGCAGCTGTGTATACACAACACATGCTGCAAACAGTGGGAGGTGACCACAAGAGTGATTTGAGTGTAAGCGGCAGTATTCCGCATTCATGCACCCCGCCATTTTAAACTGTTGCCCAAAAGCAGCACCACTTCAGCGTGCAACTTTTTTTTTTTACATCATAAACAGCACGGAATACAGCGAGGATGAAAACAATATATGCAATTAAATTTTGAGCACTATTTATGGTGCGCATGATTGATTGATTGATATGTGGGGTTCAACGTCCCAAAACCACTATATGATTATGATAGACGCCGTAGTGGAGGGCTCCGGAAATTTAGACCACCTGGGGTTCTTTAACATGCACCTAAATCTGAGCACACGGGCCTACAACATTCCCGCCTCCATCAGAAATGCAGCCGGGATTCGAACCCGCGCCCTGCGGCTCAGCAGCCGAGTACCTTAGCCACTAGACCACCGTGGCGGGGATGGTACAAATGAAAAAAAAAAAAAAATAGGCCTTTGTACAACGACGAATTTATAATTTGCCTTCACGGACCTTCTGTTAGGCTGCACCACATACAGATTTTTTGTGGCTTTCAAAAGAGATTTGAAAAAAAAAAAAATAATAACCGTGTTTACTCTCGTCATGAGCGCACTTACTAAGTCACCCTCATTTCAGTCGCCAAAATTTTCAATTTTTTTTTTCCACATATTAAACACACACCTTACGTTCATCCGCTGAAGTCCCACGGGCTCCCCCCCCCTTGCCGCCTTTGCTCGCTGCCACGTGCCATTTCATTTTTGTTTCTATTTGTTCATGGAACGTCCCCTGTCTTTTTAATTATCTCTTGTAACATATGTGGCATTATCTTGTTCCCGAGGTGCCACAGGTGCTCTGCTATGTAGATGCACCATTAAACTAGTATTTTTGATCAACTGTGCATTTCTGATGTTTACCTTGCAAGTACGTAAAACTGGCATGCTTCTTGATCTACGATACACATGTGGCTTGTCTCACTTTGAAGGAAAAGTTAGCATACAATGGTGTAAATGCTTCGAATTTGAAATATTGAGGCAGCAGCACTCTGGAGATGATCATATGGTAAAGAAACAAGTGCTGCCTTATTACTGGCAAGTTGTCACTTATATGTACAAATAAATTTTGCGAGCTAAAAAAAGTACAAAAGCACAGCGAGGCTATGATGTGGTTCAACCTGTGGATTCGCTTCATTTATCACGCCATATGATGAAGCTTCCTTTGGTAAAACTGCTCAGATAAGAAAAAATGTTTGCTGTCCAATACAGCAACTATACAAAGTGTGCACGTGCATCTCGCAGCGTCTTTTCGTCACTTCCGAAATGCGCCACCAACATGCCCGGGCACCAACCGAATCTATCGCCTACAACTGCCATGTTGTCTCCTCGTGCTTGCACCCGTTTAGTTTTGCCTCACGATGCAAGTTTGAGAAATTATGAGCTGCTGGTGAGGCAAGTTGATTTAGTAGTCCATGCAGAGGGAGCAGAGCTTAGGGTGTTTCTTCGCTGAAAGTTATAACCTGAAATTGAGAACGCACATTCCGATTTTCCTAAAAGTACCAGCGTATTTGGCTGGTGCAGATTAACAAAAGCTACTTGAAGAAACTTTGCAATATTTGCATCTTCAGGTGCAACTTCATTACGGGTAAGTGCCATAGCCAAGTATTTACCTGCAAACAGATATAGCTTACCAAGATACTGTACATACAAACTTGTCCGCAGTTAAAATCATGATGGCGTGGAAGGTGGTTAAAATTGTGATGCCGATCGCGGAGATTTGGTATTGCATTGAAACAAACTATAAAGAATGGGAAACAATATTAGTTCACTTTGAAGTATAGCCGATCGGTTCAAGTTGGGCGTCAGGATTTTTTTTTAATTAGTCAATTAATTCTATACACGGTCTCTATCATGTTCAGTGACTCCACTGTACATTAGTGTACAACAAAAGCAAAATACAAAGTGAAAAGTGTGTTAAAGCATATGCGAAAAATAAAGTGATGACTGGCATTACCGCGGCACACACCACGCAAAGTCGCTATCTGCCTTGTATAATATTTTCCTCGACTATTTCCACAAATTGCAATCAAAGAGGCTCAAGCTCAACATCAGCACTGTTTAAAACACTTGGGGGGGGGGGGGCATTGCTACTTTGGTGGCGTAGGCCGTGACAATATATTCATAATATTATATCTCTTGTAAACTTGCCTAGCTCTGCATGACTAGTTTTCGATGGGAGCAGCTGCGCTTCGCACATCCACTCTTGAAATTGCGGGTCGAGAGATTTTGAGCTTTCACTTGTTTTTGGGCCAGGCAATTTGTAGTGAAGGCAAGATAATAGGCCCTCATAGGTTGTGGCGGGCAGCCGGTGTACGCCGTGGCTGGTATATGTGTCGCACATCTTGATTATCTGGTCTTGTATCGAGTGAACAAGCGAGGCCTTCCTAATCCAATGAGCTCGTTAAAGTAAGACAACAAAAAACCACAATGCTTCCACATCGTTCACAGCAACAGATGACGAGCCCCCAACAAACCGCACTGCAGCACGTGAACTGCCGTAGGTACCCAGGGAGTTACCCGGGCATGGTGGGAGAGGGCGACAACGGCAGAAGTGACATCACAAGAACACTATGTATAAAGGGGACATTTAAAGACTTTTTTCCCATTTTTAAACTTCGTGCACTGTTCTGTCACAATTTATAGCTCAGAATAGTTGTATTTTGAAAAGGGCACCAATTCATAAGCCCAATGGTTCAAGGATGGGTGCATTTAGGGGGCCCATTCTACGTTTTACTTATGCCCTTCAAGAACTTGCTTACAGGGCCAAAGTCCTGTTTCAGAAAGAACACACTAGTGCGTGGCCAGCAGTCCGTCAAGCATAGTGCTGGCGAGATTTGGAAATGCAGCGCATGAGCATCCTCATCTGCTACTTCTCTGCTCATGCTCTCGGGGCTTACTTGCGAGGCACGGTCCTTCGCACTTTTCATTTTCACACTGTAAATCAACTGATACCAACTCTGCCTTCCATTATTTAATAAACCAATATTTCATGGTCACGAGGACGAGCTTAAAATGTTTGCTACATCAGACCTGAACAGCATTTTGAGTCATCGAAACTTGCTAGTTGCAGCGAGCATTATGCGAAAAATATGATGTGCTTTACAGTGACAACTTGCAAAACACTGCAGCAACGATTAAAATCATGCATTTTTTGTGCTCACAGGAAATCCCTGAAGCAGGAGGCACTGGGCTAGATAAATTGCGCAGCTAAAATACGGATGCGCTTTCCAATGCTGTCATGCGTACAGGCGGAGAAATGGCAGACAAAACTGGGCGCACCCCGATTCTATGCGCATGCGTCCCATTCACAAGCCTCGCTGCCAGTTAGCACCACATGGCTCACTGTCCATGAGCTCGCTTGTTTCCTGTAACAGTGGACCATACGGTACACCTATTTAAAAACGAGGACAGAATGTATATAATGCAGCATCTGATGAAGCCATGACGATGTGTTGCTGATGAAATCTGGAACTCTAGTTAGTACCCTTATTGTTAACCAGCCGACCGACTAGCACAAAAAGATTTGCGACTGAAATGATGGCATCTACACCTGCCCTTAAAGGGACACTGAACAAAGTTTTTGCCGCCGAGATTTTCAGCCAAAGCAAAAGATTGGGCCATGAAATTCATAGACAATAATAATTTCAAGCAGAAACTACGAAAACATACTGAATTTAATGAGCCTTTTACAAAATGCCGCGTCTAGCTCTTAGACACGGCGTTTTCTAAAAGGTCGCGACATTTATTTTTCAAGTTTTTTTTTTTTTGTTATTCAAGACAAATCTACGGTGCATTGTTCACAGAAAACAAAATTGCCTCAGTAAGATTTCTTTGCGAGCAGCTTACTAATTTTAAGGCAGGCGCGTTGATTCGTGAACTGAAGGATGCGAGTGATCGATCTTGCCTGCTAGTGGCTAGGCGACAAAGGCTTTACCTCATGTCCTGGTGTAGCTAAGTCACGCAAATGGAGCAGAAAATGTGCATTATCATTTATTTCACCTAAATATCACACGTATGTGACTTATTGCCGGTGACAGGTGATCAGGATGAAGTCGACAAGTTGCAAATCTGAACAAGAATTCACTCGAATGAAAAACCAACCTATACTCACGTGCACGGTGAAGTCGAACACGCCGTCCGTCGATGTTGTCGCTGATGCCCGAAGGAAAAGACAAGAGGACAAGCGACGGGGTCGTCTCTTTCTATAAAGTCGGCGGAACTGCCAGAACGGCCAACACAAAAGGCATCGGGTTGACATTCCTCCATCTGGGCATCAGTCGCTCCACCCGGGCATGCAGCTGCTACTGGTTCTACTACTATCCTCTTCCCCGTGCCTCTTCCCGACATTGCAGTGTTGCTGCCATACTCGCGAACCTTTTTAAATTAAAGCACGCAATCATGTATTATCGTGTGCCATACTAAACTTAAAAACAGTGCGCCGGTACATGAGATCACGAAGCGCGGTCCACGCCATCACAAGAGCAATTAGAGAAATGAAACAAAGAAAACAAAAATGTATAAAATATTTTGTCTCAATACGATCCGCAATCCAGTTTTCTGCAACGGCTTTTGGCCATGACCTACTACACTCCTGACCTGTTCAGATAGCGGGGTTCCTATGGGAGCGCGTGTCCCCGCTCTCGTTCAATCGCTCGCCGTAGGTGGCGCTACCTATAACCTGTTCGTCTGCTTCTTTACGGTTGTTTTGTAGGCGCTGGTATAAGAATGCCTGCTTTCTGTGGTGAACTGTCGGCATATATGTGACTATTTCTTCCCATACATTGCTGGTCAAGTAAGCTGTTCAGTGCGCTTAAGAATTTATAGCACACTGGTTGACAAACGTGGAAACCCGTGGATTTACATGATTTTGGACAGCCTATGCGTTGTCGCGTGCATTTTATTGCAAAAAAAATTCTGAATGTCTTTTAGTATTATTATTTCTGGATATTTCTAAATTGTGGATCATAAATTCGCACTACGAGTGCTTTGTTGGTTAAAATTTGACTACAAAGAGTGAAGGTGACGTCAGCGAACAGGTGCTGCCTAGCGCCACGCCGCTCGTAGGTGACGGCCCTAGCGGCAGAAGGTATGAACTAGAACGTGGGCGCTGGAAGAGGTGCTCTCTGGGCAGGTCAGGAGTGTAGTAGGTCATGCTTTTGGCTCTGTATGAACGGCCAAGCCAGTGCCAAGCCAAGCTTGCGTCCCTGATCAGCTGTTTGTTTTCACCGAGAATTCAACAGTGAACTGGCAATTTGTTTAGATGATATTGCTAAAGGGCTTGAAATTGAATATTTCTCTACGTACTACTGCTGTACTTTTCCTCTCTGTTTCCTGATCACAGTGATGAGATTGAGGAGGTTACAATTTAGAAAACAGCAAGTGCAGCTCTAGCATTGCTAGTATTGCTGTTTCGGTAATAAAATGTTACAAAGATTTTGCCCCGCGACCTGCTTGCCGTGTTCGAGCACCCAGTAGAAATTTACGGTGCCGCGTTTGAAAGAGTTGAATAAAATTGCAATATTACGAAAGAAAGGCTCTGAAGCAACATCGCATTTTATCAGGCCTACACCTCCCACACCTAGACGAGTAAAACTCGTCGATATTATCTTGCAAAGCTGTGTATAATATTTAAAACACATTCTTTAGCCCACGATGAATTGTTCTCTCGTGTGGCTTCTCCATTTGGTACTGTCATGTTAACTTACAAAGGCAACTTTCCATATTTAGTCTCTTTAGATGTTGCAAAAGCTTGACACGTGGTGTGTATGCCATACTCATAATTCTCCTCGTAACCTGGGTCCGCCTCTTTAAACAGCGTCGCATTTTATTGTTCGCAATTGTGTTTGTTTTACACTGTAAGCGAGCTGTGTGATTTCGTCAATATTCACGAGTGTTCCCTGACTATACAAACACGTGCGTCTTATTTGGTGCGGTGCACGTTTGTATGTAGCAAAAGATGTCATTTCGTCAGCGTGTGTCTGCATACACTTGCATGCCCTGCAGTACGTGTACATAATTAATGCAATAAGGACTGCAATGCATAGCCTTGCATTGGACATATATTCCATGCACCCTCAGAGAAATGTTGTTTGCTATGAGCCTACTGTTTATCATTACATTTTTTTTTTTTCGTTAAATTTTCATCTCCATATAAAGCAGCTGTATACAGGCACGAGCTTCAGCAGCTTCCTCGTTGTTCCATTTTAAATAAAAACACCAAGCCTACCCGAATCAATGATCTGTTTGCTATCATTACTGTTATGTGTTCTACGATGTACACAAGGATAGTAGTATACAAAAAATAGGGAGGGAATTGAATGCCCTGCCTGCATGGCTGCACCGTTTCACAAGATCAGGCGCTGCGCTGTGAAGCTTCCTACCGGCCTGCAGAAATTCAAGGGAGCGTACAATAGCGTGGTTCAAGAGGACTTGTGGGGAATACTAGACACACTGGTTGTAAAAGATGGAGTCACTAATCGTTTAAAGGAAATCTATAAAACTAAAAAGGTAGTTAAAAAGTGGGAAAAACAGGTATCCAAGCCCACAGTGGTGAAACGTGGACTTAGGCAGGCGTGCCCACTGTCACCCTTCTTATTCATGATGTACCTACAAGGATTAGAGGCCAAATTAGAGGCAAGGGGACTTGGCTTCAACCTCTCTTTAGTCAAACAAGGAAAACTCATTGATCAGGCACTACCAGCATTAATCTACGCAGATGATATAGTGCTAATGGCCGACAACGAGGAAGATTTGCAGAGGTTGATGGACATCTGCGGTAATGAGGGAGATAGGTTAGATTTTAGATTCAGTTAGGAAAAATCAGTAGTCATGATTTTTAATGATAACAAAGGTAGTGAGCTTAGAATACAGGAAGTCACGCTAGAGATAACAGATAAATACAAATAACTGGGCGTATGGATAAGCAATGGGACCGAGTACCTGAGGGAACACGAAATATGCGTGACGTATAAAGATAACAGGAATGCAGCAGTGATGAAAAATAGGGCACTGTGGAATTACAATAGGTATAATGTTGTGAGAGGAATATGGAAAGGGGTCATGGTTCCTGGGCTGACGTTCGGCAACGCGGTCTTGTGCATGAGGTCAGAAGTTCAAGCAAGATTAGAAATTAGGCAACGTGAAATATGTAGGCTTGCTTCAGGAGCTCACGAGAATACACCAAACCAGGGAGTACAAGGTGATATGGGATGGACATCATTTGATGGCAGGGAAGCTAGCAGCAAGATAAAATTTGAGAAGCGATTGAGAGAAATGGGGGAGGAGCGTTGGGCTATGAAGGTTTTCAGCTACTTGTACATGAAGAATGTCAATACAAAATGGAGGAAGCGAACCAGGAAATTGACTGGTAAATACTTAGAAAACAGCAGGTGGCCAAACCAGAAAGAACTATCGGTTAAAAAGGAACTGCAGGAAACGGAGACTGACATGTGGAGAATTGGCATGATTAAGAAGTCCGCACTAGAGATCTATCGAACTTTTAAGCAGGAAATTGCCAAAGAAAGAATCTATGATAATACTCAGGGTAGTTCTCTACTGTTTGAGGCCAGGACGGGAGTATTGCGAACCAAGACATATTGGGCCAAATATGAAGAGGTAGACACAATATGCAGTGCGTGCGAAGAGAAAGAAAAAATTGCCGAACACTTGACAATGCTCTGTAAAGGGCTTCACCTTATAGTTCAAGATGATGGCGCAGAGTTTTTCAAAGCACTGGTGTTTAGGGACAGGGAGGGCGAAATAGACTTTAAGCGGGTAGACTTAACTAGAAGGAGGTTATCTGATTGGTGGCTAAAGTCAAGGCACAATTGAAAATTAAACCCTTCACTTCAAAGTACCCGTCCAACTTTACTATTTAAAGGGGAAAAAAAAAAATCTAGTGGTTAGTTCACTAAGCATTACGGCTAGGTGACGTTAGCCGCCGCCCGATCTAAAGGGTACGGCCACATCCATCCATCTATCCAGCCAAGAATATGCTCTCTGGCTTGTTGCTCCAGGCCTAGTCAGGTAGATTTTCTGGCCTCACCATTGAATTGTTTGCTCGGGTTGTGGCTTGCAAACATTGCGGTTTTGGGTTTCGTATCATCTTGTTCCATCATCATGTCCTCCAAGTGGAGGACATGTCGCAGTGTGAGGAGGGAGTACGACAAGGCGCTGATAGAATGAGCTATCAGTCTTACCAGGCAGGCGGTTGAGAGCGCACCGAGGCAGCTGACGCCCACCAGCACTATCCGCTTCCTGTATAATACAGGCTAGGAAATTATAGAAACACAGAGCAGAAATCAACTCTTGTGCCTCTCTCATGCACTCACAAGGCGGAACCTGCTTCGAACACTGAGGACCGAGCTAAGCAACACCATGCGTGACGATAAATCATGGTCTCCTATTGCAATAATGATTAAGGCACGCATGCAACTTAAACCATTGTCACGCAAGATGAATTCACAATACCATCGAAGTGAACCCAAGGCACGTGTTGATTATTATGTACGGTACTAGCGCTAAATTCATGCAGACATTTAGTTGGCGCTGCAGTAGGCCTAGTTGAAGGAATGGCCACAGCTACTGCTGTGATGGAGAACGGGCTCATTAACATCTTCAGGTAGATTAAAACAGCTTACCCCGAAATGGCTGAGAGTGTCACGCTATCCCTAGCAGTGGCACATGCAGTTGCATATTTAACGATTACAGAAATGGCGCACCGATTTCCAAAGTACCTATCAATACTTCCGTCAAGGCGTAGCACCAAACACTTTATCGCACATTTCGGGAAACATTCTTTTTTCTCCCAATCTGGTGGCTAGGCATGACTACGCCCAAGAATAAGCATGTTATTATGTATATCGGAGATATTTTCATCTGATCCCTGAAAAATTATTTCCCTAAACCCATGGACAAAAAAGAAAATGGAATTCGCACCTGTCATCACATTGCACCCCATCACAGGAATGGGATCAGATGCAGCTATGCACATATCACACAAGCATGCTGACTGTACAGTTAGTATAACTGCAACCTTCATGTACCCAGCCTTCATGTACCCTCTATGACATTTCAGAACATCTGAGTCAGTGTTAGCATCAAGTTATGTTCTTCATGCTGGGGAACCAGTGTGATGAGTTACCATTTCTACAGAATGAAGCCCTGTCTACCTGGAACAAGCTGCAAGATATATAACTAAACGGCCCTTTTCAGGGCCAGTCAATCTCTGTCCGGCTTGGATGCACCAACTGATTCCCTTTATCATCAACCCTCAATAAAACTAGCAAATGTTTGTACATGTGCAAGCAGTGTCATTCAATACCTTAGGAAATGCTTGTGAAGCAATTTCAAGGAGAATCGTTTTTCTGATCTCATAGTGAGGCATTAGGAACACCTTAGTCACACCAAATGCCATTATTCAATGAGAGGAACAAGAGAAATATTTCACTGGGAACTATGAAGTAAACAAAAAAACAAATGTTTTCAGATACTGTGAGATCATTTCATAAAAAAGCTCAGAAGTTGCTATGTGTGGCCACATTTAATCTGTGCAAGCATCGTGTGGTTACAAAATTCTGTACCAAACATAGGTTCAGCTTTCTGGAATAGACCGCGCTGCACAAGCTAGCTCAGTGCATGCACTTCTGTACCCTGCCAGAGAATATTTTTACCACCAGTATGTTGTAACGTGAAGTGAAATGGTGATTGCATACTAGGGCGCGTCCTGCAGGACCCCAATAAAGTTGTTTCACTTGATCGGTTGGTGTGCTGTAAGCAGAACATTTCCAAGAAAAATCGTATAGTTTGGAGGAGGACTTAAGCAAGGAAAGGTGTAGATAAAACACTGGATTCACTGGCATTATCCTCACCCAGTATAACATTGTCTTTCTGGTGAATCTTTGTGTCTGAACAGTGAGCAGGATAAGCTGGTAAAAACATGCAAAATGGGAAGTCTAGCACAGCAATCTGTGCAGTACTGCTCATTTCATGGAGCATTAATTACACAGGCTTTGCTCATTGTTAGCGTTAAGCCTATATTATGTCCACTGCAGGGTGGAAGCCCAATCAATGTTCCCTGTCCTGTATGAGCCAATTTCATATTATGGCTGATAATTTCTCGATCTCATTGGAACTAATCACCTGCCACCCTCTGCTACATTTCATGTGTCCTAATATAAATTAATTGACATTACTGACCTGTCATCCATCTTTTTTTCTCGTTCCCAACGAATGCATTCATTTTTGATAAACTCTGCTTTCTTCCCATGTCTTAATATTATGCTAGCCTTTTTTCATTTTTCTGAAACATTATCTTTGCTCAGAAGCTAGAAGTTATCAGAAAGAACATAACGACATTCTATCTCCTGAGCATATGGCATAATCAATACAAAAATGTAATAAAAGTGAGAAAACATCCTATCTATATAAGAGGCCCTAAAATACTGCAGGAGGCAACAAATAAACTGGTATTTGTATAAAGGCAGTGACAAAAACTTTGACTACTGTCACTTATTCTGATTCTTGGGACATCTTTTTTAGTACATCATAACACATAATTACACATTTACACAATTTACACAGAGGAATTGCCACCACGTGCATTGAGGCCACCCTTCAGAAGTCATGTGAGCACAAGGATGAGGTAAGCCTTAAAAACCAGATTAAAAGACTAAAGGATGCTGGATATCCCAACAGCACCATCACACCCGTGTGCTAAACCCTACTGCAGAAAGTCAAGTTAAACAAAACAGGACCAAAATAAAAACAGAATGACCAAAGATCTTTGCATGCTATACCGTACGTACATAATGTGTTTCACAATATAAAGAAAATAGCGAGCCGATATGATTTTATCTTGTTATTTGCCATCCCTTGCAAGTTTTCAAAAGTGTGTGTACTAAAAAGCAACAGGAATAGCCATTATTTCATCATTCGTCACGAGAATAGGTATACTGAATGCCAATATAATGTTGTGTATGAGATACTATTGACACGTGGAAACGTAAACATAAGACAAACTGGGCAATGCCCGAATGTTTGAGCAAGACAGCATGCTTAAAATGTTAAGAATGGCTATGGTAGTCGCATGGCCATACACTGTAAAGAATGTAAGTGCAGTTCTATGTTTCATAAAACACTGTTTTTGAAAAAAGCAAGAACAAGAAATGAAAGAGAGACTGTGAAAGCATTTTCTTGTCAGGAAGGCCATGGATCAGTGCATCAGTATACATTCACTCATCCATTTGGAGAGAGAGTATTATTTTCTCAGTTAAGATTATATTATCATGGTCTCACATGTGTCGTTGTGCATGAGCACTGTTCTTGTACTCTGTAAAAAAGTGGGCGTAGTACCTTCAATAAAATTTAGTTGGCAGTCAGCGCTCTTTCCTGTCCTTTTTGTCTCTTCCTGAAATTCTCTCACTGTTACTAGAACACAACCACGATGAACCAACTTGCCCAGATTAAGCTATTGTTGATGAAAAGTCAGAGCATGAAAATACTTCAGGGGCTCAGAACCTCCTCACTACCCGTCTAGTTACGGCCCTGGTCTATGTGTTCCGAGAATGAAGCACTAGTGGAGCTATCTAACTACCTAACGGTGAGGAGGGTTTGTGTATACTCGAGCTTGTTTCATGACATGGTGAGAGGTGGCAGGTTGTTGAAATAATATGCTGTGTGGGAGGTCAAGATTTTGATTGAGAATGCTGAGTATGAGCCAGTGACATTAGGCGTTCAAGACTTTTTGCGATATTCACTCTAGCATAGGACCTTGGTTGGTGGTTGACGTGTGCATTTGATCACATTGTAGTCTTCCATCATAATTTTTTTGCCACTTGGCGTCGACGCTCTTGAGTTGTACCAAAGTAATTAAGCATCCAGGTACAAGTATCTTCTGTCAGTGTTTCAATGAAGAGCTGAATATGAGTAATAGCTTCCATCGATACTTCTGGCATTGGTGTATGCACATTTCTTTTGAAGTTCTCTTGTAAAAAAGGCATTAAAGGTATGTTTTGTGACTTTTTAGTGTTGGCCAGAACTGCTGGTGTGTCCGAACGGCTCTTCGATTGGTTGTGGTGTTGTCTTGTTCAGGGCCACAGAGCTTTCAGTCTTTTTTTATATTTGCCTTCACAGGAATGCTCTTTGCATGCTTCTTCGGTACTTTGTATTATTCCTAAAGCATTGACTTCCAGATTTTGATTGTGGTGCTTTAATCTAGTGTTCAACTTCACGCTAGCTTCATTTGCACGCAACGCAAGAACTCAGGAGTATGGTAACTTTTGCTATGGGTTTTCCCTTCTTCAGTCTACTGTATTTTTGCCTGTGTTGTCTAAGCGCTGACAGCCTCGTGCGACAGCTTTTTTTTTTTGTGCACTTATTGTGTGCCAATGACTTATTTGCCTCCTCAGCTAAAGACTTTTTGTATTATAAGAGAAAGCTCTGTCTGTATTGCTTTTGTCATTTGCTGATGGTGTATCTTCAGTATCTTTTCTCAGTGTACACTATACTTGAATGGAAGAGCAGCATGACTACCTTCAGCTGTTAGAAGGCTTTTAGCTGCTGTAATACTGATTGATGCTCCTTTCTCGGGCGTTCTATTTTGGATGGTTGGCATGTCATTGCTTCTTTTAAACTTTAAAACTGCAGGTGCACCTTTTTCTGGTCACACCTGGTATATTTTTCCAGTGGTTATATATATATATATATATATATATATATATATATATATATATATATATATATATATATATATATATATATAATCTATATTGCTAACTTGAGAAACAAGGCCTCTTTACGTTAGGTGCACATCAGGGGGGAAGAGTACTTCTATTACTTGCCAAGATTGTGGCCCCTTATGGTGGGAATCATAATGCACTGTTGATGTGTCAAATTCACATAGCATAATCCCAAGGCACTCGATCCATATCCAAGGAAGAAAATTATGTTCTTTTGCGTGAGTTTCAGCAACTCATAGTAATTTGTATGTAAATGAATACTTCATCATTCTTGGCTGTCATGTTTTATGGAAGTACATGTGCTTCGTTAATAACAAAAAAACATGCACGCTCATGCCACTGCAGTGGCGTGAGCGTGCGTTTTTTTTTTTTTGTTATTAACGATTTGTCCTATGCATTCACGTTTCTTCTTTTTTTGTGTGTCGTACTGCTCGTATCGCGCAGCCTACCGTTTTGGGCACACGTAAAAAAAGTACATAAAAAAGATGCGTTCCACGCCGAAATTCGCGTTCGCAACGAGCTGGGCACCGACAGGGTGCCCTACGACGCCCGCACACTCCGCAACACCTTACCAACCGTTCGCTGCGATGTTGTTGGGAATTCGTGTGGTCGTTGCATGAATATAGCGCGTGCGTGCGTGCGCACGCGCGTCTGTGTCTTAGATCACGGCAACTGGATATGTTGTATGATTCAGTCACCATAACGCAACTGACGACCCCCGCTCTTCCCATACGTCAAGCAGCAGCAAGTGCCGTTAACCGTACTGTGCTGTGAACGCAAAACAGATTCGAATAGGTCGCGTAGATAGCCAGCCCGACACATGATACGATAAGATTTGCGTCAGATATTCGACGTCTACATGCACGCGTAAGACAGCGGTATCCGCAGCAGCTTCGTCATACGTACGGATAGCACCGCATCGGACGTCACGTCTGACAGAGAAACTTGATCGGTAATTTTTTCTCACTTAAAAAGTCTACCTTGCACAACTTCAACCAACGATTATGCATTTCAACGAGCTGTGCATGGTTTAATGATTGATTGATTGATATGTGGGGTTTAACGTCCCAAAACCACCATATGATTATGAGAGACGCCGTAGTGGAGGGCTCCGGAAATTTCGACCACCTGGGGTTCTTTAACGTGCACCCAAATCTGAGCACACGGGCCTACAACATTTCCGCCTCCATCGGAAATGCAGCCGCCGCAGCCGGGATTCGAACCCGCGACCTGCGGGTCAGCAGCCGAGTACCTTAGCCACTAGACCACCGCGTCGGGGCATGGTTTAATGACGAAAAGATAGTTCTAATATCGTGCCCGGCACATATATTACTCTCTCTCTAACTTGAAAAATCGGCGCGTGAATTGGGGCCAGAGCAGCACCAAAAAGCAGCACACGCAGAAATTGGCTCATATTCTAATATTATATGACATCGTGATGTTGACTTTTCAGCTGACGCCGGCAATAACGTTCAAACGGCGGGCCAATAATGCCGGTCTTATTGGATGGCTCCGCCCATATTGGCTGCTACTTGTACAACCTGGCCCGATGTGTCCGTTCTAATAGGCCGGCACAGCCTATATGGGCGGAAAGTTCTGAAAGCTGGCCCAATATAACCAATCTAATAGACTGGCACAGCCATCATTGGCGGAATGTTGTTAATGCTGGTCCAACATAGCCGTTCTATTCGGCTGGCAGAACCAATATTGGGGGTACGTTGTCAACGCTGGTCCAACGTCGCCGTTCTATTTGGCTGGCATAGCCAATCTTGGCGGTACGTTGTGAAAACTGGGCCGTTCATGGGCCAGGCAATGCCGATCTATCCCCAATATTGGGCCAACCTTCTGTGCTGCCTGGGTTGCCGTCTCCCACAACCTTGCGTCGCGGAGAATGTATTGGAACATTCCAAGACTTAGACGTTTCCTTTATCTTCGACCTTGACGGTGAAAGTGATTTGCAGCTTAATGCATTGATGCCATCTTCCCATTCCATTCTCCACGAAAATAATAATTTGTTTAGCCCCTCCATTGATGGCGAACTTGAAGAACCACACCGCGAAAAGTTTCTAGAACTTCTTCACCAGTTTCGCGGCTCGTTCGATTGCTAGCAGACGTCCTTAGGCCGAATGCACACCGTTGTGCATCAGATTAACACCGGCTCCCAAGCGCCTCTAAGACAGCGTCCCTACCGTGTATCTCCTGTGGAGCGTCGTGTAATCACCGAGCAAGTGGCCGACATGCTTCAACGTGGCGTCATTCGGCCGTCCAGCAGTCGCTGGTCTTCACCTGTGGTACTTGTGAAGAAAAAAGGCGGCTCGATTCGCTTTTGCGTCGATTACCGCCGTTTAAACAAAGTCACGATTAAAGACGTATGCCCTTTGCCGCGCATCGATGATGCCCTGGACTGCTTGCAAGGCACTGAATTCTTCTCATCACTAGACCTACGGTCCGGTTATTGGCAGGTCCCCATGGCACCATCAGATCGTCCAAAAACTGCTTTTGTGACGCCCAATGGGCTATACGAATTTAATGTAATGCTTTTCAGCCTTTGTAATGCGCCAGCCACATTCGAAAGGATGATGGATAGCGTCTTGCGTGGGCTAAAATGGAAGACATGCCTATGCTACTTGGATGATGTCGTTGTTTTCTCCCCTGATTTCGACAGCCATCTCCAACGTCTCAGCGAAGTCTTGAGCTGCATCACTAGCGCAGGCCTTCAACTAAACATCAAGAAGTGCCACTTTGGAGCTCGGAAGCTCACAATACTTGGTCACGTTGTCTCAAAACAGGGCGTCCTCCCAGACCCAGAGAAGCTTCGTGCTGTCGCTGAGTTCCCGAAGCCTACGACTGTGAAAGCGCTTCGCAGCTTTGTCGGACTATGCTGTTACTTTCGCCGCTTTGTGAAGAACTTTGCTTCGATAATCGCACCACTTACGCAGCTGATCTCTGACGATGGACACCTCTCTGATTGGTCGCCAGCACGCGATGATGCTTTTGCAACATTTCGCCATCTCTTTACTTCAAGACCTATTTTACGCCACTTCGACCCTACTGCTCCAACCGAGGTGCACACGGATGCCAGTGGCATATGACTTGGCGCTGTCCTTGCTCAACGCAAACCTGGCTTCTCGGAGTATGTACTTGCGTATGCCAGTGGCACCCTAGCCAATTCAGAGCACAAATACTCGGTTTCCGAAAATGAATGTTTGGCCATTGTTTGGGCATTACAAAAATTTCGTCCTTACTTATATGGACGCCCATTCGATGTAGTTACAGATCACCATTCACTCTGTTGGCTCGCTTCATTGAAGGATCCTTTGGGCCGGCTTGGACGTTGGGCGCTACGTTTACAGGAATTTGATATTCACGTCATTTACCGGTCAGGCCACAAGCACACCAAAGCAGATGCTCTTTCTCGTTCGCCCCTTCCTTCTGCCGCTGCACCTGTTTCCTTCGCCGAAGCTACCATCGGCAGCATCAATATCGCTGACATGCCTTCGGAACAACGCAAGGACCCTGAGATAGCCTCGCTCATCGACGTTCTCTCCTCGTCTTCGGTGACACCACGCTAGCGTCTACCTCGTGCACTACGTCGGCAAATTCCCCATTATGCAATACGGGATGCCATGTTGTACCGTCGCAAATGGCTTCTTGTTATACCTCGCCATTTGCGCTCCAACATGTGCGCGTGCTTCCACGCAGACCCTCAAAACGTGCACGCTGGCGTTTTGAAAACATACGACCGGCTTCGTCAGCGATTTTTCTGGCGTGGAATGTACTCGTACGTTCGCAAGTACATACGCTCCTGCACTGAGTGTCAGCGACGGAAAACAAGTTGTCATGCCTCTGGCCAATTACAACCATTGCCGTGTCCAGCTCGGTCGTTTGATATAACTGGCATCGACCTCTACGGCCCACTACCTTGTACTCCTGCGGGAAATGACTGGATTATTGTGGCCGTTGACCACCTAACCCGTTACGCTGAAACCGCCGCTTTGCCAGCCGCTGCTGCTCATGATGTCGCCTTGTTCATCTTGTGTAGCTTTGTCCTTCGCCATGGCGCGCCACGTGAGCTGTTTAGTGACCGTGGACGTGCGTTTCTATCGCAAGTCGTCCAGGAGCTTCTCAGTGAGTGCAATATTATTCATCGCACCACTACAAGCTATCAACCACAAACAAACGGTTTGACAGAGCGCTTTAACCCCACGCTCGGTGATATGCTTTCTATGTACATATCCTCCGACCATTCTAATTGGGACTTGGTGCTCCCTTTCGTGACGTATGCGTATAATACGGCCACGCAAGCAACTACTGGGTTTTCACCTTTTTTTCTACTTTACGGACGTGAGCCCTCTTCTCCGCTTGACACGATACTTACTTACCGCCCAGATGCTTCAGAATACCGCCCAGCCTTCGAACTTCTTCACTGTGCCGAAGAGTGCCGCCAATTAGCGCGTTCATTTACGTCCGTCGCACAAGCTCTCCAAAAAGAACGACTCGACCAAGACAAGCCTGCTCACAGCTTCCCCGTAGGCTCATTTGTATGGCTTTCGGTTCCATTCCAGTCCCCCGGCCTCTCCCGAAAGTTTGCACCCAAGTACAATGGTCCGTACCGCATCGTTCAATGCACGTCACCGGTCAACTACGTCGTCGAACCAGTGACACCTGCCGAGGACAGACGATGCCGTGGTCGTGAGACAGTCCACATAAGCCGCCTAAAACTTTACTATGATCCCCTTGTGCTTGCTTCGCCGTGAGTTGCCAGGATGGCTCCTCTTCACCACCGGGGCAAATGTAGTGGGGAAGAGGGAGAGAGACAGTATCTAGTTGGAGCACGTGAAAGACGACTACGACGAAGAGCTGAGCTCGTGACAGTGACTGTCACCTCTTGAACCAGGCAGTTGGTTCTATTCAATAAACCCCCTTATAAAAGATCCAGTTCGGAGACAGATAAGCGACGGAAAATGGCTGTCATTCCATGCGTGCAGAAGTTGACACACAACTTAAAGCAAGTTGGAAATAGATACAGCGTAGACGAGAAGTTTTCGGCGAAAACCAAACTAGCAAGCTTGTGTCCACGGGTTACAAGCTTGCTAGTTTGTAACCCGTGGACATAACTATAAGCCCATAGGTTTGAAAGCTTGCTCAGTAAAACACAGAAACATGTTCGTGAAGTGCGCAAGGGAGTAGTATACATGACGCTTTTTTTTAGTGGAACAGTCTATAGGCCAGTCAGGAAGATGCGTGAACGACCGCCTTAAAGAACATCGCGCATCTGTTAAGGCATCGGACAACAGTCATGTTGCAGATCACTGTAGAAACTGCGGATGTTATCCTGTATTTAAAGAAACAGAAATACTATTTCGACACAAGGATAAGCTAACACTTGAGATAGTCGAATCTTACCACATCCGAAAGAGGGATAATGACTGTGTTAGCCAAGCTACGATTGTGCTGCATGATAAAGAGTACGCGTATCTCGACACCTAGTACTTGTAATATATAACAAATGATATGTACAATTTTCGGTAATCCTGACAATAGCGGCTTCTGTTGCACCCTGTTCTGATGCACATGCGCGAAAGACCATGTATTCGCTTTAAATACCTTTTCTGATGAATAAACCTTCAGTTGTGAGAGCAAGCGCTGTCCTTGGTAGCCTCTTATGTCCGTCTGTTTTTTTTTGTTTTTTAGTGCGCTTCAATAAAAATTTCAATTATGAACGTCATCCAACTGGCCCAACTTGCCATTTTGCTGTTTCAAAGACCCTCTTTATGTCTTCTGCTCGTGTAGACTGTTCACCGTTCGGCAACTGAACGAAAGGAACATATTTCTTCATCCAAAGAGCCGTTGCGAACGCTTCGAAGAAAAGCTGGATCTGAAACCGGTCCTCCGTTGATGAAAGACTGCGCAGCCGTGCGCGAACTAAGACGTAGCAAAAGTTCATACCGCGCCTTTAACTGATCGAGATAGTCGTGCATTGCGAACGTCAGCGTCTCGCCTCTGCATACGATGCGCGCTTTTCGTAGCATGTCTTTCTCCGTCGTCAGGCGCGCTTTCCTTTCGAGCCCCGCTTTGAAAAGCTCGGTGCGCCAACTGTTTTCAATGCATCCCAGTTACGGGGCTCAGGCGGCCTTTCGCACGCTTGCTCTAGTGCATTGCGCAGTAATACTACGCTTTCGGGGTCGTGTATGAGTGTGGTGTCCATTTTTCAATGGTTTCTAAAGTTAGTGGATTGCTCAAAGAAACGTTTTACAGACACTGAAAAGTGTTCTGTGAAGCATGGAGCGTCCGGTGCAAAATGAAGGACTTGTCAACTAATACACCTGTGACACTTGGAAACTTAAGCGCAATTTGAGCGTGTCTACTTACGCTCACGAAGTGTCATTTTTGCGGCTCGATGCTACACGAGAAAGCGAAGTGTACTTTGCAAATGATGACAGTGGTGATCGACGAATTTGTAGAGCAACGTATATTTGTTATTTTTGCGCCTGTGTCTCATCGTCAGACCACGTTGTCTTCGCGGAAGCAGACCCTGTGGCACATGCCATCTTAAATATTTAAAGAACAACTCACCTACACATGTGCAAGTGTACATGAAAGTAAACAACGCGACGGAGGCAGCCATTGCTGTGCATGTGCAGCCACATCCCCCTAGCGGACGTGGCCGCAGACAGCCCGACGCAGAAAGTAGCAAGGTTATTGTTGCATGGAGGGGGGGGTGCAGTGCCGCAGTCAACTTTCGTAGCTTGAAAGGTGATGCTGGCGTCGGAAAGACAGCTTTTCCATCCGCGGCGTTGCAAGTTGAAACGGTAGCACAGCCACGACAGCCATAATGTTGGGCACGGTATCAGCAATGCCTGCGTAAAAGATGCGCAGAGTCTGCGAGCACACGTGAAGCCTGCTGCTGCCCTTGCTGCCAAGTGGGTAACATTTCAGTGGGTAACATATCCATCAGTTAACAGTCTGGTGAGTTATTTTGCAAAAAGTGCAGAGATTTTGCCATGTACGTATAGCAGGTCAGTGGCCACTCGGCAACCAGTCCCGTCTCTTCTGCTAATTCAAAGAAACGACGGGAACTTCCCAACCGATACTTCGTGAGTTCTCGGCCTTAGTATGCCGTATCTGAGATGCGTTCCTATGGGTTCTCAAGGCAGAAACACGACACATAACTTCGAAGTTGGGAATGCATGCTAAAACCTTCCATTTTCGTTGGTAGGCGGACTTGTGCTCTGGCGATGCTTTCCGCATGGCCATTCCAAAAGAAGGAGCCACATGCGGTTGCTACTCTTAGCAAAACTCGTCGATGTGGCCGTGCAGTTTTTGCTACATAAAAAAAAGAAGTTGCTATGCTTCAATAAAAAGAAGTTGCTAGGTTCAATAAAAGGTAAATGAAAAGTCCTCGCAATCTCAATACGTTTGTCGACTTTGCGCTTAATTTCATTCCAGGTGTTACGGGCTACTTCACCGGACGCGAGGAAGGTCATCCCCAGAACCTTTACTCCGTCTACCCAGCGGACTTCTTCGGGAATCTTCAGCGAAGCTACCAAAGCGCATTGCTTTACTCTTATCTGGATTGAGTTGTGCTCCCGAGAGACTGCTGTCGGTGTTATAGAGTTGCAAGAAAGCCCTGTAGCTATCCGTATTCCTGAAAAAAAGTGAGACATCGTCGCACCAGGCTGCCACATTCACTTCACTCAGGCCTCAGATTTGGGTGCACCTTCAAGAACCCCAGGTGGTCCAAAATTCCGGAGCCCTCCAATACGGTGCCTCTCATAATCATATAGTCGTTTTGGAACGTTAAACCTCACATATTAATCAATCACTTCACTCAGGCCAGGAAAAAGGAATCCGCGTATTGAACTACATCTGTTAATCTGTTCTAGCAGTGGTTCGATACAAAGTACAGAAAGAAGCGCAGAGAGAGGGCAACCTTGAAGGATACCGCGACTCAAAGCGATGGGTTCAGTTGTGTGGACATTCACTACTAAGTAAGCTTCCAGGTCAGTATAAATCAGACGAAGAATCTCGAAAAGACGAGTAGGAAAACCAAAGCATTCCAACCAGCCAAAAAGATAATTGTACTCAACCATGTCAAAGGCTTTTCCTTAGTCTAGGGAGACAAAAACACCAGACACTTGTGTTCTCGTAGCAAACATGAACAGAGCACGGGTCAAACCAAGTGAAGAAAAAAATTGTAAAACCTGGAACACAACAAGATTGCACATTACCGATTATTTCAGGTAGGACGGATGACATGCGATGCGGTAGAATAGCGGTTAATATATTGTACTCCGAGTTCTGTAAAGAATTGGGTTTCCGTGCTCTGGGTCTGACGCTTCACCTCCACTCTTTAGCAGAAGGATGACTCTGCTCTCATGAAACGTTTTAGGTTGAATCCCATCAAAAACAGTCCGGTTAAGCATCGACAAAAGGTGGAGATGTATTTCTCCAAAAATGTCTTGAAATAAATCAGTGGTAGGCCATCAGGACATGCTGCCGCGGAAGCGTTCATTCGTTTGAGTACAAGATGTAGTTCCGCCAATGTTATCGGACTACATAAACTATCATGGCACTCTTCTGGTATGCAAGAGATACCCGAGCAGAACTAGCGTATAGCTATGCTATGGTCCCCTACGGTTGTGTCCTCTGTCGTCAACAAGGTGGGGAAGTGTGTTTTAAAAATGGTCACTATATCATCGTCTCGATCAGACTGCGCCACTGGGCATCTCAACGTATGAAACCATTGCTCGTCTTAAAGAGAGTCGTTGCAGACACTTCGAAGAACAGCAGGATCTGCAACGAACCTTCCATTCACGAACGACAGCGATGCTGTACATGAGCTAATCCGGAGCAGGAGTTCATATCGCGCCTTCAACTGATTCAAATAAACTTGCATAGCAAACTTTAGTGTTTTGCCCCTCCCAAGTTTGTGCGCTTTTCTAATTGTGTCATTATTTCAGTCGTTAGGTGCCTTTTCCTATCTTTGCCTGCTTTAACTAGTTCAGTGCAAAAGCTGTCCTTCAAAGAATCCCAGTCACACGGTGCTCCTATGCGCTTGCACAAGTCTTCCAGCGTTAAGCGCCAAGAGGCTGCACACTCTCCATCATGTACTAGTGCTGTGTAAGTTTTGGAAGAGCGGCGAAAGTGGGAAGGAGACAAGATGAGCAAGTACAGGAAAATTTTCATTCAGAAAGGCAAATGGAAATTGCTACTAAACAAATTGAGAAAGCAATCACTGAGGATAATAAAAGAGTGTGGACATACACAAATCTAGTTTGTTTGGGCTGGAGCGTGCTAAGGCACGTGACTAGTCACCCCGGACAAGCAGACCCAAAAGTTGGTGTGATGAGGAAGTTAAGAGAGCCAGAGCAAAACGTCAGGAAGCCTCTAGGGAACACAGACATGCTAAGCAGCGGGGTGAACCGACAGATGATGTTGAAAGAAAATGGGACATTTTTCTAAGCTCTCGAAGGGAGGCATCCCTTCTGATCAATGAAAAGATTAGAAAAAAGGGTGCTCAGTGGCTGGCAGAAGTACATAATAAGGACAGAAAGGCAGCTGCAAAATTTTGGAACCATCTAAACTCCCTAAGAATTGAAACAAGCCTAGAGCAGAGGTTTATACCTACAGCTCAAGGTGCTAGGCTAGAAGGGGACGAAGCTATTGAGTAATATAAGAAGGGTGACAGAAAATTTCAACAAAGAAGTGCCATATGCACCACAACAGACAAGGATGGATCAAGTGGCACAATGGCTCCATTTTCACAACGAGAGTGGGAAAGGGTTGAGAAGAGGGTTCCAAGTAGTACATCAACAGGCCCAGATGGCATTCCAATTATACTGATAAAGACATCGGGTTCGAAGTCTAAATAGACTTTGAGAGAGGCAGTGAGCACAATAATCGATGGTAAAGTCCCCGATGGATGGAATCTTAGCAGGATGAGCATGATCTATAAAGGAAAGGGGGACAAAGCTGACAAAAACAACTTTCGTCCTATAACAGTGACATCAGTGGTCTACGGGCTGGTGATGCAGATCATGAAGGAAAGACTGCAAGCATGAATAGAGGATGAGGGGGTGCTAGAGAAACTGCAGAATGGGTTTCGGAAACACAGGAGGGTGGAAGACAATCTGTTCTCACTGACGCAGTGCATCAATATAGCGGAAAAGAAACTCAGGCCCCTGTGGCTAGCATTTTTGGATATCAAGGGAACGTACGATAGCGTCGTTCAAGAGGACTTGTGGGGAATACTGTACACACTAGGTGTGGAAGATGGAGTCACTAATCTTTTAAAGGAAATCTATAAAGGTAACAAGGTAGTTATAAAGTGGGAAAAACAGGTATCCAAGCCCACAGAGTTGAAACGGGGACTGAGGCAGGGGTGTCCTCTGTTACCCTTGTTATTCATAACGTACCTACAATTAAGGATTAGAGGCCAAATTAGAGGGAAGTGGGCTTGGCTTCAACCTCTCTTTCGTCAAACAAGGAAAACTCATTGATCAGGTACTACCAGCATTAATGTACGCAGATGATATAGTACTAATGGCCGCCAACAAGAAAGACTTGCAGAGATTGATGGACATCTGTGGTAATGAGGGAGATAGGTTAGATTTCAAATTCAGTCAGGAACATTTAGAAGTCATGATTTTTAATGATAATGAAGGTGGTGATCTTAGGATACAGGGTGTCCTGCTAGAGATAACAGATAAATACAAATATCTGGGCGTATGGATAAGCAATGGGACCGAGTACCTAAGGGAACACGAAATATACGTGACGAGTAAAGGTAACTGGAACGCAGCAGTGATGAAAAATAGGGCACTGTGGAAATACGCTAGGTATGATGGTGCGAAATAACAGAAACAAAAACGCCGACCAAGGTGAAATACACAAACAAGGCTCCCGTTTGGGGAGCCGAAACGTCTTTTGAAGTTTTGTGTATTTTACCTTGGCGAGCGTTTTTGTTTTTGTTATTTTGCACTATGTTTGTCCCCTTCCAGACGGGATTCCGTCGGACTCTTAACAATCGGTATGATGTTGTGAGAGGAATATGGAAAGGGGTCATGGTTCCTGGTCTGACGTTCGACAATGCGGTCTTATGCATGAGATCAGAAGTTCAAGCAAGATTAGAAATTAAGCAACGTGGAATAGGTAGGCTTGCCTTAGGAGCTCACGGGAATACACCGAATCAGGGTGTACAAGGTGATATGGGATGGACATCATTAGAGGGCAAGGAAGATAGCAGCAAGATAAAATTTGAGAAGCGATTGAGAGAAATGGGGGAGGAGCGTTGGGCTAGGAAGGTATTCAGCTACTTTTACATGAAAAATTTCGATACAAATGGAGGAAGCGAACCAGAAAATTGACTGGTTAATACTTGGAAAACAGCAGGGGGCCAAACCAAGCAGAATTATCGGTTAAGAAAAAGGTGAAGGAAGCTGAGACCGATATGTGGAGATTTGGCATGATTAAGAAGTCCGCACTAGAGATCTATCAAACGTTTAAGCAGGAAATTGCCAAGGAAAGGATCTATGATAATACTCGGGGAAGTTCTCTACTGTTTGAGGCTAGGACGGGAGTATTGCGAACCAAGACATATTGGACCAAATAGGAAGGGGTAGACACGGTATGCAGTGCCTTTGGAGAGGAAGAAGAAACTGCCGAACACTTGATAATGCTCTGTAAAGAGCTTCACCCTATAATTCAGGATGATAGCGCTGAGTTTTTCAAAGCACTGGGGTTTAGGGACAGGGAGGGCAAAATAGACTTTGATTTGTGGGGTTTAACGTCCCAAAACCACGATATGATTATGAGAGACGCCGTAGTGGAGGGCTCCGGAAATTTTGACCACCTGGGGTTCTTTAACGTGCACCCAAATCTGAGCACACGGGCCTACAACATTTCCGCCTCCATCGAAAATGCAGCCGCCGCAGCCGGGATTCGAACCCGCGCCCTGCGGGTCAGCAGCCGAGTACCTTAGCCACTAGACCACCGCGGCGGGGCAGGCAAAATAGACTTTAAGCGGGTAGAATTAATTAGAAGGAGGTTATCTGATTGGTGGCTAAAGTCAAGGCACGAGTGAAAATTAAATCCTTCGCTGCGAAGTACGAATCTTCAACCTGACTATTTAAGGGAAAAAAATCTAGTTTTCGGTTCATTAAGTATTATGGCTTGGTGGCGCTAGCCACTGCCCGATCTAAAGGGTACAGCTATATCAATCCATCCATCCATCCTGAGTGCTGGTGGATGCATGGAAACGCATGGGTTACCGCCGGTTCGAGAAGAGTTTCATCACTCATTGAGTAAATATGGCGGGTATCTTGAATAATTTTATTTCATGTGACTTTGAGAATCTTCTTTTGCACTTTAGTTGACATTTGAGTCCATTATTTTTTAAATAGAACCGCAAATCAGATACAAACACATGTATCAGCGTGCAAAACAAGAAACAAGGATGACAGAGACAGGTTGTAAAAAGTGCTGGCCCACCAAATGTTCATTTAACTCATGATACCAGTTATACGTGTACACAAAGGTAGACTTATTGTCGCACACTCAGCTGGATTGAATTTACTGTCTGGACAAGAAAGGGCAAGGACTATGACATTTGACAGTGGCCGCGGCATCCAGCGCGCACAGAAAACAACCCAATACAGACAATTTTGCGCATAAATACATTCGTCTAAAATGGCAAATGTCGATTGCAGGTACATTAATAATCAATAAAAACACTCTGCAACAGTTTTGAAATGAAACAGCACCAACAGCAAACAACAGCAATCAACTTTACCTGCAAGACTGCAGCGTTTGCTCTTTTGGAGAGCAGATTAACCTCTGCAACTTCACGGTTCAGCTTGGCTATTTGCGCTTTTAATGCAGCATTATTCCTTGCCATGGTTTGGCACTTTCGGCGCGATGATTTTGCGGAAGTCATGACATGGCGCATCTACTGGCTGGTGTCACAAAACGAGCGCTCAAAAAGGGCGCGCCACCAAATTCTCGCGACGAAACGCCGGAAGGATTCCTCGAGGGCAACGATAAAAAAAAGAAAACAAGCATCCAAAGACTCCCCGGACGCGCGTCCCTCTGCCCTCGGAAGCGTGGGTTCACCGACGAACCTGCTCTTATCGGCGCCCGAGCAAGCCCTGGAAATTTCTCGATAAAAAGGGGCGTGGTGATGCCGGGTTGCGTAATCCGTCGCGGACGGCCCCCGTATCGTCTCGCCCTTTCCCCCCCCCCCCCCCCAGCCTTCGCTGCGTATCGCGCCGACGAAATGATGAGAACTTTCTGGAATCTCGCGCGGAAGGTATTTAACCGAACAGCAGAGATGGGAGATCAGCAGAAGAAGGAAGTTAACGCTATAGTGCGTAGGGTATCCCGCCGCGTCTGTCGGTGAAGGTTTTGTTCTTAGTGACAAAGCAGAAGAAGAAGAAAGTATGCGCCAGAATGCGTAGGGTGTTCCGCCTTATGGGCGAAGTCTTTTGTCTTCCGTGACAAAGGAGGAGAAGAAGAGGATTACCACCCGAGGGGTGAAGACTCGAGCTACAGGCAAGAGTGTGTGCCTACCGCTATCGAGCGAAGACGCGTGGCAACAGCTGCGTGTGGGAAGCCGGAGTGTTTCCGGCGAAGAAGTTTGAAGCTTGGAGAGTGGCCATTTGAAGACGCGAGGTTTCCTGGAAGAGAAACTTCGGGGGCAGCGGAACGACAACAACGCTGGACTTTGAGTGAGTGATTCTCGGAAGAGTATCATTCAGACTTCTGTTCCAAGGCCTTTGGACTGAATAAGTCTCTTAACTCTTTAGTCTTTAAGTGTCTTGGTTGTTCGATGCATGCGACTGCATTGTAGTGCGTATTGTCTGTGTCCTATGTTTCGAGTGTGGCTGATTGTACTGTGTAGTACATTGTTTGATTGGTGACATATTGTATTCAACTATTGTCGAGTGTGCCTACTTGTGTATCGTTTTTATCTGCCATTATTGAGAATATAGTTTTGTTTATCAACTCTCGGCTCTGACTTGTTCTTTTGGCCACAGCCGGCGTCCGCTGGTGCGCCAAATAGGGCCACTTCTAAATTGTCCACGCTTTCGTGGTGCGGTTCGGGGGGGCCGATACTTCGGCCCTTGGAATTAGCCCGGCGATCGCCTACCGAATTAACGGGACCTGTGACAGCTAGTTATAGTTGTTTGCGTGGTCGTGGAGCGTCGGTATTTTTTTTACTTTCTCGCCTGGGGCAGTTTCAGGCGGTTTTGTGTGTTCAAATTCGGTGGGAGGGTGCATAAAATCTGAGGACGGTCCCGCAATTGTGTTTACGGATGGTACTGATGACATGTCACTCGATGTCAAGCTCTGCTGCACCGGGGCTGAACCTGTTTTCTTCCTGCACTAAAAAATTGTGTTCTGTTATACGCCTTTCCTTGAAATTCGTTTTCATTGGTCCAATTTGTATGCAAGAGCCGTGGGGAGACGTCAAGCATTAAACATTGTTAGTCACTTTTTTTCTTTGGGCAGTGTCCATGTTCCTGAACATTTGAACGTTGCAAGGTGCGGCGAACTTTTGCCACGGACGGCACCATGTACTTTGGGTAGTGTTGAAACACTGACGGCACAGCATCCGCTTTCAGTCTTTTTATCTTTAGCCTCGGCTTATAGTCGGTTAGAGCAAAGCGCGCACTGCACACCTTCGACCTGTCATTTGGGAGCCAAACTTCATTGCCAGCACCTTGAAAGGAAGAAGATGAACATTCAGTGAAATATTGTGAGTAAAATACAAAATTTATTGTTCTTTTCTAAGGAGTATTTCATGCTGTTAGAAGTTTATACCATGGTGGTGAAGTGAATAAAACACAGTTATGAAGTGAGCGTATGACTTCACCTCGTTAACCATGTGACACACGTAACTGGCTGAGATACATTAGCACTAAATAAAACGGATGACCACAAGAAAGAAGACAAGGACACACGCTACTCTCCACTTTTCATTGGGAGAAAAGTTTTCACGTATATGTCCTTTTGTCATGCATGCGCTAGACGGGTAAACTAACACGTTTATATCAGACGCGGTAGCACATAAATTCAAGTTCGAGGTCGAACTAATAAGCGACAGAGGATAAATATCCACTTATGCAACGATCTCTGCTCTTTTTGGTAATGTAAATAAGCTACCAAAGCAATCTCGAAGAAACTGCTTTTCACCACAATGGGTGTGTTTGAAAACCTAGTTGCATAACCACATGTAGTGACATGGCTTCCATATGTGCACTCTTGTCATCTTTTTTTTTTTTGCTAATAAAAAGTTGTGAGTATAGCACGTCGTCATTTACTTTGTTGAGGTTGTTGGTTTATTTTTATTTTTTGCGCTAATATGCGTCTGAGTGTGTCATGCACCACCAACCAGCCCAGCAACTCACTCTTTTAAAGACACGTAGTCATTTACAACCCATTACATTTTCAGCATGCCAGACAACGCCTAATTGAGCAGACTTACCCTTTCTAGAAATCACCTTGATTCATTTTTCACCAACCTCGGTCAATGAAAACTCATGAAAAGTGACATCAGAAGTATTCCCTTGCCTTAATTCGCAGAAAGGCACGCAGCACACCACCATCGTGATGGTTCATTTGCACCAAGAAACCTCGCTTCGCTGGTGTACAAACTGCACCTACCTGCACGCTTCTATCGCATCTCGGCACGAGGAGATGGTAGCAAAAGATCGCCATTATACTTTTAAGTTTATTCAAAAAGAGGCTTTTATTCATTTTTTTTTCAATCGTCCAGAGTGTCTGCACGCGTAAACATTGCTGCTTTTCTCCCAGTGTCGCGCAAGCAGAGGAAAAAAAAAGCGCGGTGGCCTATGTTTTGGCCGTCAGCAACCGGTGCGGATGGGGTAAGTTGTAGCGCTACAGAGCACATAGCGGCAAAACCAGTACCAGAAAGGGCGTGCTGGCGCTTCGCTCGCTGGGCAGGTCAGTAAATACAGTAGGTCGTGCTGGATACGCAAGTCATAGAGTTTTCCACAATACCTACTAGAGGGAACTCTGGCGCTAGTGTCTATGGGAGTTGCAACACACGGTGCTTCAACCAGCATGGGAATGATGGGTAGTACACACATTTGACTAATTTTCGTACTTCTGGCCTGCTTCTGGCTCCGTGTGTGTTCATGTGGCTTGAAGCTGTTTTTTAACGAAAACATAAATTAGCAAATGTTCACCATTTGCGCTTCACAACCTTATTTTTTTAAGCTTACTATTTTGAATCAAGTCCCTAAGTTCAAAAGGGTTTGCTCTTTCTTTCAAAACCAAACCGTAACCAGTAATAAACGAAGCCGCAAGTACGATTCGCCGCCCGCAAGTACAAGGACTAGGCAAATGTGTGTACTACCATTCTACCAACGCCTCCTCTAGAAGATGCCTGCCGCATGAGAAGAAAAACAGCTGCCACACCCTTTCTCTCCTTTATTTTAGAATGTTCACGGTCGCTAGCGTCACCTGTGGCGGACGGTGCAACAACGCAACACTTTGCATAGCTTCTGAAATAGCGGTGTACAGTTGCAGGTCTCGAACAACTCTCGACTGACGCGGCCCTATGGGCCGCAGATGAAAAACACTTATCTGGTACCACCCGTCGCCATGATAATAGTCTCGGTCGTGAGCCCCACCGCGCGGCGCTTGCTCGAAACTGAAGGCAGGCCAACTCCGCTGGGAGCGCGAGCCATTCCCCAGGCATTGTTTAGAGGAGGCGTTGGTACTACCCATCATTCCCATGGTCGCTTAACGATAGCAGCGCCAGAGTGCCCTCTAGTTAATATTGGGAAACTCTATGACGCAAGTGACCGCGCCGACCTCTTGAAATCGTATACGAATCTGTAGTCGTAGCCTTTGTGTTGCCCGCGCAAGATGAGCACGGCGTTGTATTCGCAATGCCTGTTTTCATAGAATATGAGTTTAATTCGACCTCTGCGGTAGTCGACCGCGCTGTGCACACCGCACCGTGCAGCACTTCTTCACTTCACTTCACTTTATTTTCCTTAAAGACCCCGCACTGGAGGTATTACATAAGGGGTGGGGTTAACACACATTTTTTTACAAAATAGTGGCTACATACATTTATTGAAAAACAGCAGATTTTAGTTTTACCGAAAATGATGATGAGCAGGTGGTTTCGACGATATGGCGGGGCAGGCCGTTCCAGTCAACTGATGATCGACAAAAGAAAGATGCAGAAAATGTTGTAGTGCGGCTGCGTGGACGAGAAACTTGCAAGTGGTGCCCTGTGCGCAGCGATGTGCGCGGTGGCGGGGCCAAAATATATGGGGCATGATGAAGCGAGCTGTAGAAAAACTTGTGAAAAAGGATTAATGAATCAATGCGGCGCCGGTATGATAGCGTGTTTAAACCAGACTGTGTTTTTAGTAATGATATGCTGATGTTATAGGAATATGACGATTGAATAAACCTTACTGCGCGATTCTGAATGGCTTCTAGGGTATTGATAAGACATGCTTGATGAGGTGACCATATGGGAGAAGCGTATTCTAGTTTCGGGAGTACGAGTGACTTATATGCTAGAAGTTTTACGTGGCGTGGTGCATGACGCAGGTGGCGTTTTAGAAATCCCAGGGTTTGGTTGGCCGAGGCGGTAATGCATGCTATATGAGGCGACCAGTTTAAGTCATGTGAGAGTGTGACACCAAGGTACTTGAATGTATCCACTGTTTCTAATGAAGTGTTAGCAATAGTGTAAGGTGTGTATAATGGCTGAAGACGGCGAGTGAAACATACTACCTTGCATTTGTTGGGGTTGAGGGTCATCAGCCATTCGTTGCACCAATCCTGAATATTGTTGAGATCTTCTTGCAGAACAGCGTGGTCAGCATTGTTAGTGATTGTACGGTAGATGACACAATCATCTGCGAACATTCGGATTTGAGAGGAAACATGTAGAGGGAGGTCATTTATATAAATAAGAAACAGCAGAGGGCCTAAGACGCTGCCCTGTGGAACGCCAGATGTTACAGGGAGGGGGGCGGAAATGGAATTATTGATATGTACTGACTGTGATCGGCTAGCAAGAAATTCCTTAATCCAATGGAAAATATCGGGATGTAGATTCAACTGAGAGAGAGCTTAAGTAACTTCGATCCGGTAAACCCGACCGTCCTGTGCGAGATGTGGTAAAACGGCGATGACACTTGGGACCAGCGACGCAAACAGAACCTTACCTGGATACAAAAGCAACCCGATTACTACGCCTGTCAGGTAAGGGTTGCTCATTCCTCTTAATTTAAGTGATGCCGTAAATTGTGTTTGTCTCGCTAATTGACGCCTGGGTGGGCGCGGGCATTATGCGACAAGCCTAGGTTCAGGGTAGTGGCAAAGCCAGGTGGTTCATTTCGGGTGTCACACGGTTAAATTTGATTGACATGTGGGGTTTAACGTCCCAAAAGCACCATATAATTATGAGAGACGCCGTAGGGGAGGGTCAAAGTCTCTCGAGCCACAATTTTACGAGTGGATGAGCGAAGCGCAGCAGCTCCCTTCGAGAATGAGTCGTGCAGAGCTGGGCAAGTTTACAAGAAATATAAAATTTATATTAATATATTGCTGTGGCCCACACCACCAAAGTAGCCGCGTCCCCCCCCCCCCCAAGTGTTTTAAACAGTGCTGATGCTGAGCCTGTTTGATTGAACTTTGTGGAAACAGCCGAGGAAAACATTACGCGAGGCAGATACACTTCGCATGGTGCGTGCCGCGGTAATGCCAGTCATCACTTTTTTTTTTCGCGAATGTTTTGACACCTTTTTCACCTTGTATTTTACTTTTTTTGTATGCTAATATACAGTGGAGACCCTGAAAATGATGGAGACCGCGTTAGGGAACAAATTGACCAATTTTTGAAAATCCTGACCCCCCAACTCGAACCGATCGGCTATACTTCAGAGTGAACTAATATTGTTTCGCATCCATTTTCACAGTTTCTTTCAATGCAATACCCGAATTTCCGTGATCACCATCACGATTTTGACCGCCTCCCTGACATGTTGATGGTGCACGCAGTGGTCGCGGACAAGTTTGTATGTACAGTATCTCGGTAAGCTATCTCTGTTTGTAGGTAAGTGCTTGGCTATGGCACTTACCCAGAATGAAGTTACACCTGAAGACGCAAATATCACCGAGTTTCTTCAAGTAGTTTTTTGTAAATCCTTGCCAGCCAAACGCGCCGGTACTTTTCGGAATATCGCAATGTGCGTTCTCAATTTTAGGTAATAAATTTTGGCGAAGAAGCACCCCGAAGCTCTGCTCCCTCTTCGGGGACTACTAAATCAACTTGCCTCACTAGCAGCCCTCAAACTTGCATCGTGAGGCAAAACTAAATGGTTGCAAGCACGAGGAGACAACACGGAAGCGGTAGGCGACAGAGTCGGCAGGTACCCGGGCATGTCGGTGACGCATTTCGGAAGTGACGAAGGGGCGCTGCGTGACGCACAATCACACTATGTATATGCGAAAGACATGTAAGACAAACCAAGTACACAGGACAACACTACTTTCAACCGATATTTTAATGGGAAGCAACAACAAATATATAGGTGTAACCACCAGAAAGGAAAAGCAAGAAAACTAGACAATATAAAAAGAATAATCAAACAGACTGACATACTATCACTGTGCAGCGTCCATTCGTGCTAACACAGGTAAAGAGCGTACGCACAAACAGGGGTCTACATTCATAACGAATGTCATTGCGATCTTGCGATCCAGGTCTACATGGTCATGTGAAATGGCATTCGCACTTGATGTAATGTTTATCAGCAGGCTACTATGATACCAAAAAGTTATAAATTGCATATTTAATTTTTATAACATTGTCCAGCTGGCTCAAATATACTGTGGCACAATAAAACAGCATCAGTCGAAAAAGAAAATCCTTGTTCAAATTCAAGAGAAAGAGAGATAAGCAGAGAGGAAAGGCAGGAAGGTTAACCAAGCTTGGCTCGGTTGGCTGCCCTACACTTGGGGTGGGAGAAAGGGAGAATAATAGAAAGGAAAGAGATAGAAAAGAAAAGGAGTAAGAAAGAAAAGGATGAATAGTCAGCTCGAGACTACACAGCACAGTCTCACACTGTTCTTTCACAAGCGGTCGTGAAGGCTGGTGGTCCTTAAAAAGTACAAGAGGGCTTTCGTGGCTTTGCGCGTATGGGAAGCCGTCAGCCAAGGTCCCAGGGTCTTCTCTTCTGTAAGCGGCCGTGAATCCAGCTGACAGAGCTTGGCTTCCGTAATAGTCGTTCAGACTGGTATGCTGGGCAATAGCATAGAATGGTTCACATTCAAAGCAAGACTAGCTTAAAACTGCTCACAACTTGCAGTCGGCAATATTTGGAACCGTGACAGCGTCCATGAATTTGTGATCACGATGAATGATGATCAATGCACACGAATTTTAATTGCTCTAGCTGCTGTCATGAAGCATCAGAACTCACTGAAGCGCCTCAAGCTTGAAATTGAAAAATTATCATAGACCACGAGGGACTTGGAGCTGCGCCTACACGCCGATTCGTTTACGTTAGCTTCTCTTCGGGCTTCAAGTTCGTAGGTGATTAACAGAGAACTGTGCGGCTTCCTAAGAAAGGATAATTGGTTTGAAAACAATCTTCCTTAACTAGTGTCCCACACTTGCGTGTGTATTCTGCTGCTAGCGAGTCTAAAACGTAGCAGCGCTTCACCAAAAAAGTTGCGTGCAAATTGGCAGAGACGATGAACATCAAGCAATTTGGTGAACAATGCATCAGCGTCCCGTACTTGTCTATATTTGATAATGAGTTTGCTTTTTATCTGATAGGCTGTGATGATAGTCATTTGTGATTTTCGTGTGATTGTACGCATGCAGGAGGGTTTCAGAAGATCAGCTACGGTTTAATAGAAGTAAGTTGCGAGTGTGCGCTTTTTCATGTCTCTTTTTTGACCTTCTTTCAATTTTGTGCCAACGATGTTTTACAGAACTTTTAATAAACATGTGAACATCGTTTACATTTGCTTTAAGGTGTCGGTATTGTAATTTCTTGTCAAGCGCCTGTCAACGAGATTACACGTCGCGCTTCCATGAGTTTGGTGAACATATTCAAGGGGTGAATGTCATTAGGTGTGAATCTCATTCATTATGCCCATGTAGCAGTAACAAAAATTACATTAACACCTAATGTCATTTGCAGTGAATGACATTACAGGTGACAGGGGTATAAGGGAACACCTTATTACAAATCACACCAATAGCGACATCTAAAGTGCCAAGGTGCGCACATTCCAAAAAGTGAACTTTCTTGCTTGTCAAAGTAATCAAAAAAGTGTTAACTAGAGTACTGTACGGGACTGGATATTTAGTCCGAGCCCAGTCCTGGTCCGAGAGCGAAGTGACTCAGAGTGAGGCCCTGGCTCGGCCCTTACCCAGGGTAAAAATACGCCAGCCTCGCCCGACTGCCATAGGCCCAAGCCAATTATTTTGGTGGTGTGTCCGAACATACAATGGAAAACAGCGCGTTTTAAGTGGCTAATATCGATGCTTTGGTGGAGCATGCTTGAGTAACGACTATACTTTAATGTAGTGTAATTTCTAGTAAAAAATTACGGCATATTCACGGGGTGAATGATGATGAATGGGCGAAGCTCCGGAGGGATTCATCGGTAAACTGTGAATCTTCCGTGTAATTCGCCCAGTCGATCATCATGTAAAGACGTGAGAAACGCTGTGTGTGTATATACACAAATCAACTTTTATTTGTTCTTAGACGATGGATGGCTTGCGATGTCCCTTCATTATGACGGCTTTATGGTCTGTGCCTTGCGCTCTCTCCGCTGTGCAGCCTTATCCATCCGGCGACTCCGAGCGCGCGCCAACAGCGAACGGATTTTATTACAACGCTCCCCCTAGCGTACGTCGCCGCACTAAATCGAACGATTGCCTTCAACCAATGACACGCGCCATATGTGACATCATTCCTATTTTATAAGATCTCGCGTCTTTCATCAACTACAAGTACCGCTTTCTAGTTTATAACATCTTGCATCTTTTCATCATCAGCTACAAGTACCACCATCTAGTAAACACTACAAGAACTAAACGAGAGGTGGCTACATACAGGAGACGGTACCGCCATCTAGTGAACACTGCAAGAACTAAACTAGAGGTGGCTACATACAGGGGACGGTACCGCCATCTAGTGAACACTGCAAGAACTAAACTAGAGGTGGCTACATACAGGCTACAGGGGAAGCACAGCCCACGCCCTAAGGAGCTTCGCCCCTAAAAGTGGTTCATGGTGGCAACAGCTGAGCTAATATACTGGATGCAATGAATGCTTGGCAGTGGTACATTGTGCCTACTTTTTCTGCAAATACTGTAGAGATTTTTTTTTATTTACTCATACTATTGGCCTGTCGGCCGTTACAGAGTGGGTCAAATCGGGACATTTGCATGGTCAATATCGTGTGACTATAAGAATCCATATTACATAAGAAAAATAAACACAAGCATACATAAAAAAGAAAGAAACCATACTACATAAGAAACCGTACATAAGATACCACACACAAGATAACATAAGCGTACATAAGAGAAATAGTTCCTGTATACATGATCAAATTATTCGACATCATAAATGCACAGTTAACAAGCGATGTTAGAAAATATAACCAACCACTACCGTACAAAAACACACAGCAGTACATGCGAAATAATCTGTACATACACCGGTCAAACAATACAAAGCTAACAACACAATGCAACAACTGAACTCGGACAACCACTAAATAGACAGCATGCGTAAAGGCGTGCGTTTTTAATGACCTACAAGGTTATTTTCAAAATGTTCTACAGTATTACTTTTTCGCGTTTGTTGTGGCAACTGATTGCATTCTTTAATGGTTCTTGGGAAGAAAGAAAACGCGTAACTGTTAACACGCATCTGAGGTATTTCGAAAGTACGATCTTTGATTTTTTGCAATGCTCTACCTTGTCGTGAGTTCAAGTACTGACTGCTATTGATGTTGAATTTGTTTTTAGAGAGAAGGTAAAAAAACTTTAGTCTTGCTATACGCCTGCGTTCAGCTAGCGTGGGCAAGTTTAGCAAACCGAGCATTTCGGTGACGGAATCTGTATGAGAGTATCGCTCTAGAATAAACCTTGCTGCTCGTCGTTGAACTCTTTCCAGTCTGTGAATTAACCCTGACTGATGAGGGTCCCAGATTGTACTGGCATACTCTAGCGTGGGCCGAACGTAGGTCAAATAAGCTGTTAGTTTCACTGACTGTGAGGCTAATTGCAGTTTCCGTCGCAAGAACCGGAGCTTCTTTTCCGCAGTTTCGCATATTTTGCCAACATGTTAAGACCAGCTTAAATTCGTGGATATATTTACGCCTAAGTGTTTCAGCACGTCAACCGTAGAAAGCACCAAGGAATTCACTGTGTAATTAAAGTAGAAGATGTTATTTACTTTATTTGTTACGCATAATAAAACAGTTTTATTCTCATTTATTTTCATTTTCCATTTGTCGCACCATTCTTTTACTGTCCTAAGAGCATCACTGAGTAACTCCTGATCAACCGCGCTATCAATTTCTTTGTACAATAGACAATCATCATCGAAAAGCCGGACAGTGATCTTTTCGTCAAATTCAGAGGCGATATCATTAATATAGACTAGAAATAGCACTGTGCCTAACACAGACCCCTGGGGAACACCTGACGTCACGTTCAACGGTTTTGATTTAATGTGTTCTACTTCAACGTACTGTGTTCTGCCCCGAAGGTACGCGGCTATCCATTTTACTATTTGTTCGTTTATTCCCATAACTGCCAGTTTTAGAAGCAGTTCTGCATGTAGCACTCTGTCGAAGGCTTTCGACAGATCAAGACAGATGGCATCTGTTTTTTTTTTGTTTAACGTCATGGCAAAGTCATTAATTGTTTCAAGGAGCTGTGTTGCTGTGGAAAGGCGCTGTCGGAATCCACGGTGGTTGGGAAAAAATTTGTTGTCGTTTTCAATATACGTGTAAATTGACTTGGCTACAATATGTTCTAGGAGCTTGCAGCAAACGCAGCTCAGCAATATTGGACGATAGTTTTCAATGAATTGCTTATCACCAGATTTGTGCACAGGTATAACCTTTGCCGTAAGCCGTAATCAGGGATTCGTCATCAGGGATTTGCCGTAATCAGGGATTCGGCAATCTGCGAGTGATGTGTCAAGTATAATATTTAAGTAATAAGCAACCCATTCCGCATACCTGTGCAGAAATGCATTCGGTATTTCATCAGGGCCTACTGACTTTTTTACGTCAATATTCAGTAGTTGGACCACAATTCCCTCATAAGAGACTTCAACACCTGGCATTTTTTCCGAGCGAAGCAATAGAGAGGGTGCGGATTCGACACCGGATTGTGACGGAGTAGAAAACACCGACTGAAAGAATTCGTTGTAAAAAGAAGCGATTACTGCAGGATCAGTAACCACTGTGTTATCCACTACAATGCTAAGTGACTCATTATCTTTTTTCGACATATGACGCCAAAATTTATCAAGAGACTTTGTCATGAACTCTGTCAGTGTTTCTTTGTAATATCTATTTTTGGCTTCTGTAATCATGGAACGCAGTTGTGCAGACAATTCAGTTATTTTTGCGCGGTCTTTTTATTACTTTGCGTCTCTGGCGGCTTATTCTACGCTTCAGTTGGATTATTTCTCTGCTTATCCAAGGGTTCCGCTTAGCTTTCCTTCTTTTCCGAAACGGTAGGAAATTTTCGACGCAATGGAAGATAATATCCTTGAAAGATTCCCACATGGCATTGACGTCACCTTGAGAATCAAAACTGTCCAGTGCAAATGACGAGTAGTCAATGATACTTGTGTCATCAGCCTCAAAAAAGTTGGGAACATTCGTAATCGCTTCTTTATGTTTTGACATTCTCTCATGTGCTATTTCGACAAAGACAGCTTCATGGTCTGAGATACCCTTAAGAACTGACACTTTGAACTGCTCGAAGCGCCCGTCAAGGAATACCAGATCCAAAGTAGACGGACTTTCCCCCGATTTCCGCGTACTTTGGTGAACCACTTGTGAAAGATCATAGGTGAATGCAATGTCTAGGAGTGAATCACAGTGTACCTGTTTCCGACACTCTGCTGTGAACGTGTCCCAGTGAATCGCAGGTAAATTGAAGTCGCCGGTTAGGAGCAGCCGGCATTTGCGTTTTTTGTTTGATTCTATGTAACTCTGTATCGACTCTAAGAATGAGAGAGGTGAGTTTGGTGGTCGGTAAACGGTACCGAGAAGGACTAATGAGGTTCCAATATGCATTTCACACCAAACGCTTTCGTGCCCTGCAATACCGCCTAGTGTTTTGAATTCAATATCTTCCTTCATTATTATTGCAACGCCGCCTCCTCGAGACTGTCGATCCCGGCGCACTATTTTGTATCCGGGAGGTATGATCTCGTTATCTTGAATCTCTGAATGTAACCACGTCTCCGTGATTGTAACTACATAAGGATCATAAATGACTAAAATGTATTCTACGTCTGCCGTCTTATTGACAATACTTCTAGCATTAAAGTTAACTATCCGGAATTCCTGTTGCTCTTTCCATTTCGTTCAATCCTGGCTTGCCGCTGACAGCGCGTTTCCTTGACAATCTGTACCACTTTCTCAACTTGTTTTATTCTTTCGCCCAACGCGGCTAAATCAGTTTTGATGGCGTGTTGCCCTTCAAGCAGTTCTTTCATGAGCGCTGGCGTGTTAGGATCTGGATTCGTTTCGATGTCACCAGATAGCAACATACACAAAGAACCTAATGACAAATAAAGCACTTTGGGGCATGGCAGCACTACAATGAAGCGATTATCGTTCTTGTAACCACAGTGCGAATAGAAACCAACCTGTTCAAGGAACAGAAGACGAGTTACTGGTGACATGGCTTCTGCGGTGCCACCGTGCCCACTGATGCAGGCTGGTGAGTCCGCTGCTGGACTCACCAGCCTGGACGGCTGGTGAGTCCAGCAGCGGACTCACCGGACTGCATAGGACTGGACGACGTTCCCGTCCTGCTTCCATAGTATCTGGCGGCGATGCCGTTGCTGACAGGCACTTCCCAGTTGAGGATGGTCCTATCAGGATCCGGTCTGGCGATACACGTGTTGGATACGTTATGGCGGGATGCGCAGATCAACAGCACCTGTTCAAGGAACAGAAGACGAGTTACAGGTGACATGACGTCTGCGGTGCCACCGTGCCCACAGAAGCCATGTCAATCAACGCTTCGACAGGCGCTAGTATGGGTGGAAAGAATTATTGAATAAAAAGACAAGGACGCCCACCACAAAAGAATAAAAATCTGTTGACGTTGCGGGTACCCAAATTAGGAGCCTTGTTCACAATGCTTGTGGACAAGGCTCTGGTATTGCGTGCTGAAGCATCAGTCATGGGGATGATCAAAAGCATTTCGCATCAAATAATATTGCAAGGAAAGTGATTTGTAGCATGAGTTGAGTTTCAATACAGAGTGCAAGAAAAACGGGACACAAGGAGCAGGGCACATCACATTGAAGGCATGTTGCAGGAACTAACCGTGCAACTTGGTTTGAACTGTGGGTCGGCATCTGCATAGATGGCTCGTTTTCATGTGACAGGATTGAAGCACTTGCGCACAGCAAAATCTACTACACAAGCCTAGTGAAGCACATCGAAATTCATGGAGTGCATTGTCACTACTGTGCGAAAATAAGTGTCTTGTATTTGTCACAGTTGCATGTAGTAGGGAAACAGTAAATAGATTTTCATTTCTGTAAAAATTGAAGGGGGGGGGGGGAACACTTCATGAGATATGTTCATTGACTTACTAGAATATGTGCAAAACAGCGCTCCACGTTTCATAACATGTAACTACAATCGCTATTCCAGTGTAGCAAAAATGAAGACTTTGTTGTCCTTATCATCTCTGGCATTGCACAGGGAGATACCCATTCTGTGTTTATGAAAAGTCATCTACTGCGCACATGTGAATACCTTGCCACTTTCAAAACCTTATCGCACATCTCTCAGGCTTCACAATCAGCATAGTTCTTCTCGTATTTTCAGCCGCACCCAAGCCTTTAGCGCATCTGCGCTAGCGCGTGCCATTGCTCATTGGAATGATCTTCCTGATGATGTTGCACGTGTGCATTTGCAATCACGTGGAATTCAGGAATAAAATACTAACTATTTACGACTGTCTTTCCCTAAACATATCTTTCGTATTGGGGTTCATTCATTGTAGAACCAGTCTAAATATGTATAACACAAATTTTATATTTCTGCATGTTATTGCTCGTGCTTAGCATTTGTGAACATGGCTTTTGAATTTATTTTGTTTGTTCCGTGTTTCTTGATAAAAAAGTAGTGTATAGTCCCCCTCACATAATACTCCTACTTGGAACCTGAGAGGTATTTGTAAATAAATAGTGTGTTTGTCAGTCCTTCTATGCATTTATTGACCAAGCTGATTGTTGAACCCTGTCGAACATTAAGCTTGCGGCATGCGAGCACATGCTAAACTTGCTTGGAAATACTAAATTCGCAACTGGTAAAATGGGTGCTACATGAAGGCTGCCAAACTGGCAACTATACTAAATGTGTCAATGTTTTTTTTCGTATCGTTACTGCATTTAAGCAGTCAGTTTTCTGATGCTTTGTTATATGCCATGCAGAAAATAAAGAAGCTATGACATGTATGTCAGAAAGGCCCAGAACGCCTTTGTTGTCCTTGGACAAAAGCCAAAAGAAAACGAAGCCGAATGGAAAGGTATGGTGACTCCCATGTTATCTGTTTTTATTTAAACATGCTGTTACTCGAGAATGCTTAAATCAACACAACAGTCAGGTTATGTTGCATGACTTTTTTTAGGTTTTTAATCCCACTAAAATCAAATTGGTGAATTTTCATTTCAGTAAATTGAAAAGAGCATGTAGTGATCGAACATCTCAACTATGTCATTGTGCTTAGGGTAGGTGGCACGTTAGGCTAAACAGGCGAGAAAAAGAAACAGAAGAAAAAAAAAGAAGGAAACACGCAGACAACTTTCCGGGTTGGCAATGACCTTAACGATGCGCGGTGGGAGTGCTTTTAGAAGGGAGGAACGAGAAAACAGTGGTTTAGATGTTCTAGAAAAAAAAACTTTGTAGTTATATATGTACATTGACACATGCATATCTATAATTAACATTCACATCATTAAGGTCATTGCAAACCCAGAAAGTTCTCTGTGTCTTTTTTTTTCTTTTCCTCTTTTTTCTCGTTTTTTACCCTAACATCCCGCCTACCCCCACTTTGCCTTTTCTTTCCATTTTTCTTGTTTTCTTTTTGTGTTTCATTGTTGCTAACTTCCTTTGCACTCTCAATTTCCCTTTTTCTGAGCCAACATGACATGAAATTCTTGAGGCAATTCCGCTGAGCGGGCCGCCTACGGGGAGACTGATAGCATATTTTTACGAATGACCTTCCCCATTAAACATGTGCTCTTCAGACCCCGTCTGGTATTGCTTAGCTTGGACATCTTGGCATTTAAAAGTACGCTGCCTGCTTCTCTCCCCTTTTTGTAACTGCTTTCTTGTTATGCGTCCCATTCATAAGTGTTCGGTAACAGGCAAGCATCACTAGCGTCGGCAACCTTTTGTGTTAGCCGGATGCGGCTACTAACAGCCACCTTTGAAGTTTCAAGCTCTTTGCTTTTTTCGTGTCTGTAGGGGCCACCACTTTGCAGCACACCGCCCCTACTTTGTTTGCGTCTTTTTTTTTTCACTCTCTAAGAACATTTTGAATTACTACCACCTAACTTGAAATGAAGTAAGGACTGCACTCCTCTGCATTATAGTTTTTTTTTCTTTTCGGACGGTGATTGCAAACAGGGACATGGGCCACCAGCAGGAGATGACGCCACTACTAACCCCCTTAAAACTAACACGCCAAGGATGATAAGGCACCTTTGACAGAGATAAATCCTCCTATCGAAATGTCTGCCAGCCTGTCTGAGGTACTTCCCCTGTTCACCCTGATTATCCCACTACGTGTTTCCATCTGCCGGCGCTCATTTTGATTTTGTATTTTTAAACAAAGCATTGCAACACTCACAAAGAAAGATCGTGTAGGAAAGTTGCAAAACTTGTGAAGCCACGCAGTTCTAATGAAAGGTCCACAGGCAATGTGTTTGAACCCCCCCCTTTATAGACAAGTTTACCAAAGGCAGAAAAAAAAAGTGAAACGAGTACTTCTTAACAGTATTTGCCTAATGTGAGGAATTCCCAACAGCTCATTGATATTATGCATGTTGCAAACATAATCATTATACCTGGACATTTTTAAATCTGATTTACTGTATTTATGCTGTTTCAAAGCTAATAACAATGTTTTGGAAACATTATGTCGCCAGTTTTATTTTTGTTTATTTAGACATACTGCAGACCAGCATTTTGGTCCAGGCTGGAGGGGCATAAAAAAAATCAATTAATTTGTAACAGAATGAAAAAAAAACATGTATGTATACGCTAACAGAGGTCGCATGTCTGTGAAACAGCAACAAAATTTATAACATATTTCAGCACTCTAATCACTTAGTAGATAACTTTCCAGCGATATAGCAAAAGTTATCAGCCGAAAAAATATCTTGAGGCAGTGAATTCCAGTCATCAACTGCTGAGTGGCACAAAGCTTGGCACAGTGAAACATGGGCCTGTTGCCGCTCATGCTCTTTGTTGAGGGACATATTGAGTATCAAGATGGACGGTTTCCTCCTCAGTTTGTCTTTCTTATTCTCTCCCAACTTTCCTTCCTTCATCACTCACATCTCTCATCCTCACGCTCACTTCTTTTTTATGCCTTTTTTGTACACTATACTATTGGGCACGAGGACATATTGTGGCACCACCATGCAGAAGCATCTCTATGACGTGCGCAGTTGGATTGTTCCGCCACCCTCCCGCGCACTGCCTGCAGCCGTTATTGTGTCTCCTTTATTATTAATACAGTCAAGTCAAGTCAAGTTTACTAAATAGTTCAGTTGAGTTACATAGTTCGCGTTAATACAGCAGGAGGTCCCAAAGTTTCAGAGAAACTGACAGGGGGACCTCGTATGGCTACATGGATGGGGTAATTACAAAAAATAAAGCAAAAGTATACGGACTTGTGAGTAATAATTAATAATCTTGATTAACAATAAAAAAGTCAAACATCAATTTATCGAACACGAATATATCGAATTATTGCCTATAACGAACGGTTCCTATATCACACGGGAAATCGCATGCATTATTGATTTTTTATTTCGAACAAAGTTTGACATGTAATGGATATATCGAACTCGGCCACCCCAAACCGCCCGCGCTTCATTGACAGGCGGCGAGCTTTCCCGCAACTCTCGAAAATAGCGGTAGAGCGGCGGGCGTTTACGATTGCTGCACACATCGATGGCGCCGAAAGCGCCACTTTAACGTAGCGGCGTACGCGCGCCGCAGCCTTGCGGAGGAAGTTCTTAAATGTGGAAAGAGAAGAGAAAAACGCGGAGCTGTTACTGTCTTTCAATACGAAGGCGCCAACACGGCTTCGCGCGGGAGAAGGGGGAGTGGGAGGTAAAGATTAAGGAGGAAAGTACGGGAGGGAAAGGACGCAGACGACTGTCTCGGACGCGGCCCGCACTGCCACCGGGAAAGGGAAAGCAGTCAGGCGACCCGGCATGGGCGCGCCATGTGCGCGCTTAACACCCGGACTCACGCCGCAGCCTTGCAGCTTGCAGTCGTTGCAGTCTCTATGGTGTCAACGGCACACTGCGCACTTGTTGCAAGCTCCTCCCCCGTAGCATCGGCAGGCATCGGTCGTTGTGCTCGCAGTGTTCGTGCGTTCGGAGTTAGGCCTGTCGCGCGCTGTGGTGCGCGACAGGCCTAACTCCGAACGGCGGAGCTCACGGATGTGGAGATTGTCGCCGAAGCTACTGCTGAGCAGCCAAATGAAGACTCTGCCCAGGTGGATCCCGCAAGCGCTGATGGTGCCCCGTGTTGGGACTCCGGGTCCTGCCGGTCTCATTTTCGGTAGCTGGCCCCGTGGCAGGATCCATCGTCCGACAATTCAGCGAGAAGAGGCGCCCGAACGAACGACAGAGATTTATTTACATGTTGAGAAGTGATCAACTGATCCAAAGAGAGAAGAGAGAGAGACATACAAAACGTCTTCGGCATTTTATAGCGCCACGTTGCCAACACTGGGCGCATTGTCCGCATCGTCAGCCAATACGGTGGCCCCGGCACCTCGGCCACGAGGGAGGGGAAATACACCTCACAACACATGGAGGGGCACAACTTAACACGATCCCCAAATATGGTCACGACGCCCTAAAGATGCCCAAACATGGTCATGAACGCACAGCGCCAATGCGTTTCACACAGCAGATTCCGGAATTCTCCCGGCGAGGGGGAAGAGCCTGAATGGGGAGGTGGGGGTCGACGACACAGTCGGTCAGGAAACAGTTCTCCCCGCAACTCCTCTTGCTCGGTTCCTTAGCGCAAACCCAGTGCGTCAGCCTTTGTTCTCGCTCGGCTGCAAGGCCGTCTCAGGTGCAGGCTATCCCGGGAATGCGTCGACGATCTCTCAGAGGGTTCGCAAACCTTCGGAGAATCCCAATGCTGGGGCCGGTCGTAACAGTCTCTCAGGTGCAGGCTATCCCGGGAATGCGCCGACGATCTCTCAGAGGGGTTCACAAACCTTCGGAGAATCCCAATGCTGGGGCCGGTCGTAACAGTCTCTCGCGCGGGGGGGGGGGGGGGGAGGTGTAAAGATCTCGATGGGCTGAGGTTTGCAGCCACAGTCCGGAGAGATCAGCGCCGGCAGTCGGTTTGGTGACGACCGTCTTTGATGAAGTAGAGTGCACCACCTGCTTCATTGTGGGCTCAACAGACATCACATACGCACATGACAACACAACTACTCAGCCGGTGAGCGCCGGACAATTCCACCAAACTCCACCAGGCAATTTTCCCCTTTATCTAATATTGAAGGAAATACACAATTTATTCAAAATGTTACTCATACGTTAAGGTGACACAAAACAACAACACTGGAAGCACACCGAACCCAAAACCCTGGATAGCCGTGTCTTCAACGTTTTCAAACAAGTACACCTAAAGGAGTAAAAAAAAAAACAGTCACTTGTCTAGGTCAGGAAAACAAGCCCTTGTCTAGGTCAGGAAAAAAATATGCCAGAGTTCTCGAGACATCCTCTCGCGTCAGGGGCATCGACTCAAGCCATCAGCGTTGCCATGAAGTACACCCTTTTTGTAGCGTATGTCAAACGTATATTGTTGCAAAGCGAGGCTCCAACGCAGCAGGCGGCCGTTCTTAGAGGACATGGTCTGTAGCCAGGTGAGAGGACAATGGTCCACTTCCACAATGAACTCGCTTCCGGCAATATAACAAGCCAGTTTCTGGACTGCCCAAACCAAGCACGCACATTCCTTTTCGCTAGCGCTGTAAACCTGCTCGCAAAGGGTGAGTTTCCGGCTAACATAGAGGACGGGATGCTCTTCATCCCCCTCATCCCTTTGACTAAGAACTGCCCCCATGCCTCTATCACTAGCGTCGCATTGGACTATGAAAGGCCTCGAGTAGTCCGGTGAACTAAGCAAAGGTTGGCTCGACAAGGCCGCTTTCAAAACGCGGAAAGCCTTTTCTTTCTCCTCATCCCAGTCGACCATTTGGGGCTCGGTCTTGCGCAACGCGTCAGTAAGAGCGCTGGCAATGTCGGAATATCTAGGGATGTACCTACGATAGTAACCAGCTATTCCAAGAAAAGCCCGAATATCGGTTTTCGTTCGGGGCTGGGTAAAGTCTCGGATAGCTGCCACTTTCATTGCAGAGGGACGGCGATGCCCTCGACCGATAACATGCCCGAGATAGAGTACCTCTGCTTCTGCTAGCTGACACTTGGGCGCCTTTACCGTTAAACCTGCTTCGCGTAGGCGTGTCAGTACTGCTATGAAATGCACCAAGTGTTCTGGCCAGGACGAGGAAAACACGGCGACGTCGTCTAAGTAAGGCAATGCGAAGTCCTCTTGACCCCGCAAAACCTTATCCATTAAGTTTGAAAAACAGTAAGGCGCGTTCTTTAGGCCAAAACTCAACACTTTAGGGCGGAATGTCCCCAATGGTGAAATAAATGCAGCATACCGGCTCGCCCTCTCGGTGAGCGGCACCTGCCAGTGACCTCTCACTAGGTCTAGCGTTGAGATAAATTCCGCGCTGCTTACCCTCTCGACGCGTTCCTCAATGTGGGGTATCGGGTATGTCTGATCCTTGGTGATGAGGTTTAACTTACGATAGTCTACGCAAGGACGCGGATCTTTGCCGGGTACCTCCACAAGAATTAACGGGGAAGTGTAATCACTTTCACGTGGCTCAATCACGCCCAATTCGAGCATCCTGTTAACCTCTGCTTTTATTAGCTCAAGCCGGCGAGGTGACACCCGATACGTCTTAGATCTTACCGGTTCCGGCAAGGTAAGCTCTATGTCATGAGTGAGGACGGATGTCCTGCCTGGCTCGCTTACAAATTTGCACTGAAACTCGGTCAAGAGAGCATGCAATTCCTGTTTTTGCTCCGTCGTCAGCTGTGCCTTCAATACTAAGTCATCGATCTTTTGCTCGAACCTGACTTCACCAGATTCTGAAGCCAATTCAGGAAATTCTAGTGGAACTTCTTCCGGAACATTCAACATCATGTTCACGATTGCCTCCCGTTCTTTATACGGCTTGAGCAAATTGCTGTGATGCACATGGTGCACCTTACGACTTCCTGATAATTTTACCACATAGTTGGTGTCAGACAACTTTTGAGTAATTTCGGCCGGATTGATTGATTGATTGATATGTGGGGTTTAACGTCCCAAAACCACTTCATGATTATGAGAGACGCCGTAGTGGAGGGCTCCGGAAATTTCGACCACCTGGGGTTCTTTAACGTGCACCCTAATTTCGGCCGGGCCGACCCGTTGCACTTCAAGCTTATTCTTTTGGGAGGGCCTCAACAACATGACCCTGTCTCCTGCAGCAAAGTGTCGCACTTTAGCTGTTCGATCGTAGTAAAGCTTAGCCTTCTGCTGTGCTTTGGTCATCGCACTCTCGGTCAGTTCTTGGGCTTTTGTTAGACGATCCAACAAGGTGAGGACATATTCCACTACTACAGAATCCTCACCCTGACCTTCCCACGACTCTCTCAGCATACGAAGAGGAGATCGCAGTCTGCGGCCGTAAACGAGTTTCGCTGGCGTAAACCCTGTTGTCTCATGTGGTGCAGTTCTTAGTGCAAACATCGTTGCAGGTAAGCACATTTCCCAGTCAGTTTTTCGTTCAGAACATAAGCCTCTCAGCACTCGTTTCATCACGGAGTGAAGCTTCTCTATCGAGTTTGATTGTGGATGGTAGACTGAACTGTGTATTAACTTTATACCACACTTATCTAGGAAGGTTGTAGTTAAGGCACTAGTGAAAACGGTGCACTGGTCCGACTGTATCTCTGCAGGAAAGCCTACACGGGCAAACACGGACAGAAGTGCGTTTACTATTTCTACGGAACTTAGCTCTGACCGCCTCCGGAAATTTAGTAGCTGGGCAGATTACTGTCAGGATATGACGGTAGCCCGAGATTGTCTTGGGCAAGGAACCTACAGTGTCAATAACCAGCCGACGAAAGGGCTCCGTGCTTACGGGCACCAGCTTCATTGGAAACTTCGCCTTATCCACTGGCTTACCCACTCGCTGACAAGCATCACAAGATTTTACAAATCTTTCTACATCCTTAAAACATCCGGGCCATTAGTACTCCTGCAAGAGACGACTTTCCGTCTTCTTTACTCCTAAGTGGCCTGACCATGATCCTCCATGCACCAAACAAAGTAGGTCCGGGCGATACATCTGAGGTACAACCAGCTGATCAAACTCCACTCCTCTCCTGTCCAGATATTTACGATAGAGTATGCCACCCCTTTCTTGGAATTTCACGTTCCGTTTAGCGACCCCTTCTTTCGAACTGTCTTGGAAATTCTTTAGAGTTAGGTCACCTTTTTGTTCTGCTATTAAGGAGGAAGTGCTCACGCCCAGCAGCCGATTTAAGTTATCCGATATTGGCGTGACACACAACTCTTTTGTATTTTCTTCCACCTGTAAGGGGTCACCCTCTGTGCTATCCTCTGTGCTACTAGGAAGTGGCTCTGTTGCCATGGCGATATCTAGTTGCTCTATCATCGGAGTGTCAACCTCCACGTCTAACTCTGGACTGGGTTCATTGTCGGTGTGAGGCTCGGTTGCCTCCGTGACTGTGGCTTTCGCGGCCAGTTCTCTCACCTTTGATCTGGTTAGTGCCTGTACTATGCGCTCTCCCAACGTGAGGCCTTTCTCTTTAAGCATTTGATACGACCTATTTGAGAACAAGTAAGGATACTGAGGTGGGAGATTGGGCAACACCGCGGCTTCCGTCTCCAACGTTCCAAATGCACCTGTAAGGACCACTTTAGCTACGGGAAGGCACTGACTGTTTGCCTCCACGGCTTGCCTAATCCAGGCACAGTCTCCGGAAAACTGTCCAGGTTGCACAAATGACGGACGAATGACGTCCATAGTGGCTGCGTAGTCTCTAAGAACCCGACACTGCTTGCCGTTCACGGTGAGGTCGTACATATAGGGCTCCAACAGTTTCATGTTCTCGTCGCCTTCATTTAAGGAGAAGAAAACCACTTTTGGCTTCGTGCAATGTACCGCAAAGTGCCCTGTTTCCTGGCAATTGAAGCAAGCTCCCGATTTCCTTGCCTCAAACCTCTCCTTGGCCTCTGCCGACGCCCCATGGTGAGGTACCCTGTTACCCTCATTCTTAGAAGTTTCCGCGAGACTGGTCGGCTCCTCTCTGAATGACGCCGCCTTTGGCCGTTGAAATCTTCTCTTCAGTTCCCAGGCTCTACGCTTACCCCGAGAGCGCGGCGCGTAACGAATTCTTCCGCGAGGTCGGCGGCTTTCGCCACAGTGTTCACGTCTGGTCTGTCCTGTACCCAGAACCTCACATTTTCTGGCAATCTTTGGTAGAATTGTTCCAGACCAACACACTCAAGCGCCCTGTCATGATCCCCATACGCCTTCGCCTCCTTAAGCCATTCCCCCATGTTGCCATTAACTTGTAGACAAATTCCGGGTACGACTAACTTTTCTCTTTTACGGCATCTCGGAACTTTTGCCGGAAGCCTTCAGCCGACAACCTATATTTTTTAAGAAGGCTCGATTTTACTTTACTTTATTCTTCGGCCTCTTCTTTCGTCAGGCGCGTGATTACTTCAGATGCCTCCCCCGGAAGTAGGGACAACAAGCGTTGGGGCCATGTCTCCTGGTCAAAACTTTGCCTTTCGCAAGTTCTCTCAAAGTTGACGAGGAACAGCCCAATGTCCTCCCCTAGCTTATACGATCTCATTAGGTCCGTCATTTTGAACCTGACCCGCTCTGCTGTACCGGATGTCTCGCTGCCTCCTGCTCTACTATTATGGCTAATCTCTAGCTCGAGGCGCTTCATTTCAAGCTCGTGCTTTCGTATCTTATATGCCTCGGCTTCTGCCGCTTTCCTTTCGGCCTCCACCGCCTTTCTTTCGGCCTCTGCCGCTTGCCTCTCCTGAATCTCCTCGACACATTCTGACAGCTGGTCATCCTCCGCCCCCAATGCGAGAATCGCCTCTATCAGCTCTGGCTTTCTTTGAGAGTCCGACACCTCCAGATTCAACTCCCTTGCAAGTAGCAACAACATGGACTTTCGCAGGGATTTCAGATTCATGGCTGCCTCCAGTGCCGCTGTCTCTGTTCCACAAAGATTCCTGTCCTGCAACTAATTAACCTTGACGGCAACGACAGCTCTAGATTCATGCCTTGCCTCAAGTTTTCCGTTAACTTAGTCTACAAATAAAGCTTCAAAAGCTCTTACACGGAATCCTGCCCTGTCACTGTTAACCTTGACGCCACTGACAGAAAGAGCTTAACCAAGCTATCACACAATTTCTGCCTGACACAAGTTACCTGTTAACCCAATGACCAAGACAGCCACTCTGTACCAGCTTTTGCTTAACACATAGAGTAAATGCCTGGTAAAATTTAACAGAGAAAGCCGGCACTCACCCAGTTCGCAATCATGCCTCTAGCGTCGTGCCTCTCAGAAGTGCCGTTCGGTTCCATCTGGAAGTCGATGAGCGAGCTCGTGTCATCCTTCTCCTGTCGCCCCGTTGTTGGACTTCGGGCTAACTCCGTCCAGTGGTCGTTTTCGGGGCTATCGGCATCCCGCCGCTGCCATCAAGTTGTTGGGACTCCGGGTCCTGCCGGTCTCGTTTTCGGTAGCTGGCCCCGTCACAGGATCCATCGTCCGACAATTCAGCGAGAAGAGGTGCCCGAACGAACGACAGAGATTTATTTACATGTTGAGAAGTGATCAACTGATCCAAAGAGAGAAGAGAGAGAGGCATTCAAAACGTCTTCGGCATTTTATAGCGACACGTTGCCAACACTGGGAGCATTGTCCGCATCGTCAGCCAATACGGTGGCCCCGGCACCTCGGCCACGAGGGAGGGGAAATACACCTCACAACACATGGAGGAGCACAACCTAACACGATGCCCAAATATGGTCACGACGCCCTAAAGATGCCCAAACGTGGTCATGAACGCACAGCACCAATGCATTTCACACAGCAGATTCCGGAATTCTCCCGGCGAGGGGGAAGAGCCTGAATGGGGAGGTGGTGTCGACGACACAGTCGGTCAGGAACCAGTTCTCCCCGCAACTCCTCTTGCTCGGTTCCTTAGCGCAAAACCAGTGCGTCGACCTTTGTTCTCGCTTGGCTGCAAGGCCGTCTCAGGTGCAGGCTATCCCGGGAATGCGTCAACGATCTCCCAGAGGGTTCGCAAACCTTCGGAGAATCCCAATGCTGGGGCCGGTCGTAACAGTCTCTCACGTGCAGGCTATCCCAGGAATACGTCGATGATCTCCCAGAGGGGTTCGCAAACCTTCGGAGAATCCCAATGCTGGGGCCGGTCGTAACACCCGCTCCTACATCAGCTGAGGTCGTAGCTGCCTTGGCCCTTGTGCGCCGCCACTGCGGCGCGATTGAAGGCACCGGCCTATCACTTATGGATCGCCTGGACTATATTGAGGACGCAGTCGTCAAACACGCCATGGCCAACAAAAAGCAGGCTACTCTTTTTCAATATTTTAAACCAACACAATAAATTCTATGTTTGAATCTTCAAGTGAGTATTTACTGCACCACGCTTGAATGGTTCATTGGTTGTTTTCAGCAAGGTGTTGACGCATTCTTTTCGTGATGCGAGTTTCGACTGTATTATTATTATTATTATTATTATTATTATTATTATTATTATATTATTATTGTGGTACTTCACTCAACGAAATCAGTATAGTATTGCTGGAGCTCATTCCCTCACTTTACGAAGTGCTAAATAATTGCACCAGAAAAGCGTTGCGAATATGCATGACTGCTGGCGTCGTCCGCTATGGCTACCGAAATGAAAACTGTGGGGGCCGAGCGCGCTGCTTCTGTAAAAGGTAACAAGTCATTCCCTGTCGAAAGGAAGCATCAAATAGGTAATAATGGTAAAGAAACTTATCTTTGCGGAGAGGTTCTTTAATGAGGAAAGTGAAGAGAAAAGCGCGGAGCTGTTACTGTCTTTCAAGCGAAGTCACCGACACGGCTCCGCGCGGGGGAAGGGGAATGGGAGGTAAAGGTTGAGGAGGAAAGGATAGGAGAGAGAGGACACAGAGGATTGTCTCGGACGCAGCCCGCGCTGCCCCCGGGAAAGGGAAAGCAGTCAGGCGAGCCGGGATGGAGAGGGAACAGGAGCACCACGCGGCAAGAGTGAGAGGAGGTGGGCGTGGCCCGCAGTGTAAACAAACACAGACACGTGGGAGCGGGGCGCGCGATGAGAGCGAAGCCACAGAGGACGTGGGCGTGGCCCGACACGTAAACAAACACGGACACGTGCGTGCAGGCCACGCTAGAGGCGCGCGATGAGAGCGGCGTCGCCGAAGAACTCGAGTAGGGCCTCGAGGGCCCGCATGAGGCTCGAGTGGTGGGCCTGGGGAAAACGGAGGTGGTCGAGGCTCCCGTGTGGAAGTCCCAGACGACCGTAGGCGTCGAAGAGCCACCGGCGTTGTTCAGTGTAGCCGGGGCAGTGAAGCAGGATGTGCTCGGTGGTCTCATCTGCCGGGCATTCGGCACACGAAGGGCTCCCGCTGCTGGTGAATCGGAACTGCCTTGCAGCCGTGCGGGAACAGTCGGTGCGAAGCCGAAGCAGGAAGGCCCGGGTACGCCTGCTGATGCCGGTCTTCGGCAGCGGTCGTGGGGGGTATCCTGTTGCCACACGTCAGTCCGGGTGTAAAGCGCGCACATGGCGCGCAATACGAAGATGCGCAACATCGCTCGCGCAGATGAACGTCGAAATGGGTGTGCTGGGGTGGTGAGCCTCCTTGGCGAGTGCGTCCGCTGTCTCGTTTCCAAGTAGTCCAACATGAGACGGCACCCACTGGAACACAACATCACAACCATTCCGCACGATCACCGCGAACTTCCGCGCGAGGCGTTGCGCAACGGGGGCGCCACGTTCTCCGCGAGCAAGTGGGAGGAGGGCGGCGCGAGAGTCACACACCACTGCTGCCGACTGGGGTAGGAAGTCAATGAGTTGATCTGCCGCGAGATCAAGCGCGGCAAGTTCAGCAGCAGTGGAGGAGGCACTCAGGGGAAGGCGGCACTTCACACGGATGCCGAGGGATGAGGCGAAACAAGCGGCTGCCGCCGAGCCGTCCGCTGTGACTGAGCCGTCGGCGTACAGCAGAACTCGGCCGGCGAGCCGCTCCTCTATCGTGGCGACAGCCTCCTGCGGGAGGGCAGACCAAGGCGTTTGCTTCTTGGATCTGATGCCAGGGATGGTGGTGTTGATCTCGAGACCAGGATCCTGGTGCGGCGGGATCGGGATCAAGCCGCAGTAAGGCGGGTCGGGCACGAGCGCAGCGTACTCCAAGGCGCGCTGACCCATGCCCGAGTGGGGACGATCAAGGAGTCGTCCAGCCAGGCGTCGTCCCTCGGACGTGAGGTACATGCGGTGTATGTGGCGCAACACACTGCCTCTCGCCCGAAGTGAGAGGGACGTCTCGCCAGCCTCCGCCAGGGTGGGGCCGATCGGCGACGAGCGCGGCAGGCCATACAGGCGGCGTACAACGCCACGGTGGAGGGTGTCCAGCGCGTCCCACTGTGCGGGTCATAGTGCGACGAGTGGGACGGCATAGAGAACCCTGGCCGACGCTACCGCATTGAAAAAACGCAGCGCAATGTCCGGGGAGCAGCCCCCGCTATTGGCAAGAATGAGGGAGGCCATGCCGCCAATCATCCGTGTGTCGCTGCGGATGGACGCCAGTGCGGGGCTCCAGTTAAGCCGGTGGTCGATTGTGAGACCAAGATAGCGCACTTTGCGCTTCCACGGGAGCCGGTGGCCGCGAAGGACGAGCTGCGATCCGAAGAAGATCCCCGTGCGCTCCGGGTGGACGTGCATGGCCTGCGTCTTGGCTGCTGAGAGCTGGAGACCGATGCTTGTGACGAAACTGTCAACTGCGTCAATGGCAGCTTGGAGTCCCTCGCGGACTTGTTGACCACGAAGGGTGGGGCCACTGGTGAAGAGTGCGATGTCGTCCGCATAAATCGCAACGCGCAGTGGCTCGTAAGCAGTGGCTCGCGGGATGTGGTCGATGAGGCGTGCGAGAGCTGCATTGAACAGAAAGGGGCTCAACACACTGCCCTGCGGCACACCCGATGACACCGCCCGAGGACTGCTGAGTTCGCCGGCGACACACACACGAAAGGATCGGCCACTGAGGAAAGCCTCAACGTATCGGAGCATGTTCGCGCACACACGCATCTCACGAAGGGCGTTGAGGATGGTGTTGTGTGGGAGCGAGTCAAACGTACTTTTTACGTCGAAAAGCACGAGGTATCCCGCCTCCCCACGGTGCTTGGCTTCCTCAAGAAGGCTCACGACGGCCGAGATCGAGTCCGCTGTCGCTCGATGTGCTCTGAAACCGGTCTGTTCAGCCGCGAGGAAATCCAGAGCAGAAGCGATCCATTGAAGGCGCCGGAGCGCCATAGCTTCGAATGTTTTTCCCACGGCCGAAGTAAGCGAAACCGGTCAGTAGGATGAAGGCTCGGACTCCGGCTTCCCTTTCTTGTGGATGGGAATTACTATGGATTCTCCCCACGAGGCTGGTAGCGCCCCCGTGCGCCAGATGACGTTGTAGGAGTCAAGCAGATTCCGAAACTGGGTGGCATCCAAGTTTCGGAGCATCTGATAAGTGACGCCATCACTGCCCGGCGCCGAGCGGCGCCCCCGAAAGTCGAGTACATCGCGAAGCTCCCGGATGCTGAAGTCGGCTGTGCACAGCTCGCCGATCGCTTCCACGATAGCTGGTGTGGGGAAGAAGTGAAAGGGCGTAAAGAGTTCCGGCCGTGCATGTAGTGGCAGCTCGGGCATGGTAGCAGCTGCACTGGCAGTGGGTGCACTCGCGAAAGTGTCAGCCAACAATTCGGCGAGTTGCGCGGTGCCGATTCCAAGTGTGACCGCGATAGAGAGCTCCGGATGCCGAGGCACACGGGGGCGGAGGAGGGCTCGGAACACGCGCCAGGCACGCCGTTGGTAGCGCGGGTCGTCGAAAGTGCGGCAGAGGCTGGACCAGCTGCGATCCCGTTGTTTGTGGGCGTGGCGTCGACAGACTGCGTCGATGCGGTTGTAAACAGTCCAGTCCTCTGCCTTGTCCGAACGTTCCGCTTTGCGCTGCGCCCGGCGGCGAGCTGCGCGCAGGTTTAGGAGCTTAATGTCGGGCACGGGCGTGCCCGTCGGCACTCGACACACCGTCGTGGCGGCACTCGCGCACTGCACAATGTGTTGGAGAAAGTCGCCCGCGACTGGCACTTCAGCACACAGTTCGCGGAAACGGGGCCAGTTCACAACACTGTACACATTGGTGCGCGGGGCGCCGGTATAGAAGGGCTCCAAGAGGATCGGGTAATGATCCGAGCCCTCAGTGTCTGGCGCACGACGCCACGAATAGTAGCAGTCGTCCGTGACGAGGGTAAGGTCAAGCGCACTGCGCTTAGCACCGGGACGCACGAAGTGTGGCTGCCATCGTTGAGGATGTGTAGGCCAGCGCGCAGGGTGGCATCCATTAATGCGCGGCCACTGGCGTTTACACTCGCGCACCCCCACGCTGTGTGATGGGAGTTGAAATCCCCACACAGCACAGCAGCACTCCCGAGGCGATCGGCGAGCCGCACAATGAAGTCGGCGTCCCACTCGGACGACGAGTGAACATAGACACTCGCGACACATGTGTCTGTCGTACCAACACGCACCCTCACTGCCACACACTCGACGCCCGCACCGACGATGTCAGATACGTCGAGACGCACTTGGGGAAGGCGCGCGCGCACGTAGAGAGAGGTCCTTGCCAGGCCCTGTGGGTGCGCTGGGTTGTTGCAGTGCGTGCTTAAGCACGCGCTGTTCCTGCAGCTCGTGGGCCCGTTGTAAGCCACATACCCTGGTAGGTTGAGGGCCCCATCACGAACTCGCGTCTTTTGCAGTGCTAGGACGTCGAGGTCGCGCTGGGGCAGTGAGCGGGCGAGCTCAGGGATACGGCAGCGGAGGGAACGCACGTTCCACTGGAAAATCCGCGGCCGCGGCTTCTTCGACGCACTATCCATGGTGTGTCAGATCGTGATGTGCGCGCAAAGCTGCGAGGCAGTAGTCGCGCGTCGCCGGGCTGCACACCGTGGTCTCCAGGAGTGCGCGAAGAGCCGCGGCCAGTGCCGTCATCACTGTATCCCTTGCGTCCTTTTGGGGAGGGGGGGGACGTGTAGGCTGTGTGGCCGCCGGCGCCGGTGCTGTGGTGGCCTTGCCATTCAGGGCATCGCGGAAAGTGCAGCCAGGGTGTGTGGCTGCCGTTGCTGCCGCTGAAGCCTCCCGTTGAAGCGAAGCTTTTGCTTGCTCGATGTCTTCGGGGCGCGTCAGCTTTCCGCCAGAGGAGGCAAGGAGAAAGGCCGCCTTTCGCTGCAGTTGCCATGACTCGCACCGAGGTTCGTTTGCGGGGTGGGAGCCCTTGCAGTTTATGCAGCGGGGTCTTTCTGAGGAGCAGGGACCCTCTGCGTGTTTCCCGCCGCAACGGAGGCAGCGCCTGTCGCGCGAGCACGTTGCTGTGGCGTGTCGAAACACACCGCAACGCGCACACTGCAGTGGACGCGGAAGGCGCGCCCGAACCGGCCTCCGTTGTTTGAAGAGCGAGAGCTCAGCTGGCGCCACAGTTCCCTCAAAAGTAATCACCAGAGTGGAGCCGCGTCGCGCACACGACAGGGTCCTTGCCGCTGAGGAGATGTTCGCGGCAATGCGGTCGAGGGGACTGTTTTCATCAACCCCAAACACCTCCCCCACACACGAGTTGAGGTCGAGCAGCTTTGCCTTAACTCTGACATCGACGATGGTGCTGATCTCAAGGAGAGCACTGACATCAGAGTTGGGGGCGGTGTCGACAGCGACAAGGTTGCGGCGATGATTGACCCGCACCCGTTGTGTGGCTGGGAAACCAGTGAGGAAGGCAGAGATTGCGTCCCTCGATGCAGCCAGGAAGTGTGACTTACGGCCGACCGGTCTGAAAATGATCGTCTGGCCGATGGCGTCACCAGCAGGCTCCGGAGGTGATTGCCTAATAGGGGCGCTGATTTCCGCTACCGCAAAATAATAATCGATGGTGAAGTTCCCAATGGATGGAAACTTAGCAGGATGAGCATAATCTATAAAGCAAAGGGGGAAAAAGCTGACATAAACAACTACCGTCCTATAACAGTGACATCAGTGGTCTACAGGCTAGCGATGCAAATTATAAAGGAAAGACTGCAGGCGTGGATAGAGGATGAGGGGGTGCTGGGGGAACTGCAGAATGGGTTTCGGAAGCACAGGAGGTTGGAAGACAATCTGTTCTCACTGACGCGGTGCATCGAAATAGCAGAAAAGGAACACAGGACCCTGTAGCTAGCATTTTTGGATATCAAGGGAGCGTACGATAGCGTGGTTCAAGAGGAATTGTGGGGAATACTGGACACACTAGGCGTGGAACATGTAGTCACTAATCTTTTAAAGGGTATCTATAAAGGTAACAAGGTAGTTATAAAGTGGGAAAAACAGGTATCCAAGCCTGCAGAGGTAAAACGGGGGCTTAGGCAGGGGTGCCCCTTGTCACCCTTATTATTCATGATGTACCTACAAGGATTAGAGGCAAAATTAGAGGGAAGTGGACTGGGCTTCAACCTCTCTTCAGTCAAACAAGGAAAACTTATTGATCAGGCACTACCAACATTAATGTACGCAGATGATATAGTGCTAATGGCCAACAACAAGGAAGATTTGCAGAGATTGATGGACATCTGCGGTAATGAGGGAGATAGGTTAGATTTTAGATTCAGTAATGAAAAATCAGCAGTCATGATTTTCAATGACAACGAAGGTAGTGAGCTTAGAATACAGGAGGTCACGCTAGAGATAACAGATAAATACAAATATCTGGGCGTATGGATAAGCAATGGGACCGAGTATCTGAGGTAACACGAAATATACGTGACGACTAAAGGTAACAGGAATGCAGCAGTCATGAAAAATAGGGCACTGTGGAATTACAATAGGCATGATATTGTGAGCGGAATATGGAAAGGGGTCATGGTTCCTGGGCTGACGTTCGGCAATGCGGTCTTGTGCATGAGATCAGAAGTTCAAGCAAGATTAGAAATTAAGCAACGTGGAATAGGTAGGCTTGCTTTAGGAGCTCACGGGAATACACCACATCAGGGAGTACAAGGTGATATGGGATGGACATCATTTGAGGGCAGGGAAGCTAGCAGCAAGATAAAATTTGAGAAACGATTGAGAGAAATGGGGGAAGGGCGTTGGGCTAGGAAGGTTTTCAGCTACTTGTACATGAAGAATGTCGATACAAAATGGAGAAAGCGAACCAGGAAGTTGACTGGTAAATACTTAGAAAACAGCAGGTGGCCAAACCAAAAAGAACTATCGGTTAAGAAGAAAGTGAAGGAAATGGAGACTGACATGTGGAGAATGGGCATGATTAAGAAGTCCGCACTAGAGATCTATCGAACTTTTAAGCAGGAAATTGCCAAGGAAAGGATCTATGATAATACACGGGGTAGTTCTCTACTGTTTGAGGCCAGGACGGGAGTACTGCGAACCAAGACATATATATATAAGTGGTTATAACAGAAGAAAAGAAAAGAAAGGTGCCGACCCGTAACTGTCTCTCCTTACGAGGACACCTCAACAGGTCAGCAGAGGAATGGGATATGGGGAATAAAAGATATAGGGAAAAAGAAGGAGGGATAAAAAGAATAGAAGGAAAATAGACGGAGAAGAAGCCAGCCAACGAGAGAGAAAAAGAAGGAGATAGGAAAGTGGGGATCCGGTCGAAGCAGTCCAAGGGCGGGGTGCCACAATGCGAGAGCTGCACGGCTTCAGGAGACCGCGGAGGGCGAACCAGTCGGCGGGAGCTACGCTGAAGTCGGAGATCGCGAGGGCACAACCGTCCAGCTTGAAATCCTGCGAGCGAATTCCAAGACATATCGGGCCAAATAGGAAGGGGTAGACACAGTATGCAGTGCGTGTGGAGAGGAAGAAGAAACTGCCGAACACTTGATAATGTTCTGTAAAGGGCTTCACCCTATAGTTCAGGATGATGGCGCAGAGTTTTTCAAAGCACTGGGGTTTAGGGACCAGGAGGGCAAAATAAACTTTAAGCGGGTAGACTTAACCAGAAGGAGGTTATCTGATTGGTGGCTAAAGTCAAGACACGAGTGAAAATTAAACTCTTCACTGCAAAGTACGAATCCTCAAACTCACTTTTTAAGGAAAAAAAATAAATATAGTTTTTGGTTCATTAGGTGTTACGGCTTGGTGGCGCTAGCCACCGCCCGATCTAAAGGGTACAGCCATATCCATCCATCCATTCATCCAGCCTGAGAGAAGACCGGGCGTGGCGCTGGCTTTTGCTTTGTCGTCGATTTTTCTTCTTGTTCCCTCTTGTCTGTGGGAGAGAGGAGTCGGTCGGCGCGCAAAGAGTTACCTTGCCCGGGGCCTCTGTGGTTGGTAGAGGGGAAAAGCTTGCAAAGCCCGCCTGGGGAGAGGGGGAGACACCAGATGTTGTGGGAAGTGGCACCTCCTCTCTTAGTGGCCGGCTCAGTTCCTTTGGGGGACCCGCCGGGCGAGGGAGGGGGTCGTTGGCCTGAGGGGAGGACGGGGGAAGACAAGCAGTTGACCCACGCTCGCTATCGCCTCGGGAAAGGGTTGTGGCATATGCGCCTCTGTCTCCAGTGACGTCGGGACTGGGGAGGACTGGTTGGGAGAGGAAACCAGTTTGCGGCTGCACGGATGGATCGCGGGCTGGGTTGGTGCCGGCGGCTGCAGCAGACGACGCTCCCTGCTCAGGCTGTTCCAAGCTCACGACACTTTCGCTTTCGGAGCTCGGTGAGGTGGCGGGTGTCTCGTGCTCCCAGGAGGAGGAGGAGGACGAAGACGTCGTGGGAGAGGAGGAACTGGCGCCACTGGATTCCTCGTTTCTGGGCGGTGACTGCGAAGGAAACTCGTCAGTCTGTGTGGCCGTAGAAATGGCGGCTAGCTTGGTAATGGCCGCCGCTCGGCATCCTCGGTTTCTTTGTGTAGCAGCCGGCCTCTTGGGCGGTTGCTGGTGACGTGGAGATGGTCGGGTCTGTGGCCTGGACGTAGGCGTCTCCTCCGGTTTCTCATTGGAGTAGGAGCCTTTGCGAGCCAGTCGGCGGTGGGCCCTGGTGAGTCGAAGACTGGCCGCTTTGACAGTTGGGCTAGGGCCACATGTTTGTGGCGTAGAGTCCACGTGGTTGGCGGCTTCGTTGAGGTCTGAGTGGAGAGCCTCGGAGTTGTGCGATGGCTCGTTGTTGCCGTCGGCCATGATAAATGGCGACAGACCTCAAATGAGGGTTGGAGAAAAAAAAAGAAAAAAAAATAAAAAAGGGATAAGAAAACAAAGAGTTAAAGCTACATAATGCTCTGCCCCCTTGAGAGCCCTGAGGAGGGCCGCGCTCGAGAGCGCGATCGTGAGAGCAGAACAAAAGGAAAAAAAAAGAGGACACGGGCGTGCCAATTACTTTATTTAAAACAAAAGACTTGAAGGAGCGACGAAAAACCACGTCCACTCCCTCCGAAAGACATCCGCCGACCGCAACTTATCTTTGCTACAAAAAATGTGCACAACCACTCTACTTCATTCACTGTAGGTTTGCATCTAAAGATGGGCCGCGGTCGGCATGACAAGCATGGGCAAATTTACATTTTTTTTTTGTACAGCGCACATAGCCCTACAAAGCACAGTGCAAGCGAATTCCCCACTTTGTGGGAAGCAGCACATAATTCTTACAGCCACGACCTTTCTGTGATGATTGTGGGCAAACGTGAAAACCACGCATGCGCATACTCCATTCAGAGTTGTCACTTTTTTCTGTGGCATGATGCTAATATTTATTGCGCTAAATTTTTACGTTGGTCACACGTTGCACATTCGATCGCCATCGATTCATACATGGGTGAAAATGAATTATGTATGATTGGTTCAGTTCCAGAGCTTTTACCAAGGGTAAAATTGGGATAAAGAAGTGCGGTCAGCCAGACGTATCATTTTGCTCCTTTGAATGAGCATACTGCGAGGCTTTGCGCACCGTTACCTAAATGGGAATTTCATGTTACAGTGAAATTGCCAGTATCCAGGTGTTTTTTATTTTCTACAGCTTCATTCATAAGCTGTTTGATATTTCGCAGGAGCTCTTAGAAGATAAATCAGGTTTTGAAGCTGACCATGTTTTCGCCTGTAGATAAAAGAAAAACATTCAGAGGAAGTCACAGTGGCTATGGGCGCGGTCAGACTAGGGAACCTTTATATGAACCCTTTGAGTTGAGGTAGCAAACGGCGAAGCCGCTGGCAGAATTCGGGGGGGGGGGGGGGCGCCGCCTTGATGAGCATTGGGCCAAGACCATTATTTTGGGTGCTATACCATGTAAAAAATTGGGAGGGCGGGGGGGGGGGGCACGGGCTTGGTGAGTCACTTCCTGACTACGCTACTGGCCGATGGAAACCAGTGGGATTGGGTACACTCATGGAGACGGACAGCCAGGGAGGAGGGTGGGAATGGCACAGACGGCGGTTAGGTTACCTTGGCGAGAGAAGTAAGCTTTAGCAAAGACTGGAGCGGTACATGTAAGATGTAAAAAAAGGTGTGCTGGCCAAACATGCAGAAGCAACTGGCCACAAAATAGACGGGAATAGGGTATAATTAAGGAAAATGAGGGGAAAGAACTGAACTTCCAGGGTATATCTTGACTCTCTGACAATTTAGACGTCGCACATCTTTAATGTAATGACGGTAATTTCTGCCACATGTACACACCTATGTTTCTTTATATATACATAATCAGACTGTTAGCACATTCATTTTTCGTTGTGAACAAGGCTCCCATGTGGAAACTGAAACGCTCTTCTTTTATGTGTTCATTCAGTGCCAGTGCTCATTTTAACCCAATACATTTGAAATAAAAGCTACAACTGAGAAAGAGAGAGGTGACAGTGGCACAGCCAGTGGTCTTGACAGTGCCCTCGCGTACGTGGCGCACTGTGGCATGCCGCCAGTAACCTTTACTGCAACTTTCCGGATTGTGTAGTCTGCAGAAGTCCACAAACATGAAGCCAGGGCAAAACAACGCTGTTCAAAAGTGAAAACGCCACAAAGTCACGGTAAAAACAACGCATCCAACCACCAGCTCTCCTTCGCGAGAGCGAGCCCCGCCGCGGTGGTCTAGTGGCTGAGGTACTCGGCTGCTGATCCGCAGGTCGCAGGATCGAATCCCATCACAGCATTTCCGATGGAGGCGAAAATATTGTAGGCTCATGTGCTCAGATTTGGGTGCACGTTGAAGAACCCCAGGTGGTCGAAATTTCCGGAGCCCTCCACTACAGTCTCTCATAATCATATGGTGGTTTTGAGGTGCTAAACCCCACATATCAATCAAATCATCCTTCGTCAGAGCAAGTCGAGATCACGTGATCCAACCATGCACGTCACAGCAATTGCAGCGCTCGCGCCTCCATGGAGTGATGGGCCTCGCGCCCAGTACTTGGCTATTCTGTGTTCAGAAAGCGTGTCTAAAAAGCAGTGGTTAGGATGCTCCTTCACATAGAAATTATGTGGGTTTGAATCTCACCTTGGGAAAAACCCTTTTGGTGACAATTTTTCTCTTTCTGTTTATTTATATCTTTACCGTTTTTCGTTTCTTCCTGTTGCTTTCTGTGTCTGTCTCTGTACTTTTTCTTGTGGGCTCTCTCATTCTCCCTTCTTTAGGCCAATGCATGATGTTCCCAACATTTTGAGATACTGTCAGTTGGGTAAGCGTTCGCGGTCGAAGTGGCGAGGAGCAGCCCCCTCCCGTATCTCACACAGCTGCGGCGCTGCTGCCAATTTGGGATTGGAGAAGGAGCATCAACTGCTACCTCTGAATGTGAAACAGCTGGAAATTCATTTCTAAATATGCATATTTCAACTAACGCAGCTAGATGAGTGCCAGTAGAATACTATTTAGTGAGAAATAAGGGCCAGGCCTGTATCTAAGAAATGTATGACTGAGTTGTGTGGCCAGTGGGTGGCACCTTGGGGCTGTACCGTTCTCCCCCCCCCCCCCACCAAAAAAAATCTTTCCGCTATTGTTACAGAGCAAAAAGTGACACTCGACCACACTTTTCTATCCGGCACCCTCTTCAAATCAAGGTGGTGCCCCTACCCCCCCCCCCCGTCCCCCCTCCCCGGAACAAAAAAAAATTGCCTGCACCTTTGTAATAAATAGGGTTCATCTGCGCCTTCAGGTTGTGGACAATTCTAAGTGAACGAGGCTGTCGTAATTACACATCATATAAATTGTGTGTAAAATATATTTAGAAACGGTTGTGCTTCTTTTTGAACAGCCAAGGAAAAAGTAGACCGGCCACACGAGCAGTCTTGCTTGAATTAGCGCCACAATCTTGCTGTGTTTTATATCGGTGAGCTTGCAAGTCTCACAGCTGGCACAGATGACATAACTGGTATAATTTTTGTATAACGATTCATCTCATACACAAACTCTTTGTAATGTAGCTGAAATTACCTGAGGAGTTAGCAAAGGAGCATCCAAAGTGATGGAAAAATAATTTAAGAAAATATAGATTGCAGTGCAATAGATGACATACAGCCAGTATTTAAATGACTTTTCTTTTGAAAAGCTCTTTTGCAATTTGTATTTTACACATTACACGACGATCAAGCATGCTCGAGTCAGTTAGCAGTAGGATAGTAAACATGCCAACCTGTAGCGCGCCGGGCTGTCCGAGTAGCTACGCCTCTGAGGAAAACACTTGCGATCAGCAGGGCTTCTGCAAACACCTAACAACCGTGCAGTTGTCAAGGCCTGGACAGCTGCTATTCCTTGAGAAGCCTTCCAGGTGACAGTCATGACCTACATTTCAAATCCGAGGACCTAATTCCTTGCCGCGAGCACATAGGGGACGGAAACGTCCAAATTCCACTTGTTACGTTCGCAATTGAGCTGGGTGCTGTTCCGCAAATTTTCCCGAAAATTCCTGCACACTTGTCAAAATCAGCGGCATTAAAACGCAAACGGGAACCCTCAACAGTAGAATAACAGTAGAGTGTGATGACGTTTATTGAACCGGAGAAGTCGCAACGATGTCGCAACGAAAAATGGCCGTACGACAAGTCTGGCAAAAGGCGGCCCAGGTTCTCGTGCAATCAGAGCACGGGGTTTTTCCTTCTCTTTGGAAGGCGCATACACGTTAGTGCGTATGCTCCACTACAATACCCCCCGGGTTGAAGAGTAGCCATCCTGGCGACTCAGGGAGTAGGCACAATGAGGGGGTCGTAGTAGGGCTTGAGACGGTCGACGTGTACGGTCTCGCGTCCTCGACGGCGCAAATCTGGCGATTGTGTTAGGGGCTCGACGATGTAACTCACTGGTGAGGTTGCGTCAATGACACGGTATGGACCATGGTACCGGGCCAGAAGTTTAGAAGACAGGCCAGGAACGTGCGGGGGCACCCAAAGCCACACGAGGGAGCCAGTACGAAACGTAGGCGCTATGTGATGAGCGTCATCATGCCGGGTTTTTTGTAGACCTTGAGCCTCACTTGTCATAGACCGAGCCAACTGACGGCAGTCTTCAGCGTATCTGGTCACTTCCGAAAGCGGGGAGCACTCCGATACATCAGGGCGGTACGGAAGTATGGTGTCGAGTGGGTGGGATGGTTCGCGGCCGTACAACAGAAAGAACGGGGAAAAACCGGTAGTCGCTTGCGTCGCGGTGTTGTAAGCGAAGGTAACAAAAGGCAAGACAGCGTCCCAGTTAGTGTGGTCGGAGGAGGTGTACATCCTCAGCATGTCGCCAAGTGTGCGGTTGAACCGTTCAGTGAGACCATTCGTCTGTGGATGGTATGCGGTAGATTTCCGGTGGATGATGTTGCATTCAGCGAGAATAGCTTGGATGACCTCCGACAGGAACACTCGACCCCTATCACTGAGTAATTCCTTGGAGCCCCTTGACGGAGAATGAAGCTGCGGAGAATGAAGAGTGCAACTTCATGGGCGGTCGCTGCTGGTAGAGCTGCAGTCTCAGCGTAGCGTGTCAGATGATCGACGCCGACAATAATCCACCGGTTTCCAAAGCGACTATATGTGAGGGGGCCATAGAGATCGATACCCACGCGGTCGAATGGGCGAGCCGGGCATGGGAGCGGCTGTAACATGCCAGTAAGGTGCCGCGGAGGTGTCTTGTTCTGTTGGCAAGTGGTGCAAGACTGAACGTATTTCTGCACAAAGCGATACATTCCTCGCCAGTAATATCGTTGGCGCAGCCTTTCGTAGGTTTTCAGGACACCTGCGTGAGCACTTTGAGGGTCTGCATGGAAATTCATGCAGATGTCAGAGCGCATATGAGTTGGGACAGCAAGGAGCCACTTCCGACCACCAGGCATATAGTTGCGGCGGTACAGAATGCTGTCTCGCACGGAAAAGTGGGCTGCTTGTCGGCGTAGCGCTCTCGTGGAAGGGACAGCAGACGGATCGGTAAGGTAGTCGAGTAACAATGCAAGGTATGGATCTTTACGCTGCTCCGAAAGCATGTCAGTGGTGTCTACTGGTGACAAGGTGGTAAAAAGTGGTGACAGAGAAGCCACATCTGGGGTCAAAGGCGATCGCGAAAGTGCATCGGCATCTGCATGCTTGCGACCGGAACGATATACTACACGGATGTCGTATTCTTGCAATCGAAGTGCCCAACGTCCCAGGCGTCCGGACGGGTCAACATAGAGCGTGGTGGTCTGTGACCACGTCGAAAGGGCGGCCGTAAAGGTACGGGCGAAACTTCGTCAAGGCCCAGATTATGGCCAAACACTCCTTCTCTGTCACGCAGTAATTCAATTCAGCCTTCTTGAGAGCGCGACTTGCATAGGCGACTACGTATTCGGCTTGGGTGCCTTTCCGTTGTGCCAAAACTGCACCAAGACCGATGCCACTTGCATCGGTGTGAATTTCTGTGGCAGCAGCGGGGTCGTAGTGACGAAGAATGGGTGGTGAGGTCAGCAGGCGGCGCAGCTGGCGAAATGCGTCGTCACATGCAGGTGACCATGCAGATATACCTTTGCTGTTGGAGAGCAGACTTGTTAGAGGTGCGATGATGGACGCGAAGTTGGGCACAAAGCCATGAAAGTACGAGCAGAGACCGACGAAACTTCTTAGAGCTTTCAGTGATGTGGGCAACGGGAAGTCAGCGACAGCCCGAAGCTTATCGGGATCCGGAAGAACACCGTCTCTTGTGATGACATGTCCCAAGATGGTTAGTTTTCGTGCTGCGAAGTGGCACTTTTTGGAGTTAAGTTGTAGGCCCGCAGAAGTTAGACACGTCAGAATCTCGTGGAGGCGAACAAGATGTGTCGGGAAATCAGACGAAAAGACTACGATGTCGTCCAGGTAACACAAGCAAGTTTTCCACTTATGGGCACGCAAGATGGTATCGATCATGCGCTCAAATGTGGCAGGTGCGTTGCAGAGCCCAAATGGCATCACTTTGAACTCATATAGACCATCTGGCGTTACAAAGGCTGTTTTAGGGCGATCACATTCAGCCATTGGCACCTGCCAATACCCAGAACGCAGATCCAAGGATGTAAAGTACTCGGCGCCTTGTAAACAGTCAAGAGCATCGTCTATTCGTTGTAGCGGGTAGACATCTTTCTTCGTAATCTTGTTTAAGCGGCGATATTCCACGCAAAATCGAACGGTGCCATCTTTTTTCTTGACCAGAACGACAGGTGATGACCAAGCGCTTTGAGAAGGCTGTATCACTCCACGTTTAAGCATGTCGTCTACTTGCTCCGTAATGACGCGGCGCTCTTCGGCGGAAACGCGGTAAGGACGCTGTCGCAGAGGCAAATGTGAGCCGGTGTCAATAGTATGAGTGATAGTCGTGGTGCGGCCCAAAGCAGGTTCTTGAAAGTCGAAAGAAGAGCGAAACTTGTTAAGGAGAGCAACAAGATGGCGGCGATGCGAGAGGGGAAGGTCTGCGTCAATAGCATTGTCGAAGGCTGACAAACTTGATGGCTCAGACGCATGAGTTATTGCGGCAATGTGACATGGCGTTTCGTCGGGAAGAATAATATCATCGATATGGTCGACAGGTTGCGCATATCCCAACGTTTCACCACGAAGTAAGCTGATGGGGTAGTTGCAGTGGTTGGTAACCAGCATTACGGTTAAACCAGATGCAATTGTAAGAACGGCAAATGGGAGAACGATGCCCTTGCGTTCAGTAAAAACAGGAGATGGCGTAAACACCACCGTGGCGTCAGGTTGCGCCACACATGAAAGGCTTACAGGGACCGAAGCTTCCGGGGGCAAGGTGATGTCGTCGTCAGCGATGAGTTTGCAGAGCCGAGGAGACCGGTCGGGTGGTGGAAATTCATATGTTGGCACAAGGGACACTTCGGCACGGGAACAATCGATGATAGCTTCATGACCTGATAAGAAATCCCAACCGAGGATAAGGTCATGAGAGCAAGATGGCAGAACAAAAAACTGTACGACGTACAAAACATCTTGGATGACGACGCGCGCCGTACACAGAGCCGAGGGATGAATGCGTTGCGCGCTAGCCGTGGACAGCACCATGCCACAGAGAGATGTGGTCACTTTCTTCAGTTTCCGACAAAATTTGACGTCCATCACAGAAACGGCGGCCCCGGTATCAATTAACGCTAATGTGGCGACTCCCTCAACATCGACATCAACAACATTTTTCGGCGAAAACGGAGGCCTTGGGAATTGCGCACAAGTTGCAGTTCTTGCCTCCGGAACTGCACTGATTAGTTTCCCTCCTCAGGAGGTGGTCGACGACGCATAGGCGATGGCGACCGGCGACGAGGGGATGGGAAACGAGCAGTCGATGGGCGGCGATCCGAGTCTGAGTGCCTCTGTTCATATGCAGATGCGGTGGCCTGCTGTGGCGCGTAGGTAGGAGTTCCGAAGTATGCGTTTGCAGGTGTGGGGCGACGGCGGCAGAAGCGTGCAATGTGGCCAGCGATGCCACAGGCGAAGCAGATAGGACGATTGTCTTGAGTGCGCCACTCATTAGATCGATGGAAAAAGCGAGGTGAGGGCCTGTAAACTGGAGGCGAGGCCGGAGGAGGTGGAGCTGATAAGGCGACTGGATGCGGTGGGGGCCGCGCGACCACAGCTGCGTAGCTGAGAGGTGAAGGTGGTGCAGGTGGTGCGTAGCCGACAGCTGAGAGATTAGGCGCTACTGAAGTGCACGGGTAAGGGGCCTGCACTGTAGGGAGGACATCACAAATTTCCGTGCGTATGGCCTGCTGCAGTGTCGTAGGCAGGCTTGCGGTGGGCGCGTCGCTATGCGGCAGCAGGGAGAGCTGTCGGGTGACTTCCTCCCTGATGAAGTCTTTGATCTGGTTGGACAGACTTTCTTTGCAAACGTTGGCATTTGTGAGTGTGACGGCCGAGATCGAATCCGGCGGTAGGACACTCTGTCGGGCGATGGAACGCTGACGGCGCAATTCATCAAAGCTCTTGCAGAGGCTTACGAGGATTGCCACCGTGTTCGGGCTTTTCGTTAGCAACATCTGGAATGCGCCATCCTCGATGCCCTTGAGAATCTGCCGAATTTTTTCTTCTTCGGGCATAGATGGATTCACACGCTTGCAGAGGTCGAGCACGTCCTCTGTGTAACTAGTAAACGTCTCGCCAGGCTGCTGGGCTCGGTGGCGCAGGCGCTGGTCAGCGCGGAGCTTGCGGACCTCTGGTCGGCCGAACGCTTCAGTGACGAGTGTCTTAAAGGAAGACCAGTTGGCGATGGCGGTTTCGCGGTTCGTAAACCAAAGTTTAGCTACGTCTGCCAAGTAAAATATAACGTAGGCGAGCTTAGAGTCGTTGTCCCACTTGTTACTGGCGCTTACGCGTTCGTACAAGGAGAGCCAGTCCTCGACGTCTTGCTCGCCACTGCCGCTGAAGATTGGTGGGTCCCGTTGGCGAGTAGCGCCGGGGCAGGTAGACGGGACAGCCGGTGGTGCTGGCTGGGCTGGGATGGGCTGGTTGGCGACTGCGTCAGTCATGTTTTGCAGTGGTCTCTCGGGCAACTTGCGAGAGCGGAGCTCCTGGTCTGCTTGGGGATCTCAGCAGCCTCCACCAAATGTGATGACGTTTATTGAACCGGAGAAGTCGCAACGATGTCGCAACGAAAAATGGCCGTACGACAAGTCTGGCAAAAGGCGGCCCAGGTTCTCGTGCAATCAGAGCACGGGGTTTTTCCTTCTCTTTGGAAGGCGCATACACGTTAGTGCGTATGCTCCACTACACCGGGAATTTGAAGGGCCGTGTGTCTACACTTGCTGGTGATGTGTCTGACGTTAACATAAAGTACAGCGATGTTGACGAAGCTTCTGGTTGATACAGACTTATGTGCAGAGATAGCAACTTGGTTGCCTGCAGTACAATACCGAAGAAAGAAGAATGAGCTCGACATTCCTGGAAAATCCAGGAATGTCGAGCTCATTCAGGAAGACGGTTTTTTTTAAGTTCAGAACAAAGCTATTGTCGAAATTGACAAGGCAGTGGTGGTAAAAGACTTCACCTTTGTCCTCAGTTGTAGGGGTAAGCTTGTTCCCTTGTGCATGTACAGTGAACATGGTTTAGGAAGTCAGTTGAAGCTCACGAGCTTGCAGATGGTATCAACTTTTTTCAGTTACGTTGAACAACTGAAGATATGTACAGGCTGTCGTACCAGCTTATCCCCTTCAATTTCGACCGCAACACCAGCCCTGAAGATCTGGGACGTGTGGAGGAGCACTTTTAGGCTGTCCCGAAAAGACTTATGCCTATTATGCAAGAACAGAAGGAATAATCGGCGATATCAGTAGAAGAAAAAAAAAGGAGAAATCTACAAAACCAACGAAGCTTCACCGAAAATTACGCTCGACTGCTAAAAAAAACTGGCAGTTATTAGGGCCACAGTTTTTGGGGAAAAAAAGTGAGGAACGACATTCGTAAAATGAACACACAGCTTTAAAAAGGTTCTACCAGTCAAGTGGACTAACTGATGACCGGCCGCCTTCCAGCCCAACAACCGATGGCGCTGAGCAAAATGTTTTAACCCAAACTCGCAAGGCATTTCTTCGATAATTTATTTGTTTAAGACATGATGATGTCGGCAGAGGCAGTATTTTCACCTTTGACATCAACCTATAAGCAGCAGCAGGGCTTGATATTTTAAAGAGAGGGCAAGGAATCAGCCACTCAGTTTCGTAGTGCTACCTTCTGGCTGGCTACACTTTAAAGCTTTCTGCACAGCACAAAGAGCGAATTTGAAAAAGAATAAAAAACTTCTTCCTGGATTAGCTTGGCATTCGAGGATTGGAACATTGTTCAGTCTTGTAATGCAGGCAACCAAGTTGCTACCTCTGGGCACAACTCAGGATCGGAGGGGTAACCAGTAGCTTCATTCACATCGTTGTTCTTCACGTGAACGTGCGACACATCGCCACCACTTGTCGACACATGACCTTCAAAATTCTTGATTTGTCTAAGTTTCAGTGGTTTCCTTTTGCACATTATTGTTGGTGTTTAGACAAATGTGCAGGAATATTGAGGGAAAATTCGAGGAACAGCACTAGGCTTAGGTATGCACCTCTCACATGGTAATTTTCACGTTTCCCCTTACGATATGCACGTAGCAAGTGATTAGGTCCTCGGATTCAAAATGTAAGTCGGAAATGTATGTCTTGACTGTATCCTGGAAAGATTTTCGTGGAATAGCAGCTGTTCAGGCCTTCAGAACTGCGGGGTAATTGAGGGGCTTGAAGAAGTGTCACCGATCACAAGTGTTTTCCTCAGAAGCATATCTACTTCAACAGCCCTGCGCGCCGCAGTTCGGCATGTTCACAATGTTAAACTGCTAATTTAATGAAGCATGCTTAATTTCTATGTAACATGGTAAATACTGTTTGCGATGACCGAAATTTTCGCCTTCAAGCTCCTGCCTCTGTGGTCTGAGCAAGCGAACTCAAAACACACACATGCACACACACATTTAACGCTGCCGTGGGAAGCCAGCGGCAACGGCGACTCAATCTCAACTCTGCACCTCGGATCGGATACGAGTTGGTGCCAAGTCCAGAGCGGGCTTATCCAACTGACAGTATCCAAAAATTTTCGGTGTCCCCTTCAGTGGTCAGAAGTATGAGTATGTCGTGGTCAGAAGTACGTATATATGACAAATTTGGAGTGCCAAAAATACATTTATGTAAATATGCAGACATACATATTTCTTGACCGATTCTGATTTTTCTTGCTTATTGTAAGTACGAGCACTGTAATCAGAACGGCATGTTTGCACTGTTTCTTCTTCCAATTTGCAAATGCTGTTGGGGTATTGATAGAATTTTATAGTATCCCATTGAATCATTAGCATTCGAAATTGCCTGTGTAGCAGCTCAAACTTGACCTCCTAGTAAATGAACAATCAATAGGATGCCTTCCAAACACCCTTGCAACACTGGTATTCATAGGTGTATGCAAAGTCGCTTATGATTCAACTCACTGAGATGCACTCACTCAGATCAAGCCGTGAGTCTCAGTCCAAGCAAGTCTGGAGGAGTCATAATTTTAGAGTGTGTAAGCCTCAGGGTGTCTATGAAACTGGAAAGCCTGGAAAAGTCATGGAATTGGGACCCTTTTGGAAAAGCCATTGAAAAGTCGGGGAATTTTTGAAAAACCCGGTCAGGTCATGGAAACTGACAGTAGTTGTGAGCTTAAAAAGTCTCTCTGAGCTGCAACTACAGTGAGCTGCTGAGAGGCATGTGAAAAAAAAAAAGACCGTTCATAACTCTTGCTTCTTGGTGTAAACATGAAAGGATACACCGACCCGTAGAGCACACAGTTTACTCAAGTTTCAGTACCTGATATGGGAGGGAGCCTTGTTCACAATAAAAGCCATAAAAGAAAGGCACAGTGCACTTAAGTACGCCTAAATACGTGACATAAGCAGCGAGAGTACATTGTCAGAAGCATCCTATCACTCCTGTTCAGGGTATGTACAGTCGTCTGTATCTGGATTCCAGGTGCGCGTATCATGCAAGCTTCTTTTACATGCGAAGCATTTTATAGTGGCACCTACTTGCAAATCGGGCATCGGTGGTGTTGTCTACACCCCTACTGCGCATGTTCTCGTCTCGTGCCAACTGTCGCTCCCCCCACTCTCTCGCCTAGCAAAGCCGACACAGGCAGCGTCTACTAGTAAAAACCGACTACTCCCGCTGCACAATCATTCCCTGACCACCCCGTATATGTAGGCACTGGATCGGGCATTCAGAATTGAGTCAAAGGGGCCTTTATTTGGCTTTCGCTTGACTTTATGCTTTGCTTGACTCGAGTAGATGCGATGCAAGCAACCAGTAGTGAGGCACCACTTGTGGGGCACAATCAGTAGTGGCGCTTTTTCCTTTTCTTTTTTTTTCTTTCTTTATTAGTTTATTAAGAACAATTACAAAATGGTCCATGGAGACACATTGCCTGACTGGGCTGTGCCACCTATACAGTAGCAGCAGCGAAAAAAGACATTTACAAGTATGAAAGGGTACATAAAAATCAAATACTACACTTCAAATAAATATTACGCAGTTGTACAGCTCTAAAAAAGAAACTGGAAGTACAATTTTAACAAAAAATGTGCACTCACAACTCATACTTAAGCCGCGACTGCACCGACGCCACTTGGGGCACGTCGCCGCATCAAACATGGTCATGCCAACACCGCTCTTTGTGCAGGCTGTTCTGATATGGACCAACTCGGCGCTGCCTATCTGCTTCGCCGACATCCAGCTGTCCGAGGAATACCACCCCTTCAAGTCGCTTTGCCGCCTGCCTGAGATTCTGGCTGCCAGAAAAAACGCCAAATTTTCAGTGCTTCCCATGTGGAACGAGCACTCATCTGGCTACCTGGTGCTACAGTCAACGCGGGATCTTCGTCACTCATACTTAAGCCGCGACTGCACCGATGCCACTTGGGGCACGTCAGCGCATCAAATAGGGTCATGCCAACACCGCTCTTTGTGCAGGTTAGTAGTCTACCGTGCGCTTGTTGTACTCGTACAAGCGACCCATTTCTACTTGTGGTGTAGGGTCCACTTGAATTCATTGATTCTTGCCGTAAATTGCGTCTCTCATAATCATGTGGTTGTTTTGGGACGTTAAACCCCACATATCAATCAATCAATCTTGCCGTAAATTGTTTTGCCAGACTTGATTATATTGTGTCAATGCCTTTGTTGTTCATCTTCTGCTTGTTCTTTCTGTTGACATTGAACTGAACCCTGGCCCCGATACTAAAGATACAACAGCAACCCTGCAATCAATTGCTGCAGCAATAGCACGACTTGAGGATTTTCAAAGCACTGTACTAGATGAGCTTTCCAACATTCGTAGTGCACAGAGCAGCATTAAAACCACGTTAGCACTGTTCCTATGCGTGTTGACGTTTTAGAAAAAGTGGTACAAGCACATCCGACTAACGAATGGGCTGTATCGCTTGCCTCAATCAACGAAATTTCTATGCTTTCCTCTCAAAGAAAAACACTAACAGATAAGTGCGACAACGCAAAAAATCGCTTGCGCAGGTCAAACTTAATCTTCTTCGGTATCACGAATGCAAACGGTGAAACCTGGGAGCAATCTGAGGCGCACATTATCTCCTTCTGTTCAGAGTACCTTGAACTGTCTATACTTACCGGCAATATAGAACGTGCCCAACGCATGGGCCGTTTTCAGGAACCTAAAAACCGTCCCATAATCCTAAGACTGGCACACTTTAAGGTCAAGTTAAAGATTTTTGCAATACTTCTCAAGCTGAAGGGAACAAAATTTTATATTCAAGAAGATTATTCAACGTACGTACGCTTGGCCCGAAAAAAACTGTAATCTTTTGCTAAAGAAAAGGATACCGCATTCAAAATACGTTATGACAAGTTACTGATGGACAAAAAGCAGTACACATATAATGCTGCTATAGATTTCGTAATCGAACTGCCTTAATAGCAATCACCGACCACTTCCAGGCCTCACCATATACCTGCTCAGCTTCTGCAAATTTCACCTAGCACACCATATTTTCATAATATGGCTGTCATGCTAACAAACATTCACAGCTATTTACCAAAAAAAGATGCTACAGAAGTCATTCTTGAAGATAACTGCTCCGACATTTCAATTTTCACCTAATAACGGCTTGCCGCAGATATCCAGGACAATGAATTCATCAAGAATAGTGAATTGTTTAGCGTCTATAGATTTAACACAGCGGTGCCCTCATTTTAGTCAAAGCAGTGATAGTCTCCCAATTAGTACGCGTGAATTGTAACCTCGAGCTAGTGTGCATTAATCTGTGTTTTCCTTTTGGCGAAACCGTACTTGTCGCCTGCTACTGTCCAACAGATTCCGATTGTTCTTTTGTTGATGAGTTACATTCCGTCCTTTTCCACCTACAGTCCTGCTATAGCCGTGCCAAGTTTGTGCTTTGTAGAGATTTTAATTATTTGGACATCAATTGGGAGGAGCTGACAGCATCTTCATATCAGTCAAAAAGATGTATTACATCTTTTTAATGAAATCTTACATAATTAATTCTTAAATTTAATTTGATTCAGTGTGTTAAAAGTCCAACGTGTGGTTACAGTATTTTCTATCGTGCACTGATGGCCTTAGTGATCACAACTTGCTTTTCTTTGATCTGGCTTTTCGAATTTCTATCAGTAGGTCATCATTAAAAAATATTCGCGACTACAACAAAGCAGACTATGAAAAAATTAACCACGACCTGAAAGAATTTCTTCATCAATTCAGACTAAGTGCTCATGCTCGAATAGTTAACACTAACTGGTTGCTTTACAAGGAAAAAATACTGTCGCTTATAGGTTCATATGTACTACTTATCTGTATTCGTGGTGATGCTGATAAGCACTGGCTTTCCAATGCCCTACGACCGCAACTAAATAAGAAAGAGCGCCTTTTCGGGACCGCCAAAAAATCAGACTGCCAATCTAAATGGGCGAAGTACTCTAAATGTCTTCATGCTTATACAAATTTTTTAAGGTGCTCTAAGAAGAAATTCTTCCATATATACTTGCAAAATATAATTAGAAAAAACCCGAAAAAATTCTGGAAGATCATGTTACCGAGCAAGAACTCTTCACAAAACATCAGTTTGCATCACCAAGATGGCCCAAACATTCCTCCTGATCATTGTGCTGATGTCATGAATGACTTCGTTATCTCTGTCTGTACTCGTGAGCCGGCACATAACATAACCTACTTTCCCAACCTTAATTTAAATTAGACTCTTCCTATTGTCATATCAACGGAAGGCACAGCTAAACTTATCAATGACTTGAAGCCAGCCAGTGCTCCCGGGCCTGACGACATAACTACAAAGATTCTTAAAGCTACTGGGGACATCTCATGACAGATATTACAAATTATTTTAGTCATTCAGTATGTACTTCTTCAATTCCAGATGATTGGAAATTAAGCAAGGTCGCGCCAGTTTTTTAAGCCGGCGATCGTACTGATCCATCGAACTACCGGCCAATCTCATTAACTTGTATTGCCTGTAAAATGCTAGAACATATCATTTATTCTCAAGTCACATTTCACCTGGACAAAAAATTCTTTCTTCTTTTCTAAGCAACATGGTTTTCGTTCTGGATTTTCTTGCTTTGCTGCGCTGGTCTAGTGGCAAAGGTACTCGGCTGCATTTCCGATGGAGGCGGAAATGTTGTAGGCCTGTGTGCTCAGATTTGGGTGCACGTTAAAGAAACAATTGTATCGGGCCAGTTGGTAAGGATCCATCTTGCTAGGTTCTTTGTTATAGTGGCTGCGCTTCCTAGCAAGATGAACACGTTAAAGAACCCCAGGTGGTCGAAAGTGCCGGAGCCCTCCACTACAACGTCTCTCATAAATCATATGATGGTGTTGGGACGTTAAACCTCACATATCAATGAAATTTGGACTTTCTTGCGACACCCAGCTTTAAGAATTCACCACTGACCTTAAATTCAACTTATATTCGTTATTCCAGACTGATATTATCTACTTAGATTTTCCTAAAGCCTTTGACCGGGTCCCACACCAACGTATGATGACTAAACTTTCCTCCCTATCCTTAGATCCTTTATGACTGTCCTGGATTTCTTCTTTCTTTTCAGACCGCACTAAGTTTACTGTTAAATGCAATCACAGCCCCAATTTATCTCAAGCTTCTTCAGGCATACCTCAAGGCTCTGTACTCAGACCACTTTTACATTTAGTTTTGAATTAACAACCCTCCTACTGGTATTTCATCCTCGATTCGCCTATTTGCAGACGACTGCATTTTTTATCATCGCATAACCTCGACCACTGACCAGAAGTTGCTGCAGAGACTCTTAGATAGAATAGAATGTTGGTGCGCCCATTGGCTTTTGAAACTCCATGTATCGAAACGCAAAAGCATGCAAGTGTCGCAAAAGCATTCCACCATAAAAAATTCATACACTTTATAATCTACTACCCTTTCATTCATCAATTCGTACCATTATTCAGGTGTCCTTATCAATGACAATCGCGACAAGTCTGAACACATTACAAAATTAATAGCAGATACATCCAAAACACTAGGATTTATTAAATGCTCTCTTTTTTATCTCGGAGTTCCATTAGAAAACTTGCTTATGAGGTATATGTCTGACCTAAATCGAATATGCCATTGCTATATGGAGCCCACATCAACATTACTTGATTGAATTATTAGAAAGCGTTCAGAATAGGGCTGCCTGTTTCATCAGTTTTTAATATAGTAGTTGTGTCCGCGTTAGTGGCATCAAATCATTCCTCGGTCTCAACTTCTTGGCCCAATGAAGCAAAACGCTGCGACTAGCACTGTTTCATAACCTGTATCATAATTATCCGGACACTCGAATATCAATTTTAATACCACCTTTGAGAACATCACGTCGACTTTTTAATTTCATGAGTGTGCAGCGTATAACTGGCTCTACAATTGCATTTAATAAGTCTTTCTTATTCTTGGCCATAGAGAGGGGAACTCGCTTCCCGAATTAATCATCCATCAGTGCGACAGTTCAAAATTTAGGCAATTGGTATATTAGCTCACTTATCAAAATAAAGCAGATGATTTTTTTACCACCTCAAACCTGGAACTGGAATCTCTCTACGAGCTGCTCCTTTTTCCTAGTGTATAACTATTTTGCTGTGTACCTCTTCATTTTCATTCTTTTATTCAATAATGTGCCTGAAAAGTAATACGATTTTGCGGTCTGAGGCTCCCTAAGAATGTATCACGACTTTTCTTTCGAAACCAGTTCACTGATCATATTGTAAACACTTTGATGTTTATAATTTTTCCTTTGTTTCGTGCTTGTGAAACCACAACATAGACACTTTTTGAACACATGCAGGAACACTTAGCATGTGTCTTTTTGTTTGTTTCAACTTTGGTTTTTCAGCTGTGTACAAAGCTAACCTGCCTCTTTTTCTTTGTAATTGTGACCTTGTATGTATATTTCGCTATTTCCCCTTCCCCGCTTATGTAATGCCCCATCAGGGGATCTTAAAGAATAATAAACGATGATGATTGATGATAACTCTCGAGCAGAAAAAAAATTGCATTAGTATACTAATGCACAAAAAAAACTAGGAACAACTTTTAGGGCTCGCAATCCACATGTGAAAAGAGAAAGAAAAAGAAAATCGAAACAATGCATAACATGGATACAGAACAAAGTTATTTCTCTACTTGCTTTAGTCCTCTGAAACTGATAATTCTTTTCTTGTTTTTTGATAGGCTTGCTTCCTCATTCCGGATTCGACCAGTAGTGGGGCACAACAGTGTCCCAACACTTAATAAAGCAACGCTTCTCTTTCATGCATAAAGCATGAATAACAAAGACAAAATAACAATTGAGCATTCCCAAACCTTACTGGATTATGCAGCATTCACACAATACCCCCACCACTCTGAGGCGTTCACTCGTGTCCACCTGCCCCCCCCCCCCCGCTCCCCCCAGGGGAAGGTGCGGGGTTTTTTTTTCCAGAACACACGAATTTTACAAGTCTATTTGGTGGTCTGTATATTCGGCGTGTTCAGCGAGCGCAGTCGAGGCCACGCTCCATTTCTTGGTGTCATATTTCTCTTTTCTTGAAGTCACCAGTTTCACCGGTGTACTGGTTGTCAAATTGTAGAAGCATATACAAGACCAAGGAAATTTGTGCTCAAGCGTTCTTTAGCTTCCATGTTGGTACATCCACTATTTTGATGTCTGTTGCTGCTACATATCACATGGCATATCTGACTTCTGAACCTCTTTACCCATGTTTGTAAATTTATGCAGTTTGTCTATGCTATCATTTTGGCTCCGCTTGAAGGCAGTCTGGTTTGTCTTGGCTACATGCCATCAGCAGAAGCATGCTGGGCTACTCTTGTCTTTAAAAAGTAATAATAATAATACTATTATCATTAATATTGTTAATAATATTAGTGATACAACAGCAAACGTCCTCGGCTACACACTTATTGCTGGTAGCTCGTGTTCCAAGGGTAGCACTTGGGTAACCTCAGCTCTAAATTTTTTATGTCAGTTTTATGCGATTGTGTGAATAAGTCTGCAATTACTTTTCACCATCACGTCCACAGCAAAGTACGTAATTCAAGGTAAGGTGCCGACATTCGTGAATAATCTGTGGAATCAAGGAAGCTGTTGCACCTTGGCAGATTCTTTCTTGCCATCACATATTCACACATTCAGGCTACTCACGTCTTTTAATAGTAATAATAATAATACTATTATCATTAATATTGTTAATAATATTGGTGATACAACAGCAAACGTCCTCGGCTACACACTTATTGCTGGTAGCTCGTGTTTCAAGGGAAGCACTTGGGTAACCTCAGCTCTAAATTTTTATGTCAGTTTTATGCGATTGTGCGAAGAAGTCTGCAATTACTTTTCACCATCACGTCCACAGCAAAGTACGTAATTCAAGGTAAGGTGCCGACATTCGTGAATAATCGGTGGAATCAAGGAAGCTGTTGCACCTTGGCAGATTCTTTCTTGCCATCACATATTCAAATGTCGGCACTTTAAACGCTGTTTCCAGCTTTCATTGAAGCCGTCCGAGGACTTTTTTTGCACTTAAAATATCGGAGCCCAGAGACATAAAATACAAACATGCATATGCTCGTCGAAAAAAAGAAAAAAAAAGAAAGGGAGTTTTGCAGTACGGCTCTGTTTTGCAGTGTTGTCGATACTCGTCAAGGGAAGGTACACAGAATACACGAGTAGTAGCGTTGTTCTTTTTGCCTCTTTTTTTTTGCGGAAAAGTATATACTGGAGGTGTGCAATTTACGCGGGGATCAAAATCACTAGTAAATTCAGCAATCCAGGTTTCATCAGATCCAATCGAATTAAACAGTAAAGTCAGTAAATACAGGTCGATGTAATCCAATCCACATCCTAAGTAGCCGGAGCTTTAACCGTTATTGTGAAACTAAAATATATTCCAGTGGTAAAACCGGCCAGGCTACGGCATCCTACTTTTACACAGATGCTGCGAGATAGTACGACTTCTGCGTTGCCCAGCAGCTTTAGCTGCATTGTAAGACAGTCATTGACCCCTTCGAACTTTTAGCTACAGTTAAACCCATGTGTTTGCCTTCCAAGTCTTCCAAACAATTAACAGCCAACTAGCTTACTCTCTGACTCAGAGGTTGCATTTTGGCCAGATACACATAGTTTTTCACAAATACTGCATATGTTCAGAACATTCGGAGAACTTGTGGTACATTTATTGACATATTTTATCAAAGCGCCTTATTTTTCTTACTACTCGAGACCCAGTGTCTCGAGGAAGCAGACGTAACAGTCATTGAATTTGCTTCAAGTCATCACAAAAAAAAAACCTGGAAAAGTCAGGGAATTCTGAAAAACTGAATTGGTAAACACGAGGTATAAGCTTCTGTCAATTCAAGAATGTGTAAATATATTATCCAGTACATAAATTGTATTCGTATCTTTTAATTCTGCAGGTCTACGTTGGCTCTGGCTATTGGGTGAGCCAAGAAGCCTGGGGTACTTTGTTCCGGGCTACAACTGATTCGATGCTTTGCCGTCTGGCATGCACAATGTTTTAGATGCCAGACGAGCTGAATGATTGGAGTATCACTAGAACTTTGTCAAACAAGTTCAAGTCTCAAGGGCAGACTGGGCCTAAAGAAGCCCCAAAAACTTTCGTCTCTAAAAGGTGTGCAAAAGTAAATATAATGTAATGTTCTAATAAAAAATGCATTTTTCAAATATAGCAATACTGTTCTTCATTTTATAGCTCCGGCCGCTCAATAAAAAAAAGTAGGTAGAGTCTGTTGCCCATACCCATCGTTCTGAAACACATGGGTACAAGTGGGAGTGCTGTATTGACAGTTTCATTCTACTTTGTGCTAATTGTTACGAAGGCGCACCGCCTACAAGGTTACGAACAGCAGCACCACGATACTCGCCGCTTGCAAGGACACCAGCCGCACGGACTGCGAAAGGGGCTCGAAGCAACGAGACGCTTCTCTGACACATAGGTCTACTGCTGGCGACGCGCCGCAGGGCTTTTTTTATAGGCACTGGGTGGATCTTTTGAGTCACCAATGTCCAACCAAAAGCGCCGCTGGCCTTGATGTCCTAATCCTCAAATAGGGCCCGCCGCTGGGCTGCGTCATGCTCATTAAATCCGGAGTCGCTGCGCGTGCTTGCACCCAGTGACGAGTGACGTTGCAACGTATTGCATAAGGCTCGCCAGACTGGAAGGCGCCAATTGCTTCAACGGGCTCGTGGGCTGAGGGAGCTCGCTGGGCGTTGCGTGACAGACCGCCGCCGCTTGATGACGTCTTTGAGTTGATCGGGTCAAGCGGGTTCAATCGCTGGTTTTGACACAGATTGACTTTGCAGAGGCGTTGACGTTCGGCGTAGACACCCAGGCGTAACAGCACCCCTGCCACCCGACAATGCGCCGTAAAGACGAGCTGCTTCCACGTGGCTCGGATGTCGGGCGCGCTCGTTCGCCAGGTCCCTCCAGGTTTGCCTCCAGGGCCATGGGGAGAATGTAGCTCTAGGCTCAGTTCCGTGAACACATCCATTCCTTGAGGACGGATCCCAGCTTCACTGGCTTGTCACCCCAACTTGTTGGCCAGCTTCACACATCTCTTCTGTCGATTTTTGGTTTCAGCACTTGTCAATGGTTCTGCAACTTGTCAAGAACAGTTCGACAACGAACAACACACGACACAAGCAAGTGCCCTCAGTCACCCGACAGAACACCAGACCAAGCATAGTACAACATATACCTAGCTATGTGTCTATCGGAATTTCGTTCCCTCAACATCAAAAGGCACATGTGGGACACAAGACTCTTAAAATGAGAACTCAAATTTATACATGTACAACAACGTAATGAAATAGAATACAACATAAAGTTGGCCCCTTGAGATCACTCAAGACGAGAGCGCTCAGCTAAGGCCGTGTTGAGTGGGCATGTGAACAGCACTACGATGCAGTTCACTAATCCATTCTGCTTTGTCGTCCAGGTTACGGCATGGATTCACTTCACCGCCGTACCGATATCTCCAGCGATAAGCAACACCAGCAGGCTGTCCTGCCATCCCAACGATATGAAAGTGTCAGCCTGCCCGTGCGACAGCGACGTGTCTACGGTCATCCCTCTACCAAACGAAGGAATCGGATCGACGACAACATCATCGACGGCTGCCCATATGAAGAGCTGGCGGAATCCCGGCGCCTTTAGTGGGCGTGTGAACAGCACTACGATGCAGTTCACTAATCCATTCTGCTTTGTCGTCCAGGTTAGTTCGGTTACATCTATGTATGCTAAAAAGTCGAAGAACGTTAGTTTGTTGCTGTTCCCACGCCCGGGAGTTTTGTTTTCTGTTTTTCATGAGTGCTTTGACGTTGTAACTCAATTGCTTATGTTGTCCGGTGATGTTGAGCTCAATCCCGGACCTAACACTAGAGCCCAAGAGCAAAGTCCTCTTACTGATTCACAGACTAAGAAGTTTAATGATATGTTCAAGATGTTACAAGCTGTAAACACGCGTACCGAAAAAAATGGAGAGGGACCAGACAGATCCAATCAAATCTGTTGATGAGCTTAAAAAACACAGGCGAGTTTTCAAAAAAACCTTACTGTTTTAGACAAACGATTAACTGAAGTAGAGCGCAAAACGGTCGCGATTGAGGAAGTCCAGAAAGAAATACAACATTTTCGTCAATCGATTAGCCATATTAGCAGCGAAAACGATCAACTGCATGCTCGGCAAGGTGAGCTCGAGTATATGCAGCGGCGAGACAACCTCTTATTTTATGGGCTGCCTGATGCCCAGTCAGAGTCCTGGGCCCAGTCAGAAGAAAAGCTGGTGAATGTGTTTTCATCCAGATTAGAAATAGCACCCCCTGAAATACTAATCGAACGAGCACAGGCTTGGCGGTTATCATCCCAATAAGTGCCGGCCAATCATTGCCAAATTTTCTTCCTTCAAGCTCAAGCAGCAAATACTTCTGAGTAGTTCAAAGCTGAAGGAAGTAAATGTTGCCGTTAGTGAAGACTATTCGCCAGCTACTCGCCTTGCCAGAAAGAAACTGGCTGAATTTGGCAAGACTCAATCCTCAAGATTTAAGTTTCGCTTTAACAAACTGTACGTAAATAGAAAGTGCTTTATCTACAACCCCTCTGATGATTGCGTGCGTGAAATCTCCGAATCCTTTAAGTCATCAGTCAAAACTTCACATCTCTCGCATGAGTTGCCGCATGCATCTGTGTCGCACAACGCCGAATAGCGCTACGCGAGGGGAAGTGGATCAAAGCTACCAGTCGCAAATCAACTTTCGTTTCTTTTCTCAAATATTCGAAGCCTAATTCCAAAACGTGACAATCTCTGCTCTGTTATCGATGCTTGTAACGCCGACATAATCTGCCTAACTGAAATCTGGTTGTCTGCGCAGGTTGATAACAGTGAATTATTTGACTGCAAAAAAACACTACAACATTTACCGTTGAGACAGAGGTGTTCGGTGTGGAGGCGGTGTGCTTATCGTGGTTTCAGATACGATTTCGTCTTTTCCAATTCATTTTAGTAGTGCTTTGAAACTTGTTTTGGTTGAAGTACAAACGTTTTCCAAGAAGTTGATATTGGGCGCTTGTTATCGACCACCATCCTGTCCATCCACTTTTGTTGACGAGCTTCATGATGTCATTTCCTCGCTAACAGTACGGTATCCGAATAGTCCGCTCATTTTACTAGGCGACTTCAATTTCCCGAATATAGTTTGGCCAAACGTGCATTCGACTTGCCATCCTTTCTCTGGAGCGGGAGACGCGTTTTTGAATTTGTGCAACAATTTTAACTTGTCCCAGCTAATAACACAGGCAACAAGAATTACGTCTACCACATCTAACATCTTAGATTTAGTGCTCACCACTGCGCCTGATCTTTTCCATTCCATATCCTACTTACAGAGGCTAAGCGACCACTTGCTGCTTCATTTTTCTTTCACCTGCACAGTACCTCACAGTAGGAACCACAAAAAATATATCCGGGACTATAAGCGTGCAGATTTTGATGCTATTATTCATGATCTTTCAGCTTTTTGAAGTGATTACATGCACTTTTATGATCGCTCCGTTAATACTAACTGGACTTTATTCAAAGAAAAGGTTCTATCACTCATAGAAAAATATGTGCCATGCATAGTCATCACATCTAACCTGCAATCACCATGGTTCAGTCAATCGCTTAAACGACTACGCAGTAAGAAAAAACGCATTTTCAGCTCTGCAAAGGTAACTGGCACTCAAGAACGTTGTAGTGATTATCAGGCCGTAGCTACGGAATACAAACAAGCCCTAAAAGATGCTAAGGATTTATTTTTCAATACTACATTACCATCTCTTTTAATTACCAACCCTAAGCAATTTTGGAATGTAGTCAACAAAAGACACAATTCCTCAATCACCCTTAAAGATGCAAACAATCGCATAATCAAACTTGATGAATACGCAAATGTTCTAAACTCTGTATTTGTTTCTGCTTTTTCACAAAATGTGTGTTCCGTAACTCCCACATATGCTAGTTCAAATTTCTTAACAATGGACCCCATTGTCTTTGATGCTGCCGGTATAGAAAAATCATGAAAAATCTAAAAGTTTCATCATCATGTGATGTAGATGGCATTATTTCAAAGTTTTTAATTAGTACTAAAGTGTACAGTCCCATCATTCTCACTAATATATTTCAGCAATCGCTTCATACCGGTTGCATTCCGGAAGACTGGAAGGTAGGGAAGGTTATTCCCTTGCACAAGTCTGGGGATAGACATTCTCCATATAATTATCGACCAATCTCACTCACATGTATTTCATGTAAAGTTATGGAACATGTTATTTGCTCTCATCTCGCATCTTTCCTACAGCCAAACTCCTTTTTTACAGATCACCAGCATGGATTTCGCAAGTCATTTTCTTGTGAAACACAACTTTTGACATTCACACATGACCTAAATTCCATTCTTGAAAGGGGTTTCATTGTCGACTGCATATTCCTAGACTTCTCAAAAGCGTTCGACAAGGTTTCTCATCAACTGCTTCTTTTAAAACTCGGCAAACTTAACATTGATCCGAACGTTCTTCAATGGCTTCACTCTTTTCTCACTGATCGTTCCCAATTTGTCACTGTAAATAACACCTTATCAATCACTTCTGCAGTTAAATTGGGCGTGCCTCAAGGCTCTGTGCTGGGACCTTTGCTTTTCCTCATCTACATAAACGACTTACGTGATAATCTATGTTCATCAATGAACCTGTTCGCTGACGACATGTTGTGTACCGCGTTATTAACAGCGACTCTGACGTATATCTTCTTCAATCAGATATAAACCGTGTTCGTGACTGGACTAACACGTGTAACATGGAGATAAACACCAACAAATGCAAGCACATGCGCGTTTCACGACGCGATACAACATTGCCCTCTTATTATCCTAATAATACTAACCTAGAACCTGTGTCATATTACAAATATCTAGGCGTACTCATAACTTCTGATCTTTCCTGGAAGATGCATGTAACACATGTAACCGATAACGCTAATCGCACGCTGGGCTTTATACGCCATAATTTTCATCTTTCTTCCTTTCCGGTAAAATTACTTTGTATAAATCATTAGTACGTTCCAAAATGGAATATGCTGCATCTGTGTGGGACCCCAGCCAAGAAACACTCATTCATCAGCTTGAATCCATCCAGAGTCGGGCTGCTCGTTTCATTCTTTCCAACTATCATCGCACCTCCAGCGTCACTTCCATGAAAACAACTTTATCATTACCTCTGCTCTCACAACGTAGAAAAATATCTCGCCTCTGCCTGTTTCACAAGATATATTACCACAATTCAGTACTTAAGAATAAATTGATAACCCCTTCTTCTTACTATCCGCTCGCATCGACCATCGTCATAAGGTTGGCATTCCCACATGCCACACCAACCATTTTTACAATTCATTCATCCCCCGTACGTCAGCAAGTTGCAATCACCTTCCCCGATCTGTAGTCGAGATGACTAATACCTCTATGTTTAAGGCTGCTATAACTAACCTGTCGCCATAATTTTTAGGTATATAGTATTTCCATTTTTCGGTAGACCTGTTAAACTTTGTAGTTCTTTAATACGTGTTTTTGTTCTTATAATGTGCATTATTTTTTGTTGGTTTCCTTCAATGATCCATGTAACCACCAATTTTCCGCTTTTTCATTATGTTGTGTAACCCACTCCCCTCTGTAATGCCCTCGGGCCCTGAGGGTATTGGAATAAATAAAATAAATAAATAAATAAATGAGGCCAAAATTTTGCTCCGAATCACCAGCGAGAAACCGAAAGGTGGAGAAGGTACTTACTAAAACGCACGACTCAATGCGTCTGCATTAGCGTTTAGCTTTCCTTTTTTTTGTAGCGAACGTCAAAGTTGTGCTGTTGGAGTATCATGCTCCACCTCAGTAACCGGCCACATTTAGGCGACATGTTATTTAACCAGGTTAGAGGACAGTGGTTCGTTTCGACCACAAACCTTGAACAGAAGACATAACAGGCCAGCTTTTGAACGGCCCACACAAGGCAAGCGCATTCCTTTTCAGAGGTACTCTATGCCTCTTCCCTGCAGCTGAGTTTTCGACTTAAATACAAAACTGGCCTTTCGTTACCAGCACTGTCTTCCTGGCACAATATAGCTCCCATGCCGCGATCACTCGCATCGCATTGAGTCACAAATCTCTTAGAAAAATCGGGTGTCATGAGAACAGGCACCTGATTCGCTTAAGGCCTGTTTCAGCTGGCAAATTGCATTCTCCTTTTTGGAGTCCCATACTACTTTAACCGGCTCGGACTTTCGAAGTGCGTCAGAGGGCTGGCAATGCTAGAGTAGTTTTGCACGTAATGCTCATAGTATCCAGCTAGGCCCAAGAATGCCCTTATCTAAGATTTTGTGGTTGGTCATGGATAGTTGACGACGGCGGCTACCATAATTCTGAAGGTCTACGTCGGCATGCCCCACAACGTGTCCCAGGTAAGACACCTCGCCGCACCCTAAGTGACATTTAGTAGGTTTCACGGTAAGACTAGCTTTTTTCAACCTGTTCAGCATGAGTCGTAAATGCTGGACGTGTTCTTCCCAGTTGTCTGAGAAGGTGGCGACATCGTCAAGATACGGCAGAGTGATCTGAGAGAGGCCATAAAGAACGCAGTCTATTAAGCGTGAAAAACAAAAGGGCGCATTTTTCAATCCAATGTTCAGCTTAAGTGGACGATACATTCCAATTGGAGAAACGAATGTGGCATAGCGGCTAGCGCGCTCCGTAAGGGGAACTTGCCAATACCCTCGCACGAGTTCTAACGTGGAAATATTGCTAGACTGTTACACAGTTTCTACCCTCTCCTCTAGGTTTGGTATCGGGTAAGTTTGGTCTCAAGTTATGGCGTTAAGACGTCGATAATCGATGCATGGCCTTGGATCTTTTTCCGGCACTTGAACCAATATTAGAAGGGATGTATAGTCACTCTCGCCCGGTACTATGACTCTCAACTCCAGCATTTTATCGATCTCCTCTTTCATGATCTGCTTTTGCACAGGGGAACATCGATACGGCTTGCTACGGATTGGCTCCTCAAAAGTTAGCTCGATATCGTGTTCAATCATCGTCATGCTTCCGGGACAGTCCGAAAACACGTTTTTAAACTCAAAAACAATCCTCCCCAGGTCCTCCTTCTGGACTTCACTTAACCTAGGCTCTAGGTTCAACTGCTCCAAGATTACCTCAGATCCCCTTTCGATTACATCACTAGAGGTCAAAATTTTTGCTCCCTCTTCCTCTGAAGCATTCAAAAGCAGGTTTACGATCGTTTGACGTTAACGTATGGTTTTATCAAGTTACTGTGGTAAATTTTGTTCGGCTGCCTTCCTAATTTTACTTCATAATTGGTATCAGAAAGCTTCGATATTACTTTGGTGGGCCCTTCCCAATGAACCTCAAGCTTGTTCTTTTTAGACGGCCGCAGCAGCATTACCTGGCTACCTACTTCAAAGGTGTGCTTCGCCGATTTGTCGTAGTGCTCCTTCGACAACACTTCTGCCGCCTTCATGAGGCTTTCCACAAGATATTTCGTTTTTCCCAGCCTCTGAAAGAGGTCTAGAACATACGCAACTACATTAGGGTCCTCATCGAATCCTTCCCAGGACTCTCGTAGCATTTGCAATGGTGTTCTCAAACTCCTGCCATACACAAGCTCTGCAGGACCAAAACCAGTGCTCTCATGAGGAGCTGATCTCAAAGCGAACATAGCTGGAGGAATACACGCTTTCCAGTTGCATTTGTGCTCGTAGCAAAGAGCTCTCAGTATTCCTTTCAGAACGGAATGCGTACGCTCTACTGCATTAGATTGCGGGTGATGGATCGAGCTGTGCACTACATTTATTCCACATTTATGCGAAAAGGTAGAGGTAAGGCAGCTGGTGAAGACACTACCAATGTCTCAATGGATTTCAGAAGGAAATCCAACGCGTGCAAATATAGATAGCAGTGCATCCACAACATGAGGGAAATTGAGCTCCTTAAGTGGTATCACTTCCAAAAATTTTGTGGCTACACAGAGGGCCGTTGGGATGTACCGACAACCTTGCCTTGACTCTGGCAATGGCCCGACGATATCAATTACTAGGTGCCGAAAAGGTTCTGTGATAATTGGCACAATATTCATGGGTGCCTTCCACACGTCCATGGATTTCCTTGCTCTCTGACAAGTGTCGCATGACCGTACAAAGCTTCCGATATCCTTCCAGCATTTCGGCCAATAAAATTGAAGGGAAACTCTAGCCTTGGTCTTCATGCCGAGATGCCCTGCCCACGCGTTTTCATGGACCAGTTTCAATAGTTGGCGACGATATTTTCGTGGCACCAAGGGCTGCTCATACTTGCGACCTTGCGCCTTTGTGTAGCTCTAATACAGGAGTCCTGCTTTCTCAAAAAAAAAAGAAAAATTCCTTTTTTCCCCAATCTTACGTTTTTCATTAGTGCTTTAATCGGGAGGTCCTCACTCTGCTCTCAAATGAGCGTTTCTCAATCAACCCTCGATACCTCACTCCAACTTTCGCCACAGGCGAGAGCATTGCACCCCTTTCGCTCTGACTCAATGGCACCATGTCGTCTCCTCCACAGACAAAGACCGCACCAGTCGCTTTGGCAACAGGCTGCTCGAGTGACTGCTCAAATGACTTACACGGAGAATTTCTTGTCTGAGGTTCCGTCGACTCGCTGCCAAGTTCACGCAGATCAGCAGACTTCGCAGGTGGTGTTAGACCACACTGAACAAGATCAAGTTCCTGCGAAAGCTTCCGTGCTTGCGATCATGTGAGGGCCATGTACGCTAAGTTGGAGAAGAACGATTTACCCTGCTCTTTGAGAAGCTACTCTGAGTTATTAGAGAAAACATAAGGAAAACGATCGGGAAGCGCGGCAGACACAGCCACTTCGGTGCGAAGCTTACCGAACGGGCCTTCAGTGACAACCGTAGCGATTGATTGATTGATATGTGGGGTTTAACGTCCCAAAACCACTATATGATTATGAGAGACGCCGTAGTGGAGGGCTCCGGAAATTTTGACCACCTGGGGTTCTTTAACGTGCACCCAAATCTGAGCACACGGGCCTACAACATTTCCGCCTCCATCGGAAATGCAGCCGCCGCAGCCGGGATTCGAACCCGCGCCCTGCGGGTCAGCAGCCGAGTACCTTAGCCACTAGACCACCGCGGCGGGGCCGTAGCGATTGGTAAGCAAGTGCTCTGCTCCTCGTCGACTTGTCTGATCCACGCCCATTCTCCTGTGAAGTCATCCGGAGACACCAACGAACGATGGACAACGTTCACGGTTGCCGCTGAGTCTCAAAATGCTCGACAAGTTTTCCCATTCACACTAATTTCTTGGAGATACGGCTCGAATAACCGCATGTTCTTTTCCGATTCTCGGATTGTAGCGAAAGCAAACTTTTGCTTACAGTTTATCGTGATGTGCCTTTCCTTTTTGCAGTTGCAGCAGATTAGCGACTTTCGTGATTCAAACGCCCATGTGGTATCAGTGCGTTGTTTAGGAACCTCACTCGATTTCTCCTATTCTGTTTGCCCTTCCCCTACAGTGTCTTTCGTAAGAAACGGGTCCTTCCTGAAATTACGGTGAAGAGCGGGTTTCCGTTGTTCAGGTTCCTTTGAAAATCCCTCTTTCCATTCATTTTTTTCAACGCGCACTGCCCTGCTATGCAACTTTCGGCGAGTATAATACTCCTAGGCTAACTATGCCGCCTTGTTTAGCTGTACTTCACCAAGTTTGTCCTGCAGCCAAAGCTTCACATCCTCCTCGATGCAGTGGTAGAATTGCTCCAATGCAATGCATTCTACCACTTTATCGCGATCACCATAAACACCTTAACCCTTGAGCCATTTAATTGAATCGGCTTCAAGTCGAAACGCGAAGTCCACGTGTGACTCATTCCCCTTTTTAGGATACCAGAACGGTTCTCTGAAAGCCTCGGGTGACAACTTATGTCTCAAGAGCACTTCCTTAACCTTATCATAGCTCTCAAACGCTTCTCTCGACAAGCAAGTTATCGCGTCGGACACTTCGCCGGGAAGAAGAGCTAACAGGCTCCGCGCCCAAAGAGACCGCTCTAAAGCATTTCGCTCACAGACGTCTTCAAACTTGGCGAGATACTTCGCCATGTCCTCGCCTACTACGAACGGTAGAAGTTGGTTCAGAATTGTATAACCGCTGACCTGAACTGTCGCAGAAGCTACGCTAGGTGCCTGCGAACACTGTACGATTGCCAATTCTATCCGTTTCAACTCGAGGTGCTCCTGTCTCTCGGCTTCCTCACGCTCGCGACGTTCTCGCCTTTCAGCCTCTTCGCGGCATGCTTTGATATCCGCCCAGGCCTCATCGACTTCTTCAGCCGACACTCCTTCACCCTTCATGATCTCAAGGATCGCTTGCTTTTGTTTCGCACGGCCCAAAGTAATACCAAATTCCTCACAAATTTCAATGAGTTCCTTCACTTTAATGTTCTCCATCGTTCACACTAGCCTCTTGCTGTTTGTCCCTGTTAAGAATCTACTTGCGGTACCCACTATAAGTCTACTAGCAAGACGCGCAACCAATTTTTTACACTGCCATGTTTACACCCTCCATATTAACTTTGGTTTCAAAGTGCTTGGACTTGGCTTGAAATGATCAAAGCTCATTATAATGCTTCACGCAGCCCTTCTCTAAACTACTATAACCTGTGCTATTTAGTCTGGTGAACTGAGGGGAAAAGATCCGGCACTCACCCCATCGATGTCGCTAACGCCGGCCAGTCCCGCAGCTGCCATCCACTGTTACGAAGGCGCACCGCCGACTAGGTTTCGTAGGGCGCCACGAAACTCGCCGCTTGCAAGGACACTGGCCGTGCCGACTGCAAAAGGGGCTCGAAGCAACGAGACGCTTCTCTGATGCATAGGTCTACCGCTGGCGACGCGACGCAGTGTTTTTTTTTATAGACGCCGAGTAGATCTTTTGAGTCACCAACGTCCAACCAGAAGCGCCGCTGGCCGTGATGTCAGAATCCTGCAATGGCGCCCGCCGCTGGGCTGCATCATGCTCATCAAATCCGAAGCCGCTGCGCGTGGTTGCACCCAAGGACAAGTGACGTTGCAACGCATTGCGTAAGACTAGCCAGACTGGAGGGTGCCGATTGCTTCAACGGGCTGGGCTCATGGGCTGAGGGAGCTCGCTTGGCGTTGCGTGACAGACCGGCGCCGCCGCTTGATAACGTCCTTGAGTTGATCGCGTCAGACGGGTTCGATCGCTGGCCTTGACACAGATTGCCTTTGCAGAGGCGTGGGCTCCCAGGCGTAATGTAATGCACGTACTTCCATGAATGTTTAGCTTTTTTGCTAATTTACAAAGTTTGCTCGACATTTTTTTAAAACTTTGTCATCTTCAAATTGTATGCATATGAATAGGTAATATCGGTGTCAAACCCGAAGAACGACAAGCATTCGCGATTTTATAGTGTGCACCGTCCAGTTATCACCATTGACAGGTACGCATTGTGTTCGGCAGCTCTGCACATACATGCGGGCCTATCTACACAGTAAAAAATTTTGCACCCAAAAGGGTGTAAAAAGGGTGCTTTTACGAGAAAGCACCCTTTGCAACACCCTTTAACACCCATAAATGGTCGATTGAAAAAAAGCACCCCTTTGTTTGGGTGCTTGCCTTAATAGCACCCTAAAATAGGCTCTAAGGGTGCTTTTGTGCCTGAGAAGGGTGTAGGTGCCGATTCATCAGATGGAATATGCAGCATAAGAAGAACACATAATTATAATATTTGGGTTTTTACGTCTCAAAAACCTGATATGATTATGAGGGTCGTCGTAGTGGAAAGCTGCAGAGATTTTCACCATTTGGTGTTCTTTAATGAGCGCTCATATCGCACAGTGCAAAGGCTTCTACCTTTTCGCCTCCGCCTTAATTCGACTGCCACGGCCGGCATCGAACCCGCGACCTTAAAATTGGCGGCCGAGCAGCGCAGCTACTGCACGAATATGTGGACCTTGCGTTAAATGACGGCCTAATTGACTTAGAATGTGTGAAGGTGCTCTCCGAATACAGCAGAATGTCAGCAAAAGCAAATCGCGTTTCATCTATAATGGCAATTAACTGCAATCCATGTTACAAAAGCTTTCCTTAGCGTTGGTTATAAGCTGCATGTTTGCTATGGATTATATACACACAAATAATGTTCGCCCGAGTATGGGTGTGTGTGCGTGTAAGCGCGTTTGTGTGTACACCCGTGCATGTGTGCGTGCGCGTGTATGTGCGAGTCCGTGCTTGTGTTAAGCGTGGCTGTGCACATGTTTACGCCCATGCATGCGTGCGTTTACGGTCGCGTGTGTGTGTGACCGTATGTGTGTATACGTGTATGTGTGTGCGCCTGTGAATAAATATGCGTGTGTATCAGCCCGTGCGCCCTCGAATTTCGTGTGTGTGTGTTGTGTGTGTGTGTGTGCGGGGGGGGAGGCACTGCTTCTTATTGTTTAAGGTCCCACACCTGTTCATACTAGGAGTCTATATGGGAAGTGGCTTAAGGAATGGCGGTTGTCAACGCACTGTACATGGACTATTCAGTACATGGAAAACAGCTGCACATTTTCGTACCTGATCGTTGCTTACGAACTTGCTGTGATAGCTGATTAGGTATGCTGAGGTGCTTCTACGCTTGAAAACGTGGGTTATGACCAATTCCCACGGAAAGCTGTCACTGCACTTATGCACAACCATCGTTTATATTAACAACGTTTAACAAGAACGTGCCCTGCCTTTGTTACAGGTGCTTAGCTAGCTCATTGGGTAACCATATGGAATTATGTGCTGATCATGTGGTCAGCAAAAAGCTTGTTATAACAACCTCGGCACGTTTCGTGGTGCGTGACAAGCCTTCTAAACATCCGCGACTGTGGATTACTTTGTTCCAGCTTCGACTACGCATTCAGTGTTTGCGGCACCATACGCGGAAGTGCCAGACACAGACAATGCCAAAAGAAATTCCTCTGGAAAAAGGTGTAGCGATGCTCTCCCGCTAATGCCACCGAGGACGAAATAATTATTGTTTCTGGCCATTCCATGGTGCACTTTGTTTTCCGCAAGTTTTTCTTCACTATTTTTCGCCCACTGCAATCGCATTCCGTCAATATACTCCAAGAACCCGAGGCTGGTAAATAACCGGCGTCGCTGTGCGACTGGCTGGAAGGAGAGTTGCCATTTACAAGGAGTCATTCCGCAAGGAACGGCCGTCCGCCGTATGCGCCATAGCGTTTGCTCTTCGGCGCCGTCCTGGCGGGTTTCCCGCTTCTCCCCCCCCCTCTCACCCCGGCCAGCGTTGCTCCCACAACGGCGGCGTAGATAAGCGAATAGTTGCGTCACCAAACACCTGCGTCGACAGCTGCGGCGCCGCCGCGGCGCTTTAGCCGCCGCCAGTGCCTCCTCCTTCTCTCTCTCAACGTCGCTCTCTCTGTCTCATCGTCTTTCAAATGCGTTGCGTTGGTCTGGGATCTTGGTCGCTGTGTGTGTTCTAGCGAACAGGCGCATATTCAATGGTGGTCACGCATGACACCGTGTTCGAAGTGACGCTCGGATTAAGGAATATTCATGGAGTGGCGGACACGGACAACGTGGGCCTGTTAACGGTGAGTGTACTGTTTTCGTAAATAGTAATCATATAGCGCTAGCTGGGCGCCTGCAGCAGCTCTGCCGAAGTAGGCTGCCAGCCATTTGCAACAGCATGCGTTCGCGGGCCTGTTGCAGATGCCCGATTAAACGTGTGACTTAACGAGTTCACACTGCTATGCGCGATGTTGTGTAAGTGCCTGCATCACTCATACAGTGAGTGATGTGATCACTTAACAAGGGCGGGATTAGTTGCTGATCGCACATTGTCTCTACACTGCACAAAGTGATTGATATTGTTTTAAGATGTGCTTTGGACTACATCGTAATAACATTTATATTAATACTCAAATGTGCAACGTGCTTCTGTAGGTGTAAGCTCAAAAAAAGAAAGAAAAAGCAAAAATTACGTACAGAGGCGCACTGTACGAAATGGCTTTTTTTTTTGCTTAAATACGGTATAGTTGGAGGTGCTGATATGCCGCGATGCTCCCAGCACGTGCGCCTCGGTCTTTTAAGCTATTTAGGACAAGTGCCACCAGCAACAGGGGAAAGATCTAGCAGACTTCCAAAGGCGCGTTGTTGTGGCCATCGCCGTGCGTCGTTTTCCCTCGTTTCTGTTTGCTGTTTTTGTGCTTCGCTTTCATCTGCGATAATGTTCGGCGTTATAACAGAATCGAGAGAGTTATACGTGACTGTTCGAGCTATGTGCGGTAGCTCTAGCATAAGCCATGGCTGCTGCAACGTAGTCGGCGTCCGCGTGCGTTGGTGTCGTTCGAGCGCTCTTACTTGCGTGATTGTGTTTAACTGAGTATTTAGGCACGGGTTACGTTTGTAAATCCCGTAGTCAATAATCGCTAATAGCGTGCCCCTGATTGCCATCAGAGGATGGGCTTGGTTGTCGAAATATGCCAGACGCTTTTTCTGAAAGCAAGCTTTGATTTTTTTTTTAAATAAGTACTTTCATACGTGCAAGGCAGTGCCTATTGCAGGCCTGCAACTCTTTAAAAACTGGACGAGCTATCACACCTTTTATCAAATTACAATGAATTAAGATGATTGAATTATAGATGACGAATTTCTAGATTAGGTGCACAAAACACATGTTCGCAGCCCTACGTCTAGAAAGCAGGCAAATAGGAAGCACAGCGTCAAATTTGGATTAGATTCCATTGACGGAGCGTCTTGTGAGAGTAGAATGAACGAGAAAATTGTTCGTTTTTGATGCCCTTATATAGGCAGTCAGAATCGCACTGATTGGTGACTTGTAACAATTCCTCAGATTGTTAGAGGCGTGATTAAAGTCAGTAAATCTTTTACTTTTTTTTTGCAGACCTCTTCGCTAGTGCCACGCCCAAGATCATTTGTTCTCATGTAAAAGAGAAAGCAGAGATGTCTTCACTGTTTGTACATGAAGAGGTAAGTTTCTTGTGCATTTTGATTAATGTTACATGTTCTTAACGTTGTACTTTAGGAATTGTTTTTCACACTGGCTCACTACCCTAGAAGGAATTTGATTCTTAGGTGAGTTCAGGCTTTCGTAAGTGCCATTTTTGAGCTGTAGTCTTACAACTTCACCTCTTTTCGGGAATTTTCTGTATGCTGGAAAACTCTTATCTTTATCATACGAAATTATTGGAATGTATGGGTTGTATGCTTTGAGTTCAGTGTAATGTCAATTGCACGCCATTTCGAAGGATACACACTACACATTCCTTATATATGGTGCTGCCAGAACAGCACGAACATCCTTTTATGAGAAGTCATATTTGCTCTTATTACAGGATGAGAGGGTGCCGCTGACGTCCTGGGTAGTCTACCCCCCGGCCCCAGCCTAGAGCAAGCCTACTTCCTGAACCTCCACATGGATAACCGAAAAATCTTCCGTGTCAGTAATGACGAAGAAGGAGTGACAACACTGATGAGTTGATTTTTTTATTTTCAACATTGTCTACGGCCGCAAGGCCTTTAACATCCACTGTGATTGAGCGGCTTTTTCTCGGCGTGAGTTTGGAGTTTATCAAAGAAGTTGTTCAGGCAGTACGGCACTGAAAATTCTAGTGTCACAATGCCTGAACAACTTTTTCTAGTGTGGTCATGGTAGATGAACAAACATTGTTATTTGTGTAAGTTATTTTGCTTAAATATAGCTGGACCATTCCATGCCAAACGTCCCAGCCACTTTGGCGACCATCTGAATTGTATTTGAAAAAACAAAAGTGCTGACTTACTGCGTTGAAAACAGTGAACTGCTAGAATATTTCAGCGAGAAAAAAAGTTTTGTTCATGTGGCTGGCTTATAACTTCCTGGCATAATGCCGTCTGTGTGCTGTTTGTGGAAAATTTCGTTTTAAATCTACCGCTTATTTTTTCTAAAGCAAATTCGGTCTACATGTTAAGTAAATGTGCTTCTGTAAGGTATTTGAAGCTCAATAATAATAGTGCAATTTTTTTGCCACATTCGCTTCCAAGAATAAAGGCAAAATGTGTTATGTTTGCATTTTTTATTGCAATATTGCACTTTGTATGAATATCTGAGCAGTGAATGCTTACTCCACAGAAGGTATATTTTGAGGAAAAAATATCTTTAGACCTCTCAAGCTGCTGAAATATACGATAAAATATCATGAATTTCACAAAATTGTCATTTTTGTCCGTATTGAGATGCAATTTGCTCCATGTTGCGATACAATGAAAACTCATCATTATACCTGAATTGTACGAAAATGAAATTTTTTCTGTAATAAAAATCTTATCGCAAAAAGGACAGTAAAGAGCGCTGTCAACTGAATTTTATTGAAGGTGCTACGAGCGTTTTTATACTGAGCACAAGACCAGGGCTCATCTGCAACAACACATGTGTGTCCATGACAAAATAATTTTAACCGAGAAAAGAATACTCTTTTTCGGAAAATATAAGTGAAGGTGTACTGATGCATCGATCCTTGGCCTTCCTGATAAAGAGTTCTAAAATCTCTCATTTTTCTGCTTGCTTTTTTTTCAAAAACCGTGTTTTATGAAACCTAGGACTACACTTACATTCTTTACGGTGCCCGGCCATGAGACTACTATAGCCCTTCTTAACATTTAAAGCATGCTGTCTTGCTTGATCATTGAAGCATTGCCCAGTTTGTCCTATGTTTACTTTTCCACATGTTAGCGGCATCTTATACACATTAGATTGGCATTCAGTAAACCTATTCTAGTGACGAATGTTCAAGATTGACTATTCCTGTGCTGTAAGTACATGCACTTTTGAAAGCTTGCAGGGGGTGGAAAACAACAATGTCATATCTGCTGGCTCTTTTCCTAAAATTGTGAGACACCTTACGTACGTAGTACCGTGTGACATGCAAAGGTGATTGGTCATTCTCTTTTTCTTTTGGTCCTGTTTTCTTTAACTTTACTTTCTGCAGGAGGGTTTCGCAAACAAGTGTGATGATGCTGTTGGGGTATTGGCTGGTGCTATCAGCCCAGGAGTGCTAAGAATGTTCTGCCTTTTCATAGTGGGCATTCAAAATTAGTAGAAAGAGGAATTGATACCACATGTACTCAGGCCACCCTTCAGAAGTCATGTTAGCACAAGGGTGAGGTCAGGTTTAAAAACCAGATTAAAAGACTAAAAGATGCTGGGTATCCCAACAGAATCATCACACCCGTTTGCAAAACCGTCCTGCAGAAAGTAAAGTTAAAGAAGAGAGGACCAACAAACAACAATGACCAAAACCTTTGCATGTTATACCACATCATGTGTCTCACAATTAAAAAAATTGCCAGCAGATATGATATTAGCGTGTTGTTTTCCACCCCTTGCAAGCTTTCAAAAGTGTGTGTACTAAACAGCAACAGGAATAGTCAATCTTGCCCCATTCGTCACGAGAATAGGTTTACTTAATGCCAATTTAACGTTTGTAGAAGTATTTTTTATCAGGTAAACCAATGATCACTGCATCACTACACGTTCACTTATCCTTTCCGAGAGGGAGTATTCTTTTCACAGTTAAGATTATTTTGTAGTGCTCACACGTGTCGTCGCGCATGAACACGGTTCTTGTACTCCGTATAAAAGTGCTCGTAGCACATTCATTAAATTCAGTTGACAGTCGGTGGTCTTTCCTGTCCTTTCTGTCTCTTCCTAAAGTTGTCGCGCTGTGACTAGCACACAACCACGATGAACCAACTCTCCCAAATTAAGCTCTTGTTACGTAACACGTAGACCGAGTTTAGTATGGAAAGAAGGAGCGCTGCTTTGAAAATAAAATTTTTCACATACAACACCTAGACGGCATTCCAGGAAGTTCAGAGGGCAGCCACGTGACCAAATATTTTTCCTCTCCTAAATATTCCAGAAGTTCACTATTTTCAATGCAGTACGAGTTTTTTGAATACATTTGAGATGGTTGCCAAAATGGCTGGGACATTTGGCATAGAGTGACCCAGCTGTGTCATTAGCCATAATTATGCATTACCTCTTGTTTTTTGTGTGTTTTGACTCAGTTTTGTGTTCGTTTTTAGCTCATTGTGTTTCTGATCATATTGTATTGGTTTCTTAAGTATTCGCTAAAGTTATAAGGGCGAAAACCCGTATATGTTTGCATGTACATCATTTCTCATAACCAATTTTTATATATCCAGGAATACAAAGCTTAATCCACTGTGAGTGTATACATTTGAAAACACTATCCATATATATTTTTGTGTGCATCACTTCTTGGGAACGATTGTGTACATGAAGGCGTATATAGTGAAATCATGGTGATTGTATATATTCGAAAGAATCATTAGTATATATTTGCCTGTATTTCATTCCTGTTAACCGATTGTGTACATGAAGGAGTATTAAACTGGAAACCACTGGGATTGTAGATACTTGAAAGAATTACAGGGATATATTATCGTATATTTCATTTGTAGTCATTATGTACTTGAAGCAGTATACTAAACTGAAACCAGTGTAATTGTATGTTGCAAAGAATTGTCAATGAAGTGAAACTGAATAAATATAATAAACATTTGAGGTGTTGCATGTGTAGTGTACGTATACGTGAACGTATATCTGGTGAAAAAGTTGTGTGGCAGAAGAAAAGTTCATGTTTCATTTGCCTATTAAATAAACGCAATATGCAAGGGCAGCAAGGCTTCATTTTCTATAACGCGCATTATGCATATACTGTGAAGTATATATAGATCCAGCACAAGTTCATACACGATAGTACGCGTTTATATTTTTGCCCAGATGCATTGAATGGAGCTCGACAGGTGGCGCACCATTGATAATCAGGATCACTTTCTTCAAGTAGTGTGTAATCAGTGCATGCCGATATCTATTAGTGCAGTGTAAAAGAATACTGGCACCCCTGCCATGGGCACTCAACACCCTTGTGCACCCTTCTCGCACCCTCCTCAGAGGGTGCTAAAAAAGTGATGGACATCTTAGGCACCCTTCCTTAAGGGTGTTTTTGTAACACCCTACAGTTTTTTACATGTACACCCTATTTTAAGGGTGCATGAAAAAGCACCCTTTTTGGAAGGTGCTGAATTAACACCCTTAGGGTGTCGTCCACGGGACAAGCTCATTTACACCCTTCTGGGTGTAAAAATTTTTACTGTGTATGGTGATATGTAGACGGCGCGCACTCTACCATCACTAAGGCTTGCTGCTGTTCAGGTTTCCTTTGACGCTGATAGTACATACTGTTGAGGCACCTAAGGATAACTTCATGACTGTCCATTTCAGCACTACTTTGCCTCCTTGTCTCATCGAATGCGCAGCTAGAGCATAGCCAGGGACAGCGGCACACTTGATGAGTTTAGCTGTTTTTCCTTGTGTGTGGCCCCTAAAATCTGCTCGAGCTTATGCCGTGCTGATGGCACATTGCCAATGCAAACTGGACTGCATTGCCCCATAAAAGTGCATGCTCAAGGCATGCTCTGGCAGCAACGACAATGATATCAGCCATTACCTTAATCTCCAGTACTGCAATTACCAAGGTGTAGATTGATAAGTAAAATAGTAAGAGATGGGATGGTGATTCGACAGCTGCAGTTGTGCTGAATCCTGGTGTTGATTTGATAGAATGTTATGTTCACTGTGCGAGCTATGTTACAGTTCAGTGTCAAGTGCGTTGCTTGTACTAGTAATCCGCGAGCGGTACTAGTAATGTATCACTCACCAGTACCCTACACAATTTCTTAATATTTAGTTCTATTAAAGTGCATTGGCTAGATTTATTGTGTTTAACCTTGAACATAATATGAGAACTTATAGTGATATTAGTGCCTTTGGTTGCTTTATTCTTGAGATTGTATTTTTTGTGCAGGCCTTTTTCTCATCTACATGCAGTCTGCAGTGAACGAGGAAAAAAAGGAATCAAGGATGTTCAGTGGCACCTCGTCCAAAAACTGGCAAATTGCCACGGAAAGTAACTTCTCTTAACAAATAAACACCTGCAATACTGCCAAGGTGCTCGTTTGTTGTAGGTGCCCAAGGCGTTGTTTTCATCGTGAGATCCTCGGCTATCAGATTTTGTTTATAGCCGGCTATTTTGCACTTGCAGCTCGGTGACAGTTGTGATTGGCCACACCGATATTCTCGGGCAGCATCAAAACAGTGGTTGTGGGTACAGACTGCGTACACCTTGCTATGCACTACATTTACTCAAGATTGGGTAAGTGTTGCTGTAGAGCCTGCGACTACATTTCTTGGGCTGACATGTACATGGAATCTGCTTGGGAACCTGCGTTTTCTTGCGAGTGGCAGGGAGTCCTTGAGCGCATGAGTAAGTTTCTGGTGTGTGCAAAGTGTTTTTCATCCTTGCTGAGTTGTGAAACTGCGCAGTGGAGGTTCAACTTCTACACATCCAGCCAATGACTATGGTAAAATAAATGTGGCTCTTGGAGCAGACAAATCATGGCCAGGTCTGGTCAATTCTTGATTGGAAACTCATCAAGCCTGCTTCTCCAGCCGCTGCACTTAGGAAGGGATCTCAGCTTCTACCATCAATATTCTGGTGGTATATACAGAGCATGCGTGCTTGCCCAATTAAGTTTTTGGTGGTTGAAAAGGGGCAGCACAGGCTGTGAACTTGATATTATAGCATATTAAGTGAGCCTAAAAGCTATATATATATTCTGCCAAATAAGAGAGACTATCAGTTTGTGTAGCCATATATGTAAGAAATTTATGGTGCATTCTTGTACTGGAACACTGCATATGGTGAACTGCTTGCGCATGCATATACTATACAGGGTGTTATTAAGTAACACATATTTACCCTTAAAAAACTACAGACCCTTTTCACAAACACACACCGTTGTTGACATCTGGTTTCGTTTACCAATATGCATTATAGCATCGGTGAACACAAACAGCTTTAGACAATAGCTTATGTTTTTTCAGCTACTTTAAAATTATAAGAGGTTCCCTGAACTTTATGCACATTCTTTTTATCTGAAAAACTGGCCCAGCCATCTCTTCCCTAGTATTTTCATATTAAACTTCCACGGGTCTCTGGGCTCGATGAGCCCTCGGGACACCTATGTGCTACCTCTAGTCGACATTTTTATTTTTATCCATTGGCTTTTCTCCAAATTTTGCGCTTTGAATATTGATTGGCAATCCTTTTTTATTAATTTTAATTGGCCTAATACTTGGTATGTGTTAGCAGGCACAGGTTTTCCCGCAACCTTGATTTTTGGCTTTCTTTTGCTTAAGTCAGTGGGAATGAAGTTTTACTGGTTGTACAATGCTTTCAAACTTTAAATTATTTATAATGGGTAGCCACTTGTCTTCGCAACCTATTCCTAAGCCAAGGAGGATTTTGTTACTAATTAGATAACTCAAGAATGATAAGCAAAAATAATTAAACTAACTTTATTATCAATTTTAGGATGGTTGTTTATATGACGAAGTTGTTCTGCGTCACAAATTATGGCGAGCGTAGTTTTAAAAAAATTTAAATTTTACGCGTGGTTTCAAAAATTCATGGTCGAATTTCCACACCGCGGTGCTAAGGAAACAGAAACTAACTCACCGAGTGCATTAGTTTTACTTTCTCTGGCACTGCAGTCAGAATTCGACGATGGATCTTTGAAACCACTCATGATATTGCTACACACATGGTGACATTTTGTGGGACGGTGCGCGTGTGTGCCTGATGAAGAGGACGAAGAGTGGTCTCCGCTCGGTGTTTGGTCTACCGGTCGCGCCACTGCTGTTGCTGGTTTGAAGTAAATTTCATCCACAACCTCGTCGATACGGCGTCTCTCTCCCGTAACATATTTGGTGGATATAGAACGTTTTCCGTCCTCACCACGAAGCTCCGCAGTGGCCGCACCGTCCAGCCTCTGGCCATGGCTTCTAATGATAACAACCCGTCACGGCCATCAGCTGGAGCGTCAGCTACTATGTACCTTGCGATGTCCCACCCCCGTGATCCCGGTACGTTCTCCGCCCAGCCTGGCCTTGACGTCGACTACTGGCTCCGCATGTACGAGCGCGTTAGCCTGTATCACTGATGGGACCCTACTATGATGCTCGCCAACGTAATCTTTTACTTTGATGGCACCCCGCGTGAGTGAGTGAAACAACTTTATTGACGATCCGGCATAAAGGGGGAAGGGGTAGGGGGATTAAAGCGAGACACTAGCGTGCTCGGACGTCCCAGAGCAGCAACCTACTCGCGTCAATCCCGTGGGGGTGCCGCTTTCGGCCACTGGCGTTCCAGGATGCTAAGCACGTGCTGGACCACGTCTTTTTGGTTGCCTGGTTCTCGGCTGATGATTTTGCTGCTTATGGCAGTTGGCATTACTTCTTGGTCACCCGGCGGTGGTGCACAGTCCCAGAGGAGGTGTCTCTGGGTGGCTCGCGCCTTCTTGCAGTGTTGGCATACATCAGTAGTGTAAACCTCCGGGCAAACGTGCTTTGCCCAGACGGGGGTTCATATGGCTTGTACTTGCAACTGCCGTAGTGTGGCTGCTTCTCTGCGTTGTAGGTCTCGATGAGGCGGTAGGTAGAGGCGTCTGCTCGTTCTGTACCACTGCAGAACGTCGGCGTAGGTTGTGATAAAATACTCTCCGTCTTCGGCATCGGGTCGTTGCGGCTCCGAGGAATGCGTTGACAGAGACCCGCGGCTAGTTAGCGCGTGTGCCTCCGTATCTGCCTCCTCGTTGCGGTTCGGGCCCACGTCCAGCTCCCCGGCGTGCGCAGGGAACCACTTGACGGTAATGTTGGTTTCCGGTCTTGCCATAGTTGAACATACTCTTGCAGTGGTTCCATGGACGTTGTTTGTAGCAAAGTTGACTATTGCCGTCTTCGAGTCGCTGAGGACCGTGCGACAATCCGGGATCGCTAGTGCCAGTGCGATTTCAAACTTCTCGGCTTGCGTGGGCGACTTGTACCGTATGCTTCCCGACGTTGTGAGTACTCCAGTGTCTGCTGCGATGACTGCTGCTGCGTGCGTGCTTAGCCGGTGGGGATACTTTGCCACGTCCACGTAGTACGCGCGCGGATCGTTGGCGTGACCTTTTGTGAGGGCCGTGGCTCTCGCCGTTCCTTCTTTCTTGGAGTACTTACGGATGCATGTGCTTCGGTAAGGGTGGAACCCTCAGTTTTTTGGAAAACGTCCCGGGGTAGCTGCTTTGGTACCTCCGGAGTCGTCGCTGGCGCGTTGATTCCGATGCGTTGTAGTATCGTTCTTCCCGTCCTGGTGTGGGACAGGCGGTGATACTGCACCGTTCGCTGGGCTTCTGCGATTTCTTCCAGCGTGTTGTGAACGCCCAACGCGAGCATGCGTTCCGTGTTGGGGTGGGGGTATAGGCCCAGGGCCGTCTTGTACGCCTTTCTGATCATCGCGTCAATCTTGATCTTCTCCGCCGCTTTCCAATTGTGGAACGACGCTACGTAAGAGATGTGGCTGACTGCAAACGACTGGATGAGTCGTAGTAGACTGTCTTCTCGCATACCCTGGTACCGCGTGGCCACCTTCTTGAGTAGGCGGGTGGCTAGCGAGAGCTTTGCGTGGAGCTTCTGTACCGTCACGTTGTTGCGGTTCAAGTCCTGGAGGTGCAGCCCCAAAACTCTGAGCGTCTGCACGTGCGGTATCTACGTGCCGTCTTGGGTTACCACGTTGATGTTCTGCGTTGTCGGGCGTCGCGCACTTCGCGGTGAGATCACTAGCAGTTCCGACTTGGTTGGTGAACATTTGAGCCCGGTGGGTCGTAGGTGTTCTTCTACGGCGGTGACGGCTTCTTGGAGGGCTGCCTCGATCTGGCTGTCGCTTCCTCCCGTTGACCACAGCGTGATGTCGTCCGCGTAGATCGTGTACTTGATGTTTCTAACGCGTTCCAATCTTCTTGCAACGCCTATCACGACAAGGTTGAACAACAGAGGGGAGATAACCGAGCCCTGCGGTGTCCCCGTGCTCCCCAGCTGCTTGAGCGGTAGTTGTAGTTCTCCTGCCACAAGCCGCGTGGTGCGGTTGGTCAGGAAATCTTTGATGTAAGCGTACGTCCTCTCCCCCATGTTGAGGTGGGACACCTGCCGAAGGACGGCCGAGTAGTGTACGTTGTGGAATGCTCCCTGGAGATCCATTCCGAGCACCGCTTTGTTATCCAACGTAGGAAAGTGTCTGTCCACGATTTCGTTCTTGAGCAACAGCATGGCGTCCTGGGTACACAGTTTTGCCCGGAACCCCAGCATTGTATGTGGATATATGTTGTATTCTTCCAAATAACGTTGCCATCTGTTGAGTAGGACGTGTTCAAGCACCTTGCCCACGCACGACCTTAGAGAGATGGGTCTCAGGTTGTCTATGCTGGGTGGTTTGCCCGGTTTGGGGATCAGGACCGTTTTCGCGGTCTTCCATTGTTGCGGTAGCTTGCCTGTCCGCCAGCACTGGTTGTAGTACTTGGTGAGGGCTTCGATTGCCGTGTCGTTCAAGTTCCTCAATGCCTTGTTGGTGACGTCGTCCGGTCCGGATGCTGATTTACAGTTGATTGTTTGTAGAACCGCTCGCACTTCCCATTCTTCGATGTCGGCATCTAGTCTCTCGTTGGTTGCCCCTTCGTAGCTGGGGAGTGGGTCCGTTGGCGTTACGGGGAAATACTTGGCATCCAGGCGTCGTTGCACCTCAGCCTCTCCCATTTCTTTGACGGCTTTGTGAATTGTCTTGTTCAGCATGTAATGCTGAGCTCCCTTGGTTGTCTGATCGTTGAGCAAGTGGCGTAGCAGGCGCCACGTCTTGCCTTTGTGTAGTTGACCGTCGGCTTCTTGACACACCGCGTGCCACTGCTGTAAGCAGAGGACTGCGCTGTGATGCTCGATGTCTCTGTTGAGTTGTGCTATACGTTTGCGTAGCTTTCTGTTATGGCGTTGACGTTTCCAGCGCCGTCTCAGCGAGTTGCGGGCTTCCATGAGGTGCGCTAGTCTGCTGTCCAGCATCGTAGCCTCCGGCTCTACTTCTACCGTCTGAGTGGCGTCTTCGGTCGTGGCGTTCAACATGTTGGTCCATGCTTCTACGTACCCCGCGTGTATGGTTTGATGCTCATGAGGCCGAGCTCACCAGCTGGGACATCTTCAAGAAGCGACTACGCGACATCTTTGGGGACCCATTCGGTCGCAAGTGGCCGCACGACAAGAACTCGCCACACGAGTACATTGATCAAACGAGTCGTATGTCTCGTAAATACAGAACGTGATTGCGTTGTGCCGCAAAGTGGATGAGCAAATGACCGAGAGTGACTAGGTGGGCCACATACTCAAGGGCATCACGGACGGCGCTTTCAACTTGCTCGTGTAAACGTCATGACCGTCGATATCATAACTAAGGAATGCCACCGCTTCGAAATGGCCAAGAACCGCCGAGCTCGGCCTCAATTTTCACGGCTACCCAACATGGCTGTCACGTCAACCTGTACCGATCTCGGTGCCGCATCACCCTTGCACGAGAATGTCACACGCATCATTCGGCGCGAGCTTGAGGCAGCCCGGCCCGTCGGGCGTCGTTTCATGCACTTCCACTCGACCAGGGCACCGTGCTAACACCTCCGGCGGTGTCAGTTATTCAGGCAGTGGTGCGACAAGAAATTGCTAACATTGGTTTTCCTGTCTCGCCTGCTCCGTCTCCCGACCGAACTACAGACCGATGCCAATAAATGCACCATGCCACGACCCATACTTTCTGCCCATATTCTACAATCCGACGGAATGGAGAACAGCAGACGACAAGCCAATCTGCTTCCGCTGTCACCGAGTTGTCCATGTCTCCCGCTACTGCCGCAGCACTTGGACGCCCCCCCCCCCCCCCCCTTTGGAGCCAATTTTCTTCTCCTCGGCCATATGCAGACCCTCCGCGGTATTCGCCCAGCCGTGAGTATCCTGCTTCCGACGCAACAAACAGCCGCTCTACTGCTCGTTCACCGTCACCGCAACGGGGCCGTTTTCCGTCGCCCCAACCCCGCCGCTATCCATGGCCAACTAACTATGGATCTTCCGGGATGGAAAACTCGATTAAGCAGCTCCTGAAGGTAGTGCTGCATCAAGTCCGACTGACCCGAATTCCTCCGTTGACGCTACCTACTAATAAAAACTTGCTGGAAGTGCATGTACACGGTCTTTCTTTTACGGCTTTAGATGACACTGGAGCTCAAGTGTCTATAATGAGTGCTCGTCTCCGTCGCCGCCTCAAAAAAGTACTCGTGCCTGCCGTAACAGAAGCCATTCATGTCGCCGATGGGGGAACTTTAGCCGTCATTGCCTGCCTGCCTGCCTGCCTGCCTGCCTGCCTGCCTGCCTGCCTGCCTGCCTGCCTACCTGCCTGCAGAAGCCAGCCAGCCAGCTAGCCAGCCAGCCGGCCAGGCCAGGCCGGCCCAGCCCAGGCCAGGCCAGGCCAGGCAGCCAGTGTGGCACTCTGGGTGCAGTTGAAAGATAGACTTGCTTTAGAAGATAGTGCGATTCGAGAAAGCTTGTGAAATTGAACTTTTTCGTGTGTTATCACAATTAAAAAAACGTCTAAGTCAAGGACAACCAAGACAGAATTATAGGTGCTTTGTATTAAATTTGCAGCATTTCTTCGCGAACTTTGGTGATTTTAAGGGTATCTATCTATCTGGCCGCTTAGTTTGGTGTTCTCGTCCGAACACGGCTGCTGACACCAAAGCCCGAGCACTCGGAACGAGGCTCCAGCTACCTGCCTTCACTTTTAGGTGCCAGGGATGGAATCGTCAGCTGTCTCGATTTTACATTCTTTTACCTAATTTTCTGCCCACCAGGAGCGATGTTAGGCACTCTTCGCAGCTCGCAACCGGAAATAAAGTTCGGGATAGTGAGCTGGGCCAGAAGGGTCGCCGAAGCACAGCAATGTGCGGCCATCTAGAGCGGCCCGAGGGCCCGTCGTCATCCTGCCTCCACTTACCCTGCCACACCTGCCCTCAAATGATTCTTCCAAGGATCAATAAAGTCCCTTACCTACCTCAGGCTTATTTCTTCATCTTCTTCACCCACAATGTAAAGATGTAATACGAATAGAGATAGCGCAAAAACTTTAAATATCGCAATTTTCTCTCCAGATGCAGCCTTGGGCAGGTATATTTTAAGGGCTCTGAGCAACTCTCACTTAACACAAGAAAGTGGCACATCGGAAAACCCGGTTCTCAATAGCTTGCACTATCCTCCGCCGCGCAAGCGTTTCAACGGGTGTATAGATCTTCCTTTGGATTGTAAAATAGGGGGAGAGCGCGAACGCAGTCCCCCACTACCGAAAATTGCATGTCCCATCTGCCCCTGTTTGGGGTAGTGGCAGGATCAGCACGAGCGCAGTGCAATGCCCGCGCCTCTCCCTGGGGGCACCGCCATCTTGACCACGGTCACCCCGGCACCAGGTAAGTATGCCAGACAACGGGTCGCACTCGGTCAGCACCCATCGCGACGTCTTGTGTCATTCTGGTGAGGCGCAGACGACGGTCGAAGATTACTGTTTGCTTCTTGCATATTTTAAGGAGCCATTTGAAAAACACTAATGGCTCACTAATTTGCGTCGACCTGTTAAATAAAATTGAACGTAGCTCTGATTGAGGATTAAAAAAAGCTCAAGTTTGATCAAATATAACAGCAGTTTTAGCGCAACAAGCATGAATCATCTTTACGCCGCTAGAGGCGCTAGCGCTGCGGTCAATTAACAGAGGGCGCACGTTTTGTCCAAGGCTGTTCATGTTCGTGCACTTGTGCATGCATATTCAGCGCCACATCATGACGTTCCCGTCAATAAAGAAATTACAGCACAGTCACTTTCCAAGTGCAGGCTTCGCATAACATCGACTGCGAAGATACTTGCGATCTACTAATTGTTTTTTTTCTGCGATTCGGGAAGATATGTTTTGAAAATTCGTACATTTTGATAGACCCACTTTTTGTTATTGGAAGGTATTTTTTTATGGAAAGCAAGTAGCGAGTTAAAACGCACCCGTGCTCTCGTGCTTATGGTACCTTTGTCTTGGAAACAAAAAAACTTCATGGGCGAAAGCCAATACAATTTTAAAGACTCAGCTGTGTATAGAAAAACTGTCATGTGAAAGCTCAGGCAGTTTGAAGACACTGTGCGCTTTCATATTCACGCATCGTTTTTGGACGCATCGGTTTGAACACTTTCAGCTCCTAGCTTCATTCTAGCTTGTCTTTGATGTGAATAAGTTTAGATGATGAGGGCAAAGGAGGTCTTCTGCAAGTCTAAATTTCGCAGCAGCCCATACGATTATCTAGTAAATGTGCATAAATCGAAGTGACGAACTGAGGCGCTGAACGCTGAAGCAGCAGCAAGCAAGCTCTCTTCATTGTTGAACCCTCTTATGAAGACTTTTCAGCATCTTTTGTTGTGGATCCCAAACAGGGTGGCAGCGGGAATCCTCAAATGGCCACGACTACTATTTCCGATCTAATAAGACCGAAAAGCGCGTCCAAGGTACTCGGTAGAAGTGTTCCGTTAGCGGGAATTGCATCGCAGTCTTTGCTTAGGTTAAGAATCTTGGTGGTGGAAAGAGATATTGTTGTTTGTATTGATGGTAGGTATCATACGAGCGAAAATGTTAGAATAACTCAAACGACAGTGAAATCGCTTGAAAACATTAAGCACACTCGAAAATGAATTGAGGGCAGTGTTGGACAGCTACAAAAGAAGAAAAGCAAACATTATAGGAGGTTCCAAACTGAAACATTCTAAAACACCTAAAGCACGGACGTCTACTGACAAGGTATGTTATTTTGATATTAAAATCCATTTCCGTATGCTGCACCTACCGACATCAACACTTGATTGATGTCAGGCCACTACAGTACCAATACTAGCGACTTGAAGTGGCAGCCTGGCTATTGAAATGTCAGGTAACAAAATTTCTGAAATAGGCGCTTGTGCGTCACCAAAACATTCAAAGAGGGCGCTTGTGTGTCACCAACTCATAGATAAGCCGCGCCAGGATTTCTTCAATAGGATAAGGGAGGGAGGGGGGGAGCAAGTGAGTACATCCAGAGGCCGTATCAACCGCTAGTGCCCAACCACTAGGGTCCTTACTTTCAGCACCGCCCCTGCCCTCAAAGTGTGGAGCGGGCATTGCTGTTGACGTCACGATATCTTGTAAGCATGTGAAGCGAAAATTTGGACGCCACAGCACACTCTGGGTGCAGTTGAAAGATATACTTGCTTTACAAGATAGTGCGATTCGAGAAAGCTTGTAAAATTGAACTTTTTTGTGTGTTATCACAATTAAAAAGAAAAAAAGTCTAAGTCAAGGACAACCAAGACAGCATTATAGGTGCTTTGTATTAAATTTGCAGCATTTCTTTGCAAACTTTGGTGATTTTAAGGGTATCTATCTATCTGGCCGCTTAGTTTTGTGTTCTCGTCCGAACACGGCTGCTGACACCAAAGCCCGAGCACTCGGAACGAGGCTCCAGCTACCTGCCTTCACTTTTAGGTGCCAGGGATTGAATCGTCAGCTGTCTCGATTTTACATTCTTTTACCTAGTTTTCTGCCCACCAGGAGCGATGGTAGGCACTCTTCGCAGCTCCCAACCGGAAATAAAGTTCGGGATAGTGAGCGGGGCCAGAAGGGTCGCCGAAGCACAGCAATGTGCGGCCATCTAGAGCGGCCCGAGGGCCCGTCGTCATCCTGCCTACGCTTACCCTGCCACGCCTGCCCTCAAATGATTCTTGCGAGGATCAATAAAGTCCCTTACCTACCTCAGGCTTATTTCTTCATCTTCTTCATCCACCATGTGAAGACATAATACAAATAGAGATAGCGCAAAACCTTTAAATATCGAAATTTTCTCTCCAGATGCAGCCTTGGGCAGGTATAATTTAAGGGCTCTGAGCAACTCTCACTTAACACAAGAAAATGGCACATCGGAAGCCATATCGGAAAAACTGGTTCTCAATAGCTTGCACTATCCTCCGCCGCGCAAATGTTTCAATGGGTGTATAGATCTTCCTTTGGATTGTAAAATAGGGGGAGAGCGCGAACGCAGTCGACCACTACCAAAAATTGCATGCCCCATCTGCCCCAGTTTGGGGTAGTGGCAGGGGTCAGCACGAGCGCAGTGCAATGCCCGCGCCTCTCCCTGGGGGCAACAAAGAGAAGTTTATTGACTTCCAACCAGGGTTAAAGTACATGACAAAAACATCGAGCTTCACGACTACAAAGAGTGCATGTACAATCAGGAAAGCACCACTACCGAGCTACAATGTATGTGGGGGAATGTACCCCTCTATTTACTGTACAGCGCGTGGTGCCCCAGCAGGCTTTATCATGCGCGGCGGCTTCACGACTACAAAGGTGCATGTACAATCAGGAAAGCACCACTACCGAGCTACAATGTATGTGGGGGAATGTACCCCTCTATTTACTGTACAGCGCGTGGTGCCCCAGCAGGCTTTATCATGCGCGGCGGTAGGTCTTCTCAACACGCGGTTGGTGGAAGTAGCGACTTAGCGCTGTACAACTCTAGGTATTACTTTTTTTTTCGCCCGAAACAATGCTACTTTCGAACACGGTAAGTACATGCCCGGAAGTATAAAAGAGGCCTTGAGGCTGGGTGGGGGGGAAGGGCAGGGGGGATACAAAGGAGCGGGGGAGGGGGTGTCTTGTCTCCCCCCAAATAAGGCATCAGCAACAATCTGCGCGTAAAAACTCACCGAAGGCGCCAATAAATGACGAAGGCACTATACAAAAATTAACTCAAGTGTCGACCAGCACACTTTGCCCGAATCGATTACGAAGAAACACGACAATGGGGTGATGAATAGAAAATGGTGATACATATATGTATATGTGCACAAGTCCCCTTCTGCATGTGCTAGCTGGCGGGGGGGGGGGGTCACCAGGGAGTGATTGGGGCGGCTAGCTGGCCATGATACATATATGTATATGTACACAAGTTCCCTTCTGCATGTGTTAGCTGGCGTGAGGGTGGTCACCAGGGAGTGATTGGGGCGGCTAGCTTGCCGTTCCTCAAAAAAAGGAATGTTGTATGCCAGCGACGAAGGAAGTTTTCTGGGGGCACCGCCATCTTACCGTTGTCAGAAAGGAAGGGGAGTTGGCACCCGAAAGCGCCGCGTCCCAGAGCACATGTCACTCATCTACCCTTCATCATCCAGTTACGTTCAACCCGCTAAGGGCCCCGCCCTTGGGTAGAGGACGGGTCTTTTTTTTTTTGTTTTGGTTGAACGGCCCTACCCGGACAAGGGTGCCACATCCACACGACGCGCAGAGCACCGTGCGGACGCGACGTATCTCGCGGCCCCACGCCGCGAGATGGCCGGTGCCTGTCCCAGGCATGGGGGCCACTCTTTAGTGCCACTGACGAGGTCAGGGCCCACGGAGCTGTGGCCTCTCTATCGTGACCGGAGGTCGAAGACCCCCGTGGTCCCCGCTCAAAGCGAGCGGTTGCGCTACGCCCCCGCGGCGCGCCGAAGACGATCGGCGCGCGCGAGGAACACGTACCAGGCCTGTGCCCGCTGGCGGCCTGCCAGCGAGCGGTTTGAATTGCGCGCGCGTCGCAGCGGTCGCGCGTGCAACAGACCGGAATACGCACGCCGGCGGCGGGGCTAGCGACGGAAACGAGTTTAGCACGGAGGGGGAAAGGAAGCACGCTCTCTCTCTTGAAGAGAGGCGGAAGAGGAGGAGAGAGCGCCCGCCAGGAAGGCGCTGCCGAGCAGAATATTAACGAATCCCCAGGCGTGGTGGCTTGTCCTAGCGCGGAATGAGCGTGCTGTTGGACTTAAACAAAGCATGCACGCGAGTGATGCCTCGTCAAATCCTGCTGCTAGATGTTCCGCCATCATAGTTGGATGGTTAGTTGCCCTTTAGTCTCACTATAGATCACTGCCGGTCGGTGCCAGGTTTCGATAAACACTTTCGTACCTCGGCGATACCGCTCACGAAAGAGATGAAACCAGACCTCCTTCCGCACTTTTGCAAGCACTTCGTGGAGGCCCGGCAGACTCCCCTGGTAAATAGCCTCGCATCGCGCCAACCAAACTTAGTATAGGCACTCGACGAGAAGAAGCACGAACTGGTTGACCGCGTGAGACGGGAGCGGATTTAAATAACGGACCGTGGAATAAGGAACTCCCGGTAGCTGAAATAAGTCGGCTATCTTTCGGAGTAGGGCTTTTGGAAGGGCGCACTCGTGAAAGATGTGAACCAGGTCCTCTCGACTATGACAGAATGGACAAACACCTCGCTGGACGTTTGGTGTGTAGGGTCTGTACGTTATAGGCAGACAGCCCCTTGCCAGGCGGTACATAAAAGTAGCACGCTTGGCGTCGAGAAAACTGGCAGTGATGAGATGCCAGTTCGGCTTGTGCCGGGACAGGTCCAACTTCTTGTAGCGCTAGGGTGGAGGTGGGGTTATCAGGCCGACTAGATCTTGGAGTTGCACCTCGACTACGTTACACTCTGGATCGACGCGCTGAATCTCCGCGAGAGTCCTAGCCGCGCCGGCGTAAAAATCTGACGGGGTTCCCGCACGGGGCCCGATGTGACAGAGGGCGCCCGCCGAGAACTGCCGTAAGCGCGTGCTAAGGAAGAATGACGCGAAGCTTCGAGTGAGTGTCATGTCCGAGTCTAACGCTACTCGGGTCCATCTGACGTGAAGCACCCTGACCATGAGCCCCAGGTCGGGGACTCCGGGTCCTCCTCGATCTCTGGGCAGCTTCAGGACCGGGCGCCCCACGTAAATAGATGAACCGCTCCATAGAAAATCGAAGAGAGTTTTTTCCAAGCGATTTTAGGTTTGACTCGCGACTGGCATAACGCTAGCCACGTACGTTAAAACCGAGAAGAGCAGCGATCTCGTGATCGTTACCCTTGCAGTCAGCGGACAAGAGAGTTTGCCGAACTCCTCGATTCTAGCTTCAAACTTTTCTTCCACTATGCGCCAGTTTTCGGGAGTCAGGACTCCCGGTTTGAATGGGAACCCTAGAATGCGCAGCCTCGCCTTCACGGGTAAGCCATGTATGGGCTGCGCGCTACTTGGAGCTGAGTTTAAGTACAATACTGCACTTTTCGACCGATTAACGCGTGCGCCGCTCGCCTAGCAGTACTCGTCTAAAACTTCCAAGACGGTGCAAATGGTTGCCTCGTTTTTGACTACGATAGACAAGTCGTCTGCGTAGGCAAACAGCGCGATGGGAGGAGCGCCCGGTGGAAGCGGAAACTGACAAAGTCGGCTGTCGCCAGACAGTCGCTGCAGAAGCGGCTCGAACGCGAGCACGTACAGGACAGGCAAGAGCGGGTCGCCCTGCCTGACCCCCCCTGCACACGTCGAACGACTCAGAGACGCGATCCTGTATGATGACAGCAGACGTTGGCCGAGAATACAGAGCTGTAATCATGCTAACGAACCTGTCACTAAGTCCTGCCTCGTTTAAAACTTGGAACATGAAGTGATGGCTTATTCTGTCGAACGCCTTTTCTTGATCGAATGAACATAAAATGCCCGGGACGTCCCGTGCATTCGCCCATTCAATCAAGTCTCTAATCGCGAAGCCATGTAATTGGCAGGATCGTCCTTTAACGCAGCATGCCTGGTATGGTCCCAAAACAGTACTGAGTACTGGAGTGAGCCTAACAGACAGGCATTTCGCTATGAGCTTGTAGTCGCAGTTGTGTAGTGTGATGGGGCGCCACGCCCTAAGGTCTGTGCGTCTCGACTCGTCCTTACAAAGGAGAGTGATCAGCCCCTTCCTCTGAGTCGTTGACAGCGTCCCTTCACGCAGCAGCCTATTCACCAGAGTGGTGAAAGGCTTCCCGAGCACTTCCCACAGTTTGACGTAAAATTCCACCGTCAAACCGTCGGTGCCCGGGCTACGATTACGCTTCATAGCCACCAAGGCCGCCTGGAGCTCCTCCTCCACGATGGGGAGTCGCAGAGCTCGAATACCTGATCATTTTTTACGAACGGAAAGTCGGCCGAGGGCGGAGTTGGCTCAGCGTAAAGGTTCTCGTAGAACCGCTTTGCCACCTCAAGTAGCCCGTCCGGCATTTCCACTAAGCTACCTGTCTCTGGATCGATGAGGGACATCAGAAACGTGTGTTTCCTAGCTAGATGTCGCCGCAAAATGGTTCGACTACATCAAGCCTCCATTTCCCATCTCTCAGCGCGAGCGACGGCCTTGAGGCCATCCCAGCGTCGCTGGAGGGCTACTCTTAGCTCTTTACGAAGCGTAGCCAGCGCAGACGCAATGCCAGGGCCGGTGAACTCCGGCCGAGACAGCAGGAGGATCACACCGGAGGTAATTCTGATCTCCGCGCATTCCTGCCGCGCTCAGCGCTTGCCCCACGACCGAAAGCATTCTGCGACGTCGGCCTTCACTTCGTCCCACCTGTCACCGTCTAGCTCTGGTGTTGCGTGTACCTTGCGCTGTATTAAACGCGCCACGTCGACGAGTATTTCTCTGTCTTTTAAGAGCCGGGCGTTTAGGCGCCACGGCCGCTTACCCTGAGCTGCAATGTCTGTGCCGGCGAGCCTTAAGATAAGGAGGCTGTGGTCGCTTAAAGCCGAGGAAACTAACCACGAGGAATGCGTACTGGGAGCCAGTGACGGTGAGACATAAAAGCGGTCGATCCTGCTTCGCGCGTTCCTGCCAGTCCAAGTCATTCCTGACTGGGCCGGCCGAAGAGCGCGCCAAGCATCGATCAGCCCCAGCTCGTCGACTAGCTCACGCAGTACGCCTTCGCCACGCCTATCTGACCATTTCGGAGGAGTGCCTCTGAAATTTCGACGGTCAATGGGATCTAGCACGCAATTGAAATCCCCCACCAGTACGACTCGAGAGGGGCCGACTAGGTGGTTATCCAATGCGGCAAAGAATTCTTTCTGCGAGCCGAAGTCGTTTGGAGCATACACGTTTACGATGCGAATGCCAGAATCGAGGTCCATCCACATTAGACGGCCATCAGTGTCCCTGAAGTAGCGCAGAACGGAATCCGTGAAGCGCGGCATCAAAACGATAGCCAGCCCCGCGAACCGCTCGCGCCATAACCCCACTAAGACCTGGTGCCAAACGTCGCGTCGAAGGACCTGATCTGACCGAGTCGATGGATGTAAGTCTCCTGTAGGACGAGGATGTCTACCTTTCTAGCACGAGCCAGCTCGATAACTGCGTTCTGTTCCGCGGCGCGAGAGAGGCCGTGACAGTTGAAAGAAGCGATAGTGAGAGAAAGAGAAGCCATAGTGAGAGTTTAGAAAGGGTGCGCGAGTTGTGCGAAAGAGGCGAACGAAAGGGCGAGGAAAGGGAACGGCGGTATCGCGAGATAAGCTACGGCCTCTCCCGCGATGGGAGAAACCGGTGTGGACGGGTACGACGTGTCCGAAAGCTCGCAACAGTCGCACGCGACCGACTTGCAGAAGGCGCACGGAATCGGGCTCCCTGCGCTCATCTCCGAGTTTTCCACAGTAGTCGACCACGACTAATCGTCGTCCACCACTGCGGTTGCTGCGTGGCGTTTGTACTCGGGCGAGGCGCTCTCCGAACAGCTGGAATCGGACGAGGATGTTGACCTTTCTCACGCGGCCGCCGCTGCCCGTGCTCGGCTGCCGCCGCGTTTGCGGCAGCGAGATGACCTCCCTCACCCCTTGACAACTGGGGGGGGGGGAGGCTCTTCCTCGCCACCGCGGGGAGAGGGACAGCTGGTTTCGCTGCCTGGTTAGGAGTGGAGGGACGAGCCTCCTCCTTTTTCTGAACCGAGGCACGTTTTTGTGTTTGCACCAGTGTTTTGGCGCGTGGCGCTGGCTTTACCGAAGCGCTCCAAGGGGCCTCGGCGGGTTTTGGCTCCTTCTGTTTGTGCACGGGTATTTTGGCGCGTGGCGCCGGCTTCTTAAAAGCGGTCAGAGGGGCCTCGACAGGTGTTGGCTCCTTTTGTGTTGCAACGTGTGTGTCGGCGCGTTGCGCCGGCTTCTTCGAAGCGGTCAGAGGTGCCTCGACAGGTTCTGGCGCCTTCTTGTCGCTTTTTTCCACCTCGGCTTCTCCTGGTGCGGCCTCAATAGCTTTGCCCTTCTGCCCTTTATCCGAGATTGTAGGCGCGCCCTGGCCCAACGCACTAACCACGGTCGGAGGCGCGACCTTCGGCATACTGGTCCGCGTGGTTGCCTCCGAATACAGCCTCTGCTTGCAGAGGTGTGGAGGGTGACCCCCGCCGCAGCGCTTGCAAGGCGCGTCGCAGGTGGGACGCCCCCACTGCTGGAACCATGCGCACCAAGGCGTGGTGCACGTTTTTCTCTCGTGACCAGGCAGCCTGCACTTGCGACACAAGCACACGACGCCGTCGTACTCGCACCGAACGAGGTGCCCGTCTACATCGGTGATGCTGGGCACGGGAGAACGAAGCTCCATGTGAGCACGTCAGTTTCCGGTTTTTATCCAGAGACCGGTCAGGTTGTCGCCCGAGATACTCAGCACCTTCCCGTAAACTCCCCTGGGGGGCACTGCCATTTTGACCACGGTCACCCCGGCACCAGGTAAGTATGCCAGACAACGGGTCGCACTCGGTCAGCACCCATCGCGACGCGTTGTGTCATTCTGGTGAGGTGCAGACGACGGTCGAAGATTACTGTTTGCTTCTTGCATATTTTAAGCAGCCATTTGAAGAAATACTAATGGCTCACTAATTTGTGTCGACCTGTTAAATAAAATTGAACGTACCTCTGATTGAGGATTAAAAAAAGCTCAAGTTCGATCAAATATAACAGCAGTTTTAGCGCAACAAGCATGAATCATCTTTACGCCGCCAGAGGCGCTAGCGCTGCGGTCAATTAACGGAGGGCGCACGTTTTGTCCAAGGCTGTTCTTGTTCATGCACTTGTGCATGCATATTCAGCGCCACATCATGGCGTTCCCGTCAATAAAGAAATTACAGCACAGTCACTTTCCATGTGCAGGCTTCGCATAACATCGACTGCGAAGATACTTGCGATCTACTAATTGTTTTTTTTCTGCGATTCGGGAAGATATGTTTTGAAAATTCGTACATTTTGATAGACCCACTTTTTGTTATTGGAAGGTATTTTTTTATGGAAAGCAAGTAGCGAGTTAAAACGCACCCGTGCTCTCGTGCTTATGGTATCTTTGTCTTGGAAACAAAAAAACTTCATGGGCGAAAGCCAATACAATTTTAAAGACTCAGCTGTGTATAGAAAAACTGTCATGTGAAAGCTCAGGCAGTTTGAAGACACTGTGCGCTTTCATATTCACGCATCGTTTTTGGACGCATCGGTTTGAACACTTTCAGCTCCTAGCTTCATTCTAGCTTGTCTTTGATGTGAATAAGTTTAGATGCTGAGGGCAAAGGAGGTCTTCTGCAAGTCTAAATTTCGCAGCAGCCCTTACGATTATCTAGTAAATGTGCATAAATCGAAGTGACGAACTGAGGCGCTGAACGCTGAAGCAGCAGCAAGCAAGCTCTCTTCATTGTTGAACCCTGTCATGAAGACTTCTCAGCATCTTTTGTTGTGGATCTCAAACAGGGTGGCAGCGGGAATCCTCAAATGGCCACGACTACTATTCCCGATCTAATTAGACCGAAAAGCGCGTCCAAGGTACTCGGTACAAGTGTTGCGTTAGCGGGAATCGCATCGCAGTCTTTGCTTAGGTTAAGAATCTTGGTGGTGGAATGAGAAATTGTTGTTGTATGTATTGATGGTAGATATCTTACGAGCGAAAATGTTAGAATAACTCAAACGACAGTGAAATCGCTTGAAAACATTGAACACACTCGAAAATAAATTGCGGGTAGTGTTGGACAGCTACAAAAGAAGAAAAGCAAACATTATAGGAGGTTCCAAACTGAAACATTCTAAAACACCTAAAGCACAGACGTCTACTGACGAGGTATGTTATTTTGATATTAAAATCCATTTCCGTATGCTGCACCTATCAACATCAACACTTGATTGATATCAGGCTACTACAGTACCAATACTAGCGACTTGAAGTGGCAGCCTGGCTATTGAAATGTCGGGTAACGTAATTCAAAGAGGGCGCTTGTGTGTCGCCAACCCATAGATGAGCTGCCAGGATTTCTTCAATAGGATAGGTGAGGTGGGAGGGTGAGAAAGTGAGTACATCCAGAGGCCATATCAACCGCTAGTGCCCAACCGCTAGGGTCCTTACTTTCAGCACCACCCCTGCCCTCAAAGTGTAGAGCAGGCATTGCTGTGGACGTCACGATATCTTGTAAGCACGTGACGCGAAAATTTGGACGCCACAGCACACTCGTGGTGCAGTTGAAAGATATACTTGCTTTAGAAGATAGTGCGATTCGAGAAAGCTTGTAAAAATGAACTTTTTTGTGTGTTATCACAATTAAAAAGAAAAAAGTCTAAGTCAAGGAAAACCAAGACAGCATTATAGGTACTTTGTATTAAATTTGCAGCATTTCTTTGCGAACTTTGGCGATTTAAAGGCTATCTATCTATCTATCTATCTATCTATCTATCTATCTATCTATCTGACCGCTTAGTTTGGGTGTTCTCGTCCGAACACGGCTGCTGACATCAAAGCCCGAGCACTCGGAACTAGGCTCCAGCTCCAGGTGCCAGGGATGGAATCGTCAGCTGTCTCAATTTTACATTCTTTTACATAATTTTCCGCCCACCAGGAGCGATGGTAGGCACTGTTCGCGGCTCGCAACTGGAAATAAAGTCGGAATAGTGAGCTGGGCCTGAAGGGTCGCCGAAGCACAGCAATGTGCGGCCATCTAGAGCGGCCCGAGGGCCCGTCGTCATCCTGCCTCCGCTTACCTTGCCACACCTGCCCTCAAATGATTCTTCCGAGGATCAATAAAGTCCCTTACCTACCTCAGGCTTATTTTTTCATCTTCTTCACCCACAATGTGAAGACATAATACGAATAGAGATAGTGCAAAAACTTCAAATATCGAAATTTTCTCTCCAGATGCAGCCTTGGGCAGGTATATTTTAAGGTCTCTCCAACTCTCACTTAACACAAGAAAACGGCACATCGGAAGCCATATCGGAGAACCCGGTTCTCAATAGCTTGCACTATCCTCCGCCGCAAAAGTGTTTCAACGGGTGTATAGATCTTCCTTTGGATTGTAAAGTAGGGGGAGAGCACGACCGCAGTCCCCCCCCTACCGAAAATTGCATGCCCCATCTGCCCCAGTTTGGAGTAGTGGCAGGGGTCAGAACGAGCGTAGTGCAATGCCCGCACCTCTCCCTGGGGGCAACAAAGAGAAGTTTATTGACTTCCAACCAAGGATAAGGTACATGACAAAAACATCGAGCTTAACGACTACAAAGGGTGCATGTACAATCAGGAAAGCACCACTACCGAGGTACAATGTATGCAGGGGAATGTACCCCTCTATTTACTGTACAGCGCGTGGTGCTCCAGCAGGCTTAATCATGCGCGGCGGCAGGTCTTCTCACCCCGCGGTTGGTGCAAGTATATAGCGACTTAGCGCTGTACAACTCTAGGTTTTATTCCTTTTTTGACGGCTGAAACAATGCTTCTTTTGCCCACGGTAAGTAAATGCCCGGAAGTAATGAAGAAGGCGCTATACAAAAATTAACTCAAATGTCGACCACCACACTTTGCCCGAATCGATTACTAATAACAATGACAATGGGGTGATGAAATGAAAATGGTGATACATATATATACACACACAAGTCCCCTTCTGCATGTGCTAGGTAGCGGGAGGGGGGTCACGAGGGAGTGATTGGGACGGCTAGCTTGCCATCCCTCAGAAAAAGGAATTTTGTATGCCAGCGACGAAGGAAGTTTTTCTCGCCGCTGGCTTCGAGTTCGGCGGATAGATGGGCCCATAGCAATCGCCGTATCCGCGAGACTACCGGAAACGCGCTTCAAACAGTCTTTCTACACGCCTCCGCTAGCGATCTCCTTTGCCAAATAGCAAGCATTGTGAAGATCAGCACGAGTTGGCAGAAGGCACCTTTGTTGCGCTTGTGGTTGGGAGGTGGGCGGATACCAAAGGAGTGGGCTACCATCCGCCACACGGGTTTCACCACCACGCATTGGAACAACGCGTGATCCTGCGATTCAACTGCGTGACAGTTCGGGCAACGTGCATCCGGGACAATTCCGAATTTATGCAGGCGTTGTCTGGTGGAGAGGACGGCCCAGGCCTTTTTCAGGAGGAAATCCTGTGCATCACGGGGGGTGCCGCAACGGTGCGAGAATAATTCACGCCTCACGCGCTCAGCTTGTTTTTGTTCAGTGTCGCTCAGCTGCTTCAGCGTGATGGCTTCCGCGATGCGCGCTGGCGGGTCCTTATCCACATCGCCTTCGGGCACTTCTTGCCTCAACATGCGCCAGGTAGCCGACGCCGTTTTATAGAAGGGTGCGGGCGCCTCAGCAAAGGGCCCGGTGTGGTGGCCTGCATCCAGCCAGTCGTGCTTCACTCCACTCCACTAGAGGAGTAGGTTGCACCCTAGGTAATCGCTCGCACGCGCGAGCATGCGGGCGGTTTTCAGGGCCAGGACTCTGCTTGTGGTCAACACATGTGGTAGGCCGAGACCCCCTTCTGACACTGCAAGTTGTAGCAAGTTTTGCTTCAATGGTGGCGGTTTCCCATCCCAGAGGTATGCGTGTATGAGTTTGGTCAACTGGCTTGCTGTTCTTGTGGGCATCACCGCTACTCGGCTCGCGTGCGAGGCTAGGGCGCAAATGCTTGTTTTGATGGCTACAGCTTTCTCGCGTAGCGTCAGGCCTTGTAGGCTAGCACTCTCTGACACTTGTGCAGCCCTGTCCACGACTCGGGACCACGTTGAGATCGCGACTCCCTCGCGGGAAAAGTATATACCAGGGACCTTAACAGCGGTGACTACCTCAAAGTTGCCGATCACGTGCGCCGGAAAATGGCGGAATAGGAGGGCTTTACACTTTCTCTCATTTAGCTGTGCACCTGATGCTAGGGCGTATGACGCGAATACCTGGTGAAAGCGCTCGATACTGCTTGGATCTCACACAAAAAGAGAGATATCATCAGCGTATGCGAGGACTTTCAGGTCCGCAGTTCCTGTGAGAGGAAGGCCCCAGATGTGCGCGTCGCTTGCAAGGGATGTAAGTAGCGGTTCGATCGCGAGTACAAAGAGGGTCGGGCCAAGCGGGCACCCCTGCCTGATCCCTCTCGTGTACTGGAAGGTGTCCGTCGAGGAGCCATTTACTACTACGTGGCACCTTAGGTCTGTATACAGGAGCCTTATCACTTGTACAAAGCTTGCCGGTAGGCCAAACTCTCGCAGGGTTTTGAACAGGCGGGTGTGCCTGACCCTATCGAAAGCCTTGGCCTTATCAAGTGAAAAAAAGGCTTCAGTGACTCTTTTCTCCGAAGCGTACTGGAACACGTCCCTTGTCGTGGTCAGATTTGCAAACATTGATCTGCCCGGGACTGCGCAAGCCTGGTGTGGAGCAATTATATCCGGCAGAAAGGTCTTTAGTCGGCTGTTCAAGATTGACGCCACGATCTTGTAGTCTACATTTAACAACGTGATCAGGCACCAAGAAGCAGGGTTGTTCGGCGGTGCACCTTCTTTAAGAATGAGGACTACGTGCCCCATGTCGAAGGAGACAGGTTTCGCGTGTCCCTCGAGAACCGTGTTGACTACGGCTAGGAGCGGTCCACATAGGCTCTCAAAAAAGGTGGCGAAGAAGCCCGCTGTGAGGCCGTCCGCACCGGGAGCCGAGTTTGGTGGCATTGACTGAATAGCGGCCCTCAATTCCTCTAACGTCGCTGCGCCGCACATGGTCGGGCATTCATCCTCTTCCAGACGCTTATGGAATTTACACAGCTCCGACAGGGAAGCTGACTCCACGGCGATCGTTGTGGGGTCCGGCTCGTGAAAGGCTGTCTCGAAGTGGTGCAAGAAGATCACCTCGATCTCGACCGGGTCTGTCGCGAGGGTAGCATCTGGGCGCTTTACTTCTGCAATCCGCACATAGCCGTTTCCCCTTACTTCACGTAGGACTACCTCTGGCCGCTCGTTCGAGGCGGCCCAAGTCGCACGCTTTTCGCCAGTAGCTGCCCGAAGAAGCCGTTCATACTGCACCTTGAGCGAGGCTAGGTAATCTCGTGTACAGGAGGTGAGGGTGCCAGCACTCTGAATGATACGCATTCTGCGCACTAACTCGTTCATCTGGGGCGTCAAGCGCTTTTTCCTTTTACGGCCTTCGTCTTGGAGGAGCACCTTCCAGGCCTCCTTGAGGTCGTCCCAAATAGTCGGTGTTACGCGGGGGGATGCTCTAATCGAGGCCTCTATGAGCGTCTCGATCTGTGGTGCAGACACCGGATCCTTTAGTAGTGCGGAATCCAGGCGCCACGATGCGTCGGCTGGTTTGGGGCCAGGCTTTGCACGGAGGGTTGTTAGCAGTGGCGCGTGATCAGACAGAGCGGCCCGAGGGGGTGGCAACGGGACCACCTCGCACGCTGTTAGGGAGGGAAGTAGGAGCTCCGGTAAGTACGCGCGGTCTAGCCGGCTAGCGGTAACCCTCGACACGCGGGTGGGGCCGAAGTCGTCGTAGTGGAGGCGAACCCATGCGTCTGAAAGTCGGAGGCGTTCAAGAACTTTGAACAGTTCTTTTGCATGATAGGCTGAGCCTCCGCAACCCGGTCCCCGGATATCCCTCGCAGTGTCGACCACACAGTTGAAGTCTCCGAAGACTACGTGCGGGAGGGGGGCCAGCAGGTACTCGCCAAGCTCCCTGAAAAAGGGGTTTCTCTCCAATCTTGTTACTGGCGCGTACACATTCACAAACCGGACTTTCCGCCCATCGATGAAGATGTCAAGCATTAATGTGCGGCCGTCAGCGCCAAACACGCAATGGGCTTTTCGCCTAAACCTCCCAGTGACCAACACAACCCCGACCCCGCATGACTTGGTCCTCGTCAATGAGAAGAAGGCTTCGACGTGACAGACGCTGCGGAAGCGAGCGACGTCGAGGGGGGATCGGAAATTCGTCTCCTGGACGAACAAGAAGTCAATGTTGCGGGTTTTCGCAAAGGAAACAACCGCGGTTTGTTTCGTCGTGTCGCGGAAACCGCGAACATTCCAGGTGGCGAAACGGATTTGATCAGCCATCAGTCGAACTATGGTGGAGTAGAAATGAGGGGGGACGTGAGTGTGTGGAAGGGAGGGGTGGGAGCCAGGGAAGGCAGCACCTGGGGGAGGGAAACAGGAAGGGGTAAATGGCGGCGCCGGCGCGCACGGGCACTGCCATCTAACGAAGCGAAGGTGTTATCAGATCGGCTCGCTGGCTTTAGGGGGCGGTTCCCCTTTGCCTGCGGCGCTTTGGCCAAGCTTCTGCGTCTTCACCTTCGGTGGGGCATCGCTGTCACTAGCCGTCACTTCTGGCCCAATTCGGCGTTGTCGCGCCTCTCTGCTTGTGGCTCGCCCTCTCGTTTTTTTCTTGTTCTCCTTTCTCTGGCGTCGGCGCGAGCGCGAGCGAGCTCTCTGATCGCGGCCTGGCACCCGCTGGAACGCGAGTGTGTCAAGTTGGCAGTCTGTGTAGGGCGACGCTTTACCGGAGGGGGGCTCATAGGAGAGGGGCTGGTTTAGTTGAGCACGGTCGTGGTCGTCAGAGAGCGCGTAATACCCGCGGCTCACGATGGGCAATTCTTCCTTGGCGGGGTCATTGGTAGCGTCGTCCAAGTCCTGGGCGCACACTGGGGCCAACACGTTAACGGGTGTTTGGGAGGCGGTTGAGGGGGCCTCACGTCACTCCAAAGTTTTGACAAGCGCCGGGAAGCTGTGGCCTTCATCTTGGACTGACGGGGGGACGAATGGCATAGACGGGGATGAATGGCATAGACGGGGACGATTGGGCCAAAACGGTTTCGAGGTCGCTCGATTCCGTTTCCGATGACATGGTGGCGGCATCGTCAGTCTTCTCGGGCTTGTCTTCTTCGTTGGCGGATGAATCCACCGCAGTGCTTCCTGTGAGAAAGCTGGCATCCGTTTCGCGGCCTTGGGGGGAGGGAGACCTTGGGGGGGGGGCGTGGGCCGCGGTCCTGGGTACGAGAACTTGTAAGCGAGAGGGGGGTTCGCCTGGCTTCTGCTACGAGGAGCCACTCGGGGTGACCGAGTTCGACGCGAGATCTGATACCGAGGGGAACCCACGAGCGGCTGACGCATAAGAGTGCCTCCTAAAACATTCTTTCGTTCCGTGGTGACCCCCGCAACGCTTACATTCGGCTGAACAGCCCTCAGTTTCATGACCGAAAGTTCCACATCGCTTGCACAGTTCATGCCTCTATACTCGAACATGACCCGGTGCCCCGCAATGGTCGCAAAGTTGGGCACCGGCTTACTCATTTCAATTTTTACGACTCTGACGTCGTTCAACTTATTTTGGCGGGTGGCCACAGTAGCAAACGATATGTCGGAGCTAACACGGGAAAGATCCAGCCCTGACAGCGTTCAGTTTTCGAACTGATTTTTTTCATTATCGCGCTGCACCCGCCGCGCGGCCCAAATGCCAACTTCTTCTTCCTTGACGAGCAGCGCATTGAGGCGCTACAGGGCTCCCCTCCCGTAGAGCGGGAGCCGCAGTAATCACCAGAGGAGTCGCCCAGTGGACATGCTTGGATGTTGGCATCCAGATTGAAACCCCGCGGCTGCGAGAGTGGCGATATACGCAGGTTTCAGTCGATCAGCAGCCACGACGTCTTCACGGCCATTGATGTCCAGCGTGAAGGTTTTAGCTGTACGATGGAGTACGCAGAATGGGCCATCATAGGCTGGTGTGAGTGGTGGCCGTATTTGGTCACGCCGAACGAAGACGTGACTGCACTCATGCAGATCCTGACTGACAAGACAGACAGGGAATGTCGGTCGGCAGGAATCACAGGAGCAAGGTCCCGAAACGTGGTGCGCAGCTCTCGAATGTACGTGGAGGCATCGTGAGTGGAAGGTGGCGATGATGGCTCGAAGAATTCTCCTGTAAGACGCAGGGAAACGCCATAGACTAGTTCGGCTGATGAGCAGCCGAGATCCACTTTCAATGCTGATCGGATGCCCAGAAGTACGAAGGGGAGGTGGTCGAGCCAACGTTCCCTTGGCTGATGAGCAGTGAGGGCAGCTTTCAGTTGTCGATGAAGCCGTTCGACCATGCCATTGGCGGAAGGATGGTAGGCGAGAGGAAGGATGGTAGGAGAGAGGAAGACGGGACTGCGGCCAACGTGGTCGTGTCGTTCATTTGCCACTTTATTCCACGCCTGAAGCGGAGCCGCGTGGCTTTCCACGTCCGACACACCAAGTCCGCTAGCTTGTTCTTTATCGGGTCACCATTAACTGTCGGAGCTGACACGGGAAAGATCCAGCCCTTACAGCGTTCAGTTTTCGAACTGATTTTTTATTATCGCGCTGCACCCGCCGCGCGGCCCAAATGCCAACTTTTTCGTCCTTGACGAGCAGCGCATTGAGGCGCTACAGATATGCCCCACACCTTACCGTACTGTGCTAGGGCGTTGCAAAGTATCTCGTCAGACAGGTAGGCGGGGTACCGGTAGACGTTGACGTACGTGACCGGGGGCCCAACGGCCTCAACCGGTACGCTTACTCCATTAACCTTGAAACCTTCCTCCACCATTAACTTTGATGCCTAGCTGGCGTTACGTGTACAGACGAGCAACTTGGCCCCACCCATATGATGCATAACAAGAACACTATCATCACCAGCTTCAAATTCAATAACGTCTATAAGATCATCAAGGGATACGTCGCCGTCCAGTGCTGTGAAAAGGAAGCAGTTCTCCCGCAATGGTAGGTCGGTAGTGGCCGCCATTCTGGAGGGGCGTTCGCCAGCAGAAGAGGGCGTGACTTGTAGAAAACTAGTAGCGTGCAGTCGAGCTGCACTCTGGTAGATCTGCGGCTGTCACAGGTCCCGTTAATTCAGGAGGCGATCGCCGGGCTAATTCCAACGGCCGAAGTATCGGCCCCCCTAACCGCACCACGAAAGCGCGGACAATTTAGAAGTGGTCCTTTTTTGGCGCGCCAGCGGACGCCGGCTGTGCTCCAAAGAACAAGTCAGAGCCGAGAGTTGATAAACAAAACGAAATTATATTCTCGATAATGGCAGATCAAAACAATACACAAGTATGCACACTCCACAATAGTTGAATACAATATGTCACCAATCAAACAACGTACTACACAGTACAATCAGCCACACTCGAAACAACGGACACAGACAACCATACGCACTACAATGCTGTCGCATGCATTGAAGAACCAAGACACTTAAAGACTAAAGAGATAGAAAATCTATTCAGTCCAAAGTTCTTGGAACAAAACTCTGAATGATTCTCTTCCGAATCACTCACTCAAAGTACAGGGTTGTTGTCGTTCCGCTGCCCCCGAACTTCTCTTCCAGGAAACCTCGCGTCTTCAATTGCTCCCGAAGTTTCTCTTCCAGGAAACCTCTGTCGTTCTGCTGCTCCAGAAGTTTCTCTTCCAGGAAACCTCGCGTCTTCAAGTGCTCCCGAAGTTTCTCTTCCAGGAAACCTCGCGTCTTCAAGTGCTCCCGAAGTTTCTCTTCCAGGAAACCTCGCGTCTTCAAGTGGCCACTCTCAAAGCTTCAACTTCTTTGCCGGAAACACGTCGGCTTCACACACGCAACTGTTGCCACGCGTCTTCGCTCGATAGCGGTAAACACACACTCTTGCCTGTAGCTCGAGTTGTCACCCCTCAGGTGGAAATCATCTTCGTCTCCTGCTTTGTCTCTACGGACAAAACCTTCGCCGACTGCACGGCGGAATCCCTACGCGCTTTGGCGCTAGCTTCCGTCTTCTCCTGATCTCTCATCTCCGCTGCTCGATTAAATACCTTCCGCGCGCGATTCCAGAAAATTCTCATCATTTTGTGGGCGCGATGCGCAGCGAAGGCTGGGGAGAGGGCGAGACGGTTCGAAGGCCGTCCGCGACAGATGACTCAACCCGGCATCACCACGCCCCTTTCCACCTAGAAATTTCGAGGGTTTGCTCAGCCGCCGATGTGGGGGGAGGAGGTTCGTCAGCGAACCTACGCTTCCGAGGAGAGAGGGACGCGTGCCCGGGGAGTCTTTGGATGCTTGTTTTCTCTTTTTATCGTTGACCCCGCGGCGTCACTCCGGCGTTTCGTCGCGAGAATTTGGCGGCGCGCCCTTTTTTGAGCGCTCGTTTTGTGACACTGCCCCCACTTCAGGAATATTATCTCATAATATTCAAAACCGCACAAACGAGCGCGAACAGTCCCCACACTCTCAAAGACTATAACATAGTCCATCGCTCATCACACGTCACATTCACAATAGATCACTCTATTCAATTGTACATTGTAATTCGATCTCACACACATGAAATATAACCACAGGTACATGAGTACAACACTCCATCACATATTCCAGACAAAACAAAGTTCTCTCATTACAACAATTGTACAATCACATCACTGTAACAAACATTTTGGCTCACTCGACATACAGTTGTGACACAGGATAACAACCCCATTAACTTAACATAAAACACTGCCAAACACATTCCGAATCGACCTCGACACCTATCCTGTGCATTTCGGGCGGCGCTTGCGCCCGTTCTTGCGGTGCTCTCTGGATCTCTTCTTATTGTTTTTCCTCGTTTTGTTCCTGCGAGCCCCTTCCAACGACTGTATCTGAAGCGGCGTCTCAGCCATCGTTGTCACTTCCGACATTGTTATCAGGTCATGACGCTCAACTGATCCTGCCCGGTTATTCACCCGCTTGTTCACGTCACGACATTGGGCCTGGCTGGCCGACTCCGTCATCTTTACACTGTCGGTCGGTTGAGGTCGTGCCGACGTAATTCCAGCTGCCCAGCACGTGAACTCATACAACACGATCATCTTCTCATTCACTGTCTCTTGCACCCGGGCTTCACCTGGGGCAAGAGTGAAATCCTTCACGGGATGCTCGTCCACTGTATCTCGCGGTCGCTGGGTTGGTGAGGGCTCCATCTTCGGGTCTTCTCCCAATCGTTCTCGATCATTCGGCCCTCGCACCCCATCAATGTTTCCAATGATGAGGTCGTACAGGGGGGTCGTCATGCATAGAGCAGTAACCTTCCCGCTGAAGTACGGGGTTTCGACCTAAATTTCTGCTTCGGGAAGCATCCGAACGGTAGTATCAATTAGGCAAACTGGTTTCGTTTTGCCTGTTAAATCACTTTCTCGTACCAAATTTCTCCGCACGATAACGGTGGAGCTACCGGTGTTTCTTAACACCGTAACCTTCTTGCCCGCAACTTTTCCAGGCAGCGTTGGCATTTCCTTCGTAACACCGGTTGGCTGTTTCGTCATTACAGCACCCAAAATAGGGATTTTCTCTTCATTTTTCAATTCTACGAATCCGTCGGTGACGGCATTATCATCAGATTTCGGTGCTGCTAGCACACCGGATACCTGGTGAGTTTGACTCGCTCCGTTACGACATGCGTCTGCTTTATGCCCAGTCTGACCACACTTGAAACATTTTAATACCGTAGGGCTCGCAAAGATCGTTCGACAGTTTTTCGCGCGATGACCCACTCGGTTACACAGAAAACATCGCGGAACACTCTCCGGTGCACGCTTCTTTTGTTCGGGTGCCGAATTTTTCGAATCTTCGGGACACTCCTTCTTGACCTTGGCCAAATTAGTTCCACGTTGCGCTTCCAAGAATTGATCAGCCAATTCAAGCATTCCTTCAAGTGATTCCGCCTTCCTCTCTTTCAAGTACAGCGACAGGCTTGGGTGGCAACTAGTAAGAAATTGTTGTCTAATTAGGAGCTCTCTAAGCTCATCGTACTCCTGCGCTGTCCCTGAAAGTTCAATCCATCTGTCGAAATAATGGCAAAGTCGGGCGGCAAGCTGCGTAGCCGTCTCAACATCAGCTGGCTTTCCTGTCCGAATTCTGTCCCAGAATCCTTCCACAGTAAATCTAAATCGCTTCAGCAAACCAGCTTTCACCTTTGCATAGTTGGCTGCATCGGTCGGCGTCAGCCTACCGTACACACTGAGCGCTTCACCACTCAAGCAAGTACTCAAAGCAGTTGTCCATTGATGTTCCTGCCAATTTTGGCTCCTTGCAATCGTCTCAAATCTGTGAAGGTACGCGTCAAGGTCGTTATTCCTTTTATCAAACGCTACGAGCAGCTTGCTTGGGTTCAAGCGGAAGCCATGATCTTCCCGTTCACTGCTTTCAATTCTAGCTTGGATGGGAGTTTCACTTCGCTGTTGCAAACGGAGCCGGTCGAGTTCCATCTCGTGCTGCCGCTGCCGTTCCCTTTCCTCTCTTTCTTCTTTCAGCTGTCGCTTCTTTGCCTCTCTTTCTTCTCTCGCCCTCTCAGCGGCCAGCTTTTCTCTTTCCAGCTCCAACTTCAAATGCTGCTCTCTTTCTTCTTTCCGCTGTTGCTCCTTTCCCTCTCTTTCTTCTTTCGCCATTTCAGCAGCCAGCCTTTCTCTCTCTAACTCTGCTGCTTTTTCTTCCTTGGCCATCTCAGCTGCCAACCTCTCTCGTTCCAACTCAGCTGCTTTTTTTTTCCTTGGCCCTTTCAGCTGCCAACCTCTCTCTCTCTCCACCGCCTCTTTCTCCTTCTGGCTTACCCAATTCCGTAGTTCGACGCCAGAAAGCCCTATCTTCTCACCAAGAGCTACTAACTTTTCGAGATCCATGGTGTTTCACAGATAAAGTCTGGCCGTGTGCAAAAAGTATCTGCCAAATCAGTCTATCGGAACACTCCCCTGCACTCGTTAACGAGAACACTGAACAACACACAAAATCATTCCGATAGCAGTATCAACAACTCGAGGCTCTTTCTCACTACTTTGGACACACTGTGCACCAAAAGGTCCTGTCGTGGACGCCAGATTAATTGTCACAGGTCCGTTAATTCAGGAGGCGATCGCCGGGCTAATTCCAAGGGCCGTAGTATCGGCCCCCCGAACCGCACCACGAAAGCGTGGACAATTTAGAAGTGGTCCTCTTTTGGCGCGCCAGCGGACGCCGAGTGTGGTCCAAAGAACAAGCCAGAGCCGAGAGTTCATAAACAAAACAAAATTATATTCTCAATAATGGCAGATGAAAACAATACACAAGTATGCACACTCCACAATAGTTGAATACAATATGTCACCAATCAAACAACGTACTACGCAGTACAATCAGCCACACTCGAAACAACGGACACAGACAGTCATACGCACTACAATCCAGTCGCATGCATTGAAGAACCAAGACACCGTAAGACTAAAGAGATAGAAAACCTATTCAGTCCAAAGTTCTTGGAACAAAAGTCTGAATGATACTCTTCTGAGGATCACTCACTCAGAGTCCAGCGTTGTTGTCGTTCTGCTCCCCCGAAGTTCTCTTCCAGGAAACCTCTGTCGTTCTGCTGCTCCCGAATTTTCTCTTCCAGGAAACCTCGCGTCTTCAAGTGCTCCCGAAGTTTCTCTTCCAGGAAACCTCTGTCATTCTGCTGCTCCCAAAGTTTCTCTTCCAGGAAACCCCGCGTCTTCTAGTGCTCCCGAAGTGTCTCTTCCAGGAAACCTCGCGTCTTCAAGTGCTTCCGAAGTTTCTCTTCCAGGAAACCTCGCGTCTTCAAGTGGCCACTCTCCAAGCTTCAACTTCTTCGCCAGAAACACGTCGGCTTCACACACGCAGCTGTTGCCACGGGTCTTCGCTCGATAGCGGTAAACACACACTCTTGCCTGTAGCTCGAGTCGTCACCCCTCAGGTGGAAATCATATTCGTCTCCTGCTTTGTCTCTATGGACAAAACCTTCGCCGACTACACGGCGGAATCCCTGCGCGCTCTGGCGCTAACTTCCGTCTTCTCCTGATCTCTCATCTCGGCTGCTCGATTAAATACCTTCCGCACGCAATTCCAGAAAATTCTCATCATTTCGTCGGCGCGATGCGCAGCGAAGGCTGGGGAGTGGGCGAGACGGTTCAAAGGCCGTCCGCGACGGATGACTCAATCCGGCATCACCACGCCCCTTTCTATCTAGAAATTTCGAGGGTTTGCTCGGCCGCCGATGTGGGGTGAGGAGGTTTGTCGGAGAACCTACGCTTCCGAGGAGAGAGGGACGCGTGCCCAGGGAGTCTTTGGATGCTTGTTTTCTCTTTTTTTATCGTTGACCACGCGGCGTCACTCCGGCGTTTCGTTGCGAGAATTTGGCGGCGCACCTTTTTGAGTGATCGTTTTGTGACAGCGGCTAAGCCTGGGGAGACGCCGCTAGGCATCAGGTGGAGTCGGGTGGGCTGCAGGCAGGCTCCGGGATGGTAGCTTGGACAGGCAACCGTCTACCTCCTGGCACAGGGGTGGGGGGCTTCGGGCTGGAAGGTCCGAGACCCAGAGGTGGCAGTCGCTCGCACGAGGCGGCGAAGCGGACAGAACCTGGTTTGACCGTGAAAACCAAAAGCCGAGAAGCGGTTACCCCGGCATTAGGTAAGTATGCCAGACAACGGGTCGCACTCGGTCAGCACCCATCGCGACGTCTTGTGTCATTCTGGTGGGGTGCAAACGACGGTCGAAGATTATTGTTTGCTTCTTGCATACTTTAAGGAGCCATTTGAAGAAACACTAATGGACCACTAATATGCGTCAACCTGTTAAATAAAATTGAACGTAGCTCTGATTGAGGATTAAAAAAGTTCAAGTTTGATCAAATATAACAGCAGTTTCAGCGCAACAAGCGTGAACATCTTTACGCTGCTATAGGCGCTAGCGCTGCGGTCAATTAACGGAGGGCGCACGTTTTGTCCAAGGCTATTCATGTTCATGCACTTGTGCATGCATATTCAGCGCCACATCATGACGTTCCAGTCAATAAAAAAATTACAGCACAGTCACTTTTCATGTGCAGGCTTCGCATAACATCGACTGCGAAGATACGTGTGATCTACTAATTGTTTTTTTCTGCGATTCGGGAAGGGGTGTTTTGCATATTCGTAAATTTTGATAGACCCACTTTTTGTTATTTGAGTGTATTTTTTTATGGAAAGCTAGTAGCGAGTTAAAACGCACCCGTCCTCTCGTGCTTATGGTACCTTTGTCTTGGAAACAAAAAAACTTCATGGGCGAAAGCCAATACGATTTTAAAGACTCAGCTGTGTATAGAAAAGCTGTCACGTGAAAGCTCAGGCAGTTTGAAGGCACTGTGCGCTTTCATATTCACACATCGTTTTTGGACGCATTGGTTTGAACACTTTCAGCTCCTAGCTTCATTCTAGCTTGTGTTTTTTATCAATAAGTTTAGATGCTGATGGCAAAGGAGGTCTTCTACAAGTCTAAATTTCGCAGCAGCCCATACAATTATCTAGTAAATGTGCATAAATCGAAGTGACGAACTGAGGCGCTGAACGCTGAAGCAGCAGCAAGCAAGCTCTCTTCATTGTTGAACCCTGTCATGAAGACTTCTCAGCATCTTTTGTTGTGGATCTCAAACAGGGTGGCAGCGGGAATCCTAAAATGGCCACGAATACTGTTTCCGATCTAATTAGACCGAAAAGCGTGTCCGAGGTACTCGGTACAAGGGTTGCGTTAGCGGTAATTGCATCGCAGTCTTTGCTTAGGTTAAGAGTCTTGGTGGTGGAATGAGAAATTGTTGTTGTATGTATTGATGGTAGATATCATACGAGCGAAAATGTTAGAATAACTCAAACGACAGTGAAATCGCTTGAAAACATTGAACGCACTCGAAAATAAATGGCGGGTAGTGTTGGACAGCTACAAAAGAAGAAAAGCAAACATTACAGGAGGTTCCAAACTCAAACATTCTAAAACACCTAAAGCACGGACGTCTACTGACAAGGTATGTTATTTTTGATATTAAAATTCATTTCCGTATGCTGCACCTACCGACATCAACACTTGATTGATGTCAGGCCACTACAGTACCAATACTAGCGACTTGAAGTGGCAGCCTGGCTATTGAAATGTCAGGTAACAAGATTTCTGAGATAGGCGCTCTTGCGTCGCCAAAACATTCAAAGAGGGCGCTTGTGTGTCGCCAACCCATAGATGAGCCGCCAGGATTTCTTCACAAGGATAGGGAAGGGGGGGGGTGAGCAAGTGAGTACATCCAGGGGCCGTATCAACCGCTAGTGCCAAACCGCTAGGGTCCTTACTTTCAGCACCGCCCCTGCCCTCAAAGTGGGGAGCGGGCATTGCTGTTGACGTCACGATATCTTGTAAGCATGTGAAGCAAAAACTTGGACGCCACAGCACACTCGGGGTGCAGTTGAAAGATAGACTTGCTTTAGAAGATAGTGGGACTCGAGAAAGCTTGTAAAATTGAGCTTTTTTGTGTGTTATCATAAATAAAAAGAAAAAAAAGTCCAAGTCAAGGACAACCAAGACAGCTTTATAGGTACTTTGTATTAATTTTGCAGCATTTCTTTGCGAACTTTGGTGATCTTAAGGGTATCTATCTATCTACCTATCTATCTATCTATCTGGCCGCTTAAATTGGGTGTTCTCGTCCGAACAAGGCTGCTGACACCAAAGCCCGAGCACTCGGAACGAGGCTCCAGCTACCTGCCTTCGCTTTTAGGTGCCAGGGATGGAATCATCAGCTGTCTCGATTTTACATTATTTTACCTAATTTTCCGCCCACCAGGAGCGATGGTAGGCACTCTTCGCAGCTCGCAACCGGAAATAATGTTCGGGATAGTCAGCTGGGCCAGAAGGGTCGCCGAACCACAGCAATGTGCGGCCATCTAGAGCGGCCCGAGGGCCCGTCATCATCCTGCCTCCACTTACCCTGCCACACCTGCCCTCAAATGATTCTTTCGAGGATCAATAAAGTCGCTTACCTACCTCAGGCTTATTTCTTCATCTTCTTCACCCACAATGTGAAGACATAATACGAATAGAGAAAGCGCAAAAACTTCAAATATCGCAAATTTCTCTTCAGATGCAGCCTTGGGCAGGTATATTTTAAGGGATCTAAGCAACTCTCACTTAACACAAGAAAACGGCACTTCGGAAGCCATATCGGAAAACCCGGTTCTCAATAGCTTGCACTATCCTTCGCCGCAAAAGTGTTTCAACGGGTGTTTAGATCTTCCTTTGGATTGTGAAATAGGGGGAGAGCGCGAACGCAGTCCCCCACTACCAAAAATTGCATGTCCCATCTGCCCCAGTTTGAGGTAGTGGCAGGGGTCAGCACGAGCGCAGTGCAATGCCCGCGCCTCTCCCTGGCGGCCACAAAGAGAAGTTTATTGACTTCCAACCAAGGATAAAGTACATGACAAAAACATCGAGATTCACGACTTCAAAGGGTGCATGTACAATCAGGAAAGCACCACTACCGAGGTACAATGTAGTGATTAGGTAGTGACTGGGGCGGCTAGCTTGCCATTCCTCAGAAAAAGGAATTTGGCATGCCAGTGACGAAGGAAGTTTTCCTCACCGCTGGCCTCGAGTTCGCCGGATAGGTGGGCCCATAACAACCGCCGGATCCGCGAGACTACCAGAAACGCGCTCCGCACAGGCTTTCTACACGCCTCCGCTAGCGATCTCCTTTGCCAAATATGCCAAATAGCTAGCATCGTGAAGATCAGCACGAGTTGGCAGAAGGCACCTTTGTTGCGCTTGTGGTTGGGAGGTGGGCGGATACCAAAAGAGTGGCCTACCATCCGCCACACGTGTTTCACCGCCAGGCATTAGAACAACGCCTGATTCTGCGATTCAACTGCGTGACAGTTCGGGCAACGTGCTTCCGGGACTATTCCGAATTTATGCAGGCATTGTCTGGTGGGGAGGACGGCCCAGGCCTTTTTCAGGAGGAAATCCTGTGCATCACGGGGGGTGCCGCAACGGAGCGAGAGTAATTCGTGCCTCGCGCGCTCAGCTCGTTTTTGTTCAGTGTCGCTCAGCTGCTTCCGCGTGATGGCTTCAGCGACGCGTGCTGGCGGGTACTCATCCACATCGCCTTCGAGCACTTCTTGCCTCAACATGCGCCAGGTAGCCGACGTCGTTTTATAGAAGGGCGCGAGCGCCTCAGAAAATGGCCCGGTATGGCGGCCTGCATCCAGCCAGTCGTGCTTCACCCCACTCCAGTAGAGGAGTAGGTTGCGCCCTAGGTAATCACTCACGCGCGCGAGCATGCGGGTGGTTATCAGGGCCAGGACTCTGCTCGTGGTCAACACAAGTGGTAGGCCGAGATTCCCTTCTGACACTGCCAGTTGTAGCAAGTTTTTCTTCAATGGTGGCGGTTTCCCATCCCAGAGGTATGCGTTGATGAGTTTGGTCAACTGGCTTGCTGTTCTTGTGGGCATCACCGCTACTCGGCTCGCATGCGAGGCTAGGGCGCAAATGCTTGTTCTGACGGCTACGGCTTTCTCGCGTAGCGTCAGGCCTTGTAGACTAGCGCTCTCTGACACTTGTGCAGCCCTGTCAACGACTCGGGACCACGTTGAGGCCGCAACTCCCTCGCGGGAAAAGTATATACCAAGGGCCTTAATTAACAGCGGTGACTATATACCTCGAAGTTGCCGATCACGTGCGCCGTGCAATGGCCGAATAGGGAGCTTTACACTTCCTCTCATTTAGCTGCGCACCTGATGCTAGGGCGTATGACGCGAATACCTGGTGAAGGCGCTCGAGACTGCTTGGATCTCTCACAAAAAGGGAGATATCATCAGCGTATGCGAGGACTTTCAGGTCCGCAGTTCCTGTGAGAGGAAGGCCCCGGATGTGCGCGTCGCTTGCAAGGAATGTAAGTAGCGGCTCTATCGCGAGTACAAAAAGGGTCGGGCCAAGCGGGCACCTCTGCCTTATCCCTCTCGTGTACTGGAAGGTGTCCGTTGTGGAGCCATTTACTACTACGTGGCACCTGAGGTCTGAGTACAGGAGCTTTATCACTTGTACAAAGCTTGCCGGTAGGCCAAACTCTCGCAGGGTTTCGAACAGGTAGGTGTGCCTGACCCTATCGAAAGCCTTGGCCTGATCAAGTGAAAAAAAGGCTCCAGTGACTCTTTTCTCCGAAGCATACTGGAACACGTCCCTTGTCGTGGTCAGATTTGCGAACATTGATCTGTCCGGGACTGCGCAGGCCTGGTGTGGAGCAATAATATCAGGCAGAATCGTCTTTAGTCGACTGTTCAAGATTGACGCCAATACAGAACACAAGAAAGACCCCTTAATTCTTGCTGGTGAATTTTTTCGTGGCGAGGACTGGCTTTTTTTATTATTAAGATGTGCTGGGAGATGCGTTTCGTGTCATTATAAACAACCAACAACCAGGGGTGCGTGTATTTGCCTCGAGATCTTTAAGCGGCAGCCTCTCGCGAGTGACGTCCTAGCGGGGACTCCGCCTTCAACCACGTTGCAGAATCCGCTCCTCCTGTACGCAGATCGCCTGCTTCAGTAAGAAACTTTGCCGAAGACACAGCCTCGCGAAGCACAACACCTGAAACGAATGTTTTTGAGAGCAGTGATCAATTTGCTTCAGTTGCGGCCCAATCGACAAGGTCAAGGGGGGCCGACGAGCACGTCGATGCCACCGACTGCATTGTTGGTATGAAATTGAAACTTTGTGAGACTGCTGCCGTTCGTTGTCTGAAGTTTCCGCCATACGATACCAATCAGTTTAGGTGTGCTTTTAGATATTTCAATAAGCATGCCTTTTTTAGCATCTACAAGTATGTACACTCACGGATTGAAACAAGGCCCTCGGAGCGCGTGACCACCGGTACATGTGCCACCGCTCGTGGTTGCTCGTGGAAGTTGCATTGTGCATTATACGACGGGGAGGAGTAATAATGGTCTGTTGGTGTTCACCCCAGAATTGCCAGTCATGAGCGGATTCCGGCTTGTTTTTTCAAGCGGAATCCAGCTTGTTTCCAAGCCGAGACGCTTGGAAATTTCGATTCTTGGTTGTCGCTTTTTTTTTGGGGGGGGGGGGGGAGCTTACTTGTGCTTTTTTGGAAAATATTGTTGGATCGCCCGGCAAGCAATCTGTTATCAAAAACACGGCTAAACTACGCTTCCCTACACCACTGTTGGCGCTTCTAGCATATTGGAACTTCAGCGCACACACACGAGGACACGCAACAAAGCAACACACCGTACCAGCGCAGACTAACAACTGATCTTTATTCACGAAGAAACCACAAAATATATTTTTTCCGCCCCTCATGAACACTGCGCATGAGCGAATTGGCATCGTACAATCGTTCACAAAAAACTGATAATACCTTTATTGTAGACGGCATAATCTCACATCTTGTCCAGCAATTTCTTTATCATTCAGCTAAACCGAAGGGCGACTGCGCACATGTCCTTATTATGTGAGATTACGCCATCTACGGTGAAGGTTTTATTAGTTTGTGCGAATTGCATCCACGTCCGCGGATATGGATGCCATAGATTATTCTGATCTTCCAGATGTCAGTGACGATGACCGTGTGTAAGGCAAGAAAAATCCTTGCCTTCATTCATGCATCTATTCTCATTATGCGAAATAAATGTTTGTACACTTTGAGATGTATTCGTAGCATTTTGTTTTTGTACTACCACGCAATTTTCAAGAATAGGAACATTTGTTTAACTTCCGCTTATTTTCGGCTTATTCGGAAAAGCGCCACCGCTTTTTGAGACTTGTTTTGAAGTGACTGTTTGCTTGTTTGCTCGGCGGCACCTGGCAACTCTGGCTCTCCCCCTCACTCTATACCACAATGCAACACCTTGGTTCCACGGGCACTCACAAGCGGCGGCACATGTACCGGTGGCCACACGCTCCGGTGTGCTGTGTTTCAATCCGGGAGTACTGTGCATACAGATTTCGAAACGTCGTGATGTCTCATCGACGGCGCGGTGGTGTACGACGCAGGCAACGCTGTTCAATGCGCACTCGAGGCCGTCAACGGAGATCGCATCACCGTCGCGGCTCTGGTACTGCAAACAAGCAACTTACGAACCCGCCACACAACGTCTCCATGGCGATAGAGTTCATAACACACCAGCGGGCCTTACTTACACCCGCCAAATGTGCTTTCGCTCGAGGTCCTTTCCATGGTCCACGCCATGCAGTCATATTCCTCCCTCCCTTCTTTCCCCGAGTACACGATTTACTCCGACTCTCACGCTGCCATCCGTCACATACAGAACAACACGTTGCCCCCTGCTCTTCAACAGGAGGTCGAGCGAGCGGCCTCTGCTCTTCAACCCTCCACTGTCTTCCTCCGCTGGGTTCCTGGGCATTCGGGTATTAACAGCAATGAGCTAGCTCATCAGCTTGCCCGCGATATATTGCACCGGGCACCGTTAATTCCCTGGCCCACACCTTCGGAAGACAGTGAGAGCTCCGCGAATAACGATGGGCAGATCTTGCGTCACGCTATCAAGGAGGTGTATCTCCAGCTCCGGCTCGACAAGCGTCTTTACCCTCCTCCTTATCCATCACTCACTGCGCTCGAGGCTCGAACTCTACGGCACATCCAAATGAACTTTTTATTTTTTTATTTATTTTGAGATTTATTCATTTTTCTGTACGTGCAACAGAAAAAAACGAAGCAAAAGCAAAAGGCTACATAGCCTGACGGAGGCTTTTGCTCCGAAATACAGTCTGGCAAAATAAAATAAAAACTAAAATTAACATGTCATACACAACTTAGCCGAATTAGAGAACATCATTATATACAGATACAATTTGCAAATTATGATCACACATGTAACCATTACAAATATAAAGAAAGAACAGGACAGTAAATAGTAATGAAATACCTAAAAAACATCGCAATATATACAATAGGTGAGGTAAGGAAAGCATCAGGAGACACATACATTCCTAAAAAACAACAACAACTGCTTGATAACCCCATCTCGCCTTTTCCTTTATAAATATAGGTCTAACCCCTGCTGTCCTAATTGTCCCTCCCCATACGCTGACCTGTCACACTGCCTGTTTTACTGCCCAACTGCTCAGCAATCCAGCTATTACCCTCCCCCATCCCTTTCCATCACCTCCTGGCTCGACTGGATCGGCGCCGAAGGGGAAGAAGAACAGCGTCGACTGATCGCACAGGCGGTCGAAATGCTCGGCCTGTAAATTTGGCTGAATAAAAGTCTATTACTACTACTACTACTACGAATTATCCTCATTCTGTTTCTCCAGACATATTGTCTTACAAAGTGATATATATATATATAAATATATATATATATATATAAATATATATATATATATATATATATATATATATATATATATATATATATATATATATATATATATATATATATATATATATAAATAAATATATCTATATATATATATATATATATATATATATATATATATATATATATATATATATATATATATATATATATATATATATATATATATATATATATATATATATATATATATATATATATATATATATATATATATATATATATATATTTCCACGTGGCGATCAAATGCTGCGCGATGGAGAAGTACAGTGCTCAACTGGACTGTTTATAACAACGGAGCGTCGCTTGCGGAACAGCACGAGCGACATCTGCAGTGGCAAATACACCACATCTGAGCATGCGTGGTGCCAATGATGTGCCTGCCCTGCAGTTTCCATCCTTCTTTATCTCCACGGCCATGATGGCTGCTTTGGCCGTCGAAGCGCTGTCAATCTAAATGAAACAACAACAACAGAAAATAAATTTGACTTTCACTCTTCTGTTCTACCACCATGATTTCCACCAAAGGTTAGTCATACCGACCGAGTCCGTACAAGTGTTACCGGCGCATCTGGGTTTCAGAATACACGAGTTTTACTAGTAAAAATGACTATACAGCATAGCTGCGGCATCACCATCATCATCAGCAGCAGCCTGACTACGTCCACTGCAGGACAAAGGCCTCTCCCATGTTCCGCCAGTTAGCCCGGTCCTGTGATTGCTGCTGCGAATTTATACCCGCAAACTTCTTAACCTCGTCTGCCTACCTAACCTTCTGTCTCCTCCTAACCTGCTTGCTTTCTCTTGGAATCCAGTTAGTTACCCTTAACGACCAGCGGAAATCCTGTCTACGCGCTACATGCCCGGCCCATGTCCATTACTTCTTCTTGATTTCAGCTATGATATCCTTAACCCCCATTTGTTCCCCCAATCCACTCTGCTCTCTTCTTGTCTCTTAAGGTTACACCTGTCATTTTTTTTTCATTGCTCGCTGCGTCGTCCTCAATTTAAGCTGAACCCTTTTTGTAAGCCTCCAGGTTTCTGCTCCGTAGCTAAGTACCGGCAAGGTACAGCTGTTATATACCTTCCTCTTGAGGGATAATGAAATCTACCTGTCATAATTTAAGAGTGCTTGCCAAATGTGCTCCACCCCATTCTTATTCTTCTAGTTACTTCAATCTCGTGGTTCGGCTCCGCGGTTATTACCTGCCCTAAGTAGACATAGCCTTTTACAACTTGAAGTGCACTATTACCTATCTCGAAGCGCTGCTCTTTTCCGAGGTTGTTGTACATTACTTTCGTTTTCTGCAGATTTATTTTAAGACCCACCTTTCTGCTCTTCTTGTCTAACTCCGTAATCATGAGTTGCAATTCGTCCCCTGAGTTACTCAGCTATACAATGTCATCGGCGAAGCGCAGGTTACTAAGGTACTCTCCATTAACTCTTATCTCTAACTGTTCCCATTCTAGGCGTCTGAAAACCTCCTGTAAGCACGCGGTAAATAGCTGCGGCATCATTTAACCTAAATAAAGCCTTTTTTATTGTGTACGGTGTCCACGCAAGACGCGACACACATCGATGGGACGCGCTTGCAGCACTTCCACAAAAGGTACGCCTGGCCTCACCGACAGCCACCGGTCGCACTCGCCGGCGCTTCGCTGGCTCTTATGCGAGAACATAGACATGTCAATTCATATGCCTACTGAACCAACATGATAGCATAATGTTTCTGGCGCACTGCATTCGTTCATTCGTTTTGGACAAGCCGTTATGTATAATGATTGATTTGTGGAATTTAACGTCCCAAAACTACCATTTGATTATGAGAGACGCCATAGTGGAGAGCTGTGAAAATTTTGACCACCTGGGGTTCTCTTACGTGCACCCAAATCTGAGTACACGGGCCTACAACATTTCCGCCTTCATCGGAAATGCAGCCGCCACAGCCGCGATTTCATCCCGCGATTTGATCCCGCGACCTGCGGGTCAGCAGCCGAGTACCTTAGCCACTAGACCACCGTGGCGGGGCAAGCCGTTATGTAGCTGTTCCTAACGACAGAACAACAACGGTGCACTGGCACGACTGCGGTGTGCGTTGCGCGAAGAACATCAAAATCAATTGTGTTGGCGTATCTATCGAATGAGCATCGAAGCGTCATAAAGCCTGAACAGATATCGCCCTTTGGAAGGAGCGAGAAACGGATATTGAACTTGGCAGTAATCGTCGATAAACTCTAGCTGCTCCTCGGTCCACTGAGGTGTTTTTTTTTTCTCGTGGTTGTAAATTACAGCAAAAACATAGCGCTGTCGCCATTATCGCAGTGGCAATCATTACAGGCAGCACTTGTTCGTGTTTATCAGATGTGCAAATGTTAGTAGCAGGTGCAGATCCCGTCAATCTCGAGCAAACAACAAACTGAACTGAAGCTAAACAGTGACTTTGTGATTTGACTACTTCTTTAATACACAATCGCCATCTGTCGGCGTGGCACAGTGGTCATTATTTCGTCGGCACTCACGCGCGTCGGACGCAAGAATCTTGTGCTCCGTAGGAGTGGCGTTTGCGGCACATACTAGCCGCGGTAACAGGATGAGCGAAGAGCAAGACGCAGGATACGAAGTAATTTTGCCACCACTGCCCAAGCAACGCGTCGCCCAAAACACTGTGTTTTTACACGGTGATGCGCGTGGCAGACCGTATCGAGTAGAAGATTTTCGAGACGCGCTCTGACCTACAGAACTACTGCCGGAGGTGTTGGCACTGGGAGCCTACCAGATAAACCATGTCTGGGCAGTCACCATGAACAACGCGGACGCTACGAGGCGCTTGCTGGACGTGAAGGAGCTGAAAGTCAAGGGTCAACGCTGCATCATCCTAGACCCGCAGGATCAGCAGGTGCGGCTGCGTCTTCATTGGCTGCTGTATGGCGTCAACGATGAAGACGTGCGAACGGCGTTGGCGGCTTATGGGAAGGTCGTACAAGTCACCAGGGAGAATTGGCGTGTACAAGGAGTCAGCGACAAGAGGTCAACTACACGGACAGTGCTTTTAAGCTCAATAGTGGCGTGAAGGTTGAAGGTCTCCCACATCAAATCAGGGTGGCTGGTGAACTGGCACTTGTGGTTGCACCTGGTCGGCCAATGCAATGTCTGTGCTGCCAAGGTACCAGCCATGTTCGAAGAGAGTGTAAGTGTCATAATATATGGCGCGCGGGGTTAAAATATACAAAAAACAAAACAGTGCGCCGTGCGGTGGCGACTTGTGTGTCGATCCTTTTGAATGTGTGCGCCGTGCGGGGGCGAATCGCGTATGTGCCGTTCGGTGGCAAAGAGGACGGCGATCGTGTGCGCGGCGTGCCTCGAGACAGCGTGACCAGTGCGTGGGACGTGCGCGAGGGTCGGAATTCCAAGGCTGGGCTATTCTTCGCTGGGCGTCCGGTCCATGAGAGAACCCGGAGCCCTACCTTCTGCTGCCTCGACTTAGAGCGCTCCCGTCTGTTCTGCTACGAGGAGATCGGGCCAGGGAACGTGCACGAGGCCGGGCCAAGGCCTTGACGCTGTGTGCAGACGGGCACACTCAGGGTTCGGCCAACGAGCAGGCACAGGCCGAGGGCGTCCACCGTGGAGCGGGTCCCTTGGTCGCAGCGTCCCGGCATCAACTGCCGCGGAGCGGACCTCCGGGACTTCACGCGGCCAGACCAAGAACCGAGCTACGGCATCGGACAGACGGTCTACGGACGACGTCTTCGACTCAGTGACCTCATCAGCTCCGACAAAAAACTGTACGCTACTGCTTGACTATTTCGCGTAGCACCCCTTATGTCAATGGTAACTTTTACTATTCGTTGAGTCCTGTCGTGTGTGTCAAGATGTCCTGCGTGTGTTTGTCAACTTGCGTGCTGCATCATTCTTTCTGGAGCGAATCCTGGACCCAAACATAACATCACAGTAAGGTACCCTGATGCTCGCGTTGTCGGCGGTTTGGCCACAGCGAAGACGCGTGCATGCGCATGTACGCATCGGCTATAGGATCAGCTCAAGGTGAAGACACAGCAGAGTTGGTGATGAACGCGACCGAGGCTGAAGACGCGGCGAAAGGCGCAGGCGACGTGGTGAACCCAGAAGCTTCAACAAGTACAGCCAAACCGACTGGTGGTGATGAACCAACAGCCCAAGCAGACATAGAATCTGGGGAGGTTACTGAAGAGCCAGCCGGCGAAACCGAAGAAGGCTTCACAAGCACACCGTCGAAGGAGCCTGAGCCGGTGGAATTAACCGAGCTTCCAGTGTCGTGCGAGAGTATCAGTGGTGGGGCGTCAAGCAAAAGACCCCACGAGCAGTCTGCAGGACAGCGTGAGGTGTCCAGTGGGACACGGCCGATGTCTTTCGGAGGGAGCGGACGTCGTTTTTCTTCCCTGCTTCAAGTCTTTTGATTTAAATAAAGTATTTAACACGCCCGTGTCCTCTTTTTTTTCTTTCTTTCTGCTCCCAGGATCGCGCTCTCGAGCGTAGCCCTTCTCAGGGCTCTAAGGGGGCAGAGCAGTATGTAGCTTTAACTCTTTGTTTTCTTATCCCCACCCCCTTTTTTTCCTCTTTCCAACCTCATTTGAGGTCTGTCGCCACTTATCATGGCCGACGGCAACCACGAGCCGTCGCACAACTCCGAGGCTCTCCACTCAGACCTCAACGAAGCCGCCAACCACGTGGACTCCACGCCACAAACATGTGGCCCTAGCCCAACCGTCAAAGCGGCCAGCCTGCGAATCACCAGGGCCCGCCGCCGACTGGCTCGCAAAGGCTCCTACTCCGCGGAGAAACCGGAGGAGACACCTACGTCCAGGCCACAGACTCGACCACGTCCACGGCGCCAGCAACCGCCCAAGAGGCCGGCTGCCACACAAAGACACCGAGGAGGCCGTGCGGCGGCCATTACCAAGCCAGCGGCCATTTCTACGGCCACACAAACTGACGAGATTTTGTCGCAGTCACCGCCCAGCAACAAGGAAACCAGTGGCGCCAGTTCCTCCTCTCCCACGACGTCTTCGTCCTCCTCCTCCTCCTGGGAGCACGAGACACCCGCCACCTCACCGAGCTCCGAAAGCGAAAGTGTCGTCAGCTTGGAACAGCCTGAGCAGGGAGCGTCGTCTGCTGCAGCTACCGGCACCAACCCTGCCCGCGATCCATCCATGCAGCCGCAAACTGGTTTCCTCTCCCAACCAGTCCTCCCCAGTCCTGACGTCACTGGAGAGAGTGGCGCATATGCCACAACCCTCTCCCGAGGCGAGCGTGGGTCAACTGCTTGTCTCCCCCCGTCCTCCCCTCAGGCCAACAACCCCCTCCCTCTCCCGGCGGGTTCCTTAAAGGGACTGAGCGGGCCACTAAGAGGGGAGGTGCCACTCCCCTCAACATCTGGAGTCTCCCCCTCCCCCCAGGCGGGCTTTGCAAGCTTTCCCCCTCTTCCAATCACAGAGGCCCCGGGCAAGCTAACCATGGATAGTGCGTCAAGGAAGCCACGGCCGCGGATACTCCAATGGAACGTCCGTTCTCTCCGCCGCCATCACCGTGAGCTTGTGCGCTCACTTCCCCAGCGCGAACTTGATGTCCTGGCTCTTCAGGAAACGCACGTTCGTGCTGGGGAGCTCAATATCCCCGGACATGTGGCCTATCACAGTGCGACCGAGTGTGAACGTCCCGACTGTGTCAGCCCCCACTGCACACAGCTGTTGCATCGGCCGGGATGCTCTCACGCGTCCATTTATGTGCGTGCGCGACTTCCCCAGTCATCAGTTGACATCGCCGATATTCTGTGTCCCGGCGTCGAGTGCGTTGCTGTGCGAGTGCGCGTTGGTGCTATAGACACGGCAATAGCGAGTGTTTATGTGCGCTACCCTCGACTCTGGGCCCCCCAGTTTATCGTGCGACTGGTGGACCATCTCGGTGCTTCGGCAGTTGTGTGCGGTGACTTCAACTCTCACCACACGGCGTGGGGAAGTGCGGGAGTGAACAACCCGGGCCGCAAGGTGTTGGATGCGTCCCTCGCCGCCGGTCTCCATCTCCTCAACGATGGCAGGAACACCTTCCTGAGGCGCGGCTCGGCTCCCAGTGCGATCGACCTCTCCTTCGTGACGGAAGACTGCCGCTACCGGTGGTCCCGAAGCCCCGACACGGAGGGGTCAGATCACTACCCCATCTGCCTCGAGCCCCTCTGCGCCCAGCCTGATCAGACGCGCGCCTACTCGGTGGTAAACTTCTCACGCTTTCGCGAACTGTGTGCTTCAGTGCCAGTCGCGGGTGACGTGTTTACGCACATAGCCGAGTGCGCGCGCGAGGCTACGGTGAAGTGCCGTGTTCCCGCCAACACGCCGGTGCCGGACATCAAGCAGCTCAACTTACGGGCTGCTCGTCATCGTGCTCAGCGCCGGGCTGAGCGCTCTGAGAGGGCGGAGGACTGGACCGTCTACAACCGCATCGACGCGGTGTGCAGGCGCCACGCCCACCATCGCTACGCCGAAAGCTGGTCCAGCCTCTGCCGCTCCTTCGAACAGCAGCGCTACAACCGGCGCGCCTGGCGGGTGTTCGGAGCGATGTTGCGACAACGGGTCCCGCAAGATCAGGCCCTCTCCATCGCGATCGCCCTGCAGCTGAGCACGGCTCAGCTGACGGAACTGCTCGCCGACACCTTCAACGCCCCTGTCCTCCCCCCTGACACAGTGCAGCTTCCCCCTCTGCCAGCGCATCACCGGCCGGAACTGTTCGCTCCCGAGCGGTTTTTCCCCACGTCGGAGATTGTGCGACATATAGAGGCCCTCTGCACGCAGGATTTCACCATCGGAGAGCTGCGCCACGTCCTTTCCACGCGGAGGAACCGTTCTGCGCCTGGCAGCGACGGCATCACGTACCAGATGCTGCGAAACCTCGACGACGGCCAACTTCCTGGCCTGCTCGAGGGGTATAACAGCGTCTGGCGCTCGGGTGCGTTTCCGGCGACGTGGAAGGAGGCGATCGTCGTTCCGGTGCGCAAGAAGGGCAAGCCCGCGTCGGAACCGACCTCATACAGGCCGGTTTCGCTTACATCAGCTGCCGGGAAAGTGATGGAAGCCATGGCCCTCAAGCGACTCGAGTGGATTGCTGCGTCCCTCAACTTCCTGGCGGACGTCCAGAGCGGCTTCCGCTGTCACCGGTCAACTGCGGATTGCATCTCCGACGTCGTCACCACGCTGGAGGATGCAAAGCTCCGCGGTGAAGCCGGATATTTGGTTCTCCTCGACATCAAGAGTGCCTTCGATCGCCTGCCTCATGCGGCCGTTTTGGACGCTCTTCGTGCTATGAGTGTGTGTGGCAGGCTTCTCGGGTACGTCGAGGAGTTCCTCGGGGGCAGAACGTTCCGTGTGCGCATTGGTGGCGACCTCAGCGCGCCTCGCCCGTCCACTGCCGGTGTGCCGCAGGGCAGCATCTTGGGCCCCATGCTGTTCAACCTCGCCCTCGCGCGCATCGTGGACTACATCCCACGAGACTTGGAGTACGAGGTGCGCATTGCCATCTATGCGGACGACATCGCCCTTTTTGCGAGTGGACCCACTTTGCGCGGGCTGCAGGTGCGACAGAGCCTCAACCGCTCTCTCGAGGCCGTGGATGCTTACATCACGAGCATTGGGCTTCAGCTCTCCACGGCCAAGACGGAAGCGCTTCTCGTCCACCCAACTCTCAAGGGGCGATACGAGGTCGGCCGCCTCAAGTTCCGGGGACGCGTTCTGCCGTGGCGACGATCGGTGCAATACCTCGGCATCACGATCGATCACCGCCTGAGCTGGAAGCCAGCCGTTGCCAGCCACCGGTTAAGCTGTCGCAGAGTCGCAGGAGCGGCATCCTCTCTCCTCGCGAGGGGCAAAGGCTGTTCCCCGGACCTTGCCCTGAGGATGTACAACGCCGTCGCCGGAGCGAGGGCCCTCTACGCATTCTCCTGCATCACCCTGCGACCGCCTCAATGGGATACCCTCGAGACGGCACATCGCGGCGTCATCCGCCGCCTCTTTGGAATGCCTCGGGCGTCTCCAGTGGGAGTGACCTATGCAGAAACGAATCAGTTTCCCCTCTCGCTCAGAGCCAAGGCTTGTGCTCTGCGTCACGTCGAGCGCATGCACATGACGCGAGGGGGAAAGGCCCTCGTCCATCGTCTGCTATCGCTGCCCGACACTGGTATGGGCCGCAGCGCACTGGAGTATGCCAGCCTCATCTCGGGAACCCCTTTCGCAGGTCTCCTGCTTATCCCTCCTCACTGGGACTCCCGGCTGCCCATTTCGATCAGGGTTCCGGGTGTACGCAGCAAGGGGCACACACCTCGGGCTGCCCTTCTACAGGAGACCTGCGCACTGATCGAACAGCGCTACTCCGGCCACCTCCATCTCTACACGGACGGCTCGGTGAAGGGGGACGGCTCCGCTGCTGCTGCCAGCGTCATTCCGGTGCTACGAGACGAGAGGAAGTGTCGTCTTCCACTCCCGGCGACTTCGACGACCGCTGAGCTCGCGGCTCTGAACCTTGCGGCCGATCAGCTGGCCGAGCTCCTCCCGTCTTCGGCCGTCATCTTCTGCGACTCTCGGGCGGCCCTCCTCACCCTTGCGAGGGGCGAAAATGGCTCTTCGATCGCACAGCGCCTCACGCGCAAGTTCACCGTGATCGTCCGCAGTGGGTGTGATGTGTCGTTTCAGTGAGTGCCCTCACACGTCGGAGTGCGTGGCAACGAGGCAGCCGACGAGCTCGCAAGGGACGCCCACGACCCCTCCACTCCCACAACGAACTTCGTTCGGGACTACGATGTGGCGCGACTCATAATCGCACGCCACGTCCGATCTCTACACCCAGACCCCCGCACAGCAGCCGGCAAGCCTGTCGCCCGCCTGCCGTCAAAGGGAATTGGTCGGCGTGCTCGTGTTTTCCTGCTGCGCCTTCGTGCTGGATGCGGCCGAACAGCTCAACTGCTCTCCAAACAGCGTGGCAGTGGCAGCCCTTCGTGTGTGCAGTGTCCGGCAGAGGAGACCGTTGAACACATTTTGTGCCAATGCCCAGGATACGCAGACATTCGTCGCCGGCTCTGCGACAGCTACGGGAAACTCGGCCTGCCACACGTGAGTGCAGAACACTTGCTGTTCCCCTCGGCGAATGTTGCAACACTTCGCCGGGCGTTCTATGCGCTCCTAGACTTTTTTGGCGACGCGAACCTTTTCACGCGCCTCTAAAGAGGCCCGTTACAAACCCACGTGTTGCTGTTTACTGTGCCGCGCGCCACGCCCCCTCGGAGTACCACGTGACTGTTATGTAGCCACTCCCACCTGCCTGACGGCCTTCTTCTCTCCTACGGAGCCTCTCCCGTCGGAGCGGACACTCCCTCCCCTCCCCTTGTGGTTGCGGAGCGCCCAAAACTTCTTCCTGCCTGTTCAGTGGTGTGTGTGTGCGTGTGAGTGACTTTTTTTTTCACTACTCAGGCGCATTCATCGTCTCCGGCTTCTCGGCGGTCTTTCACTCGGTTGCGTGTGCTGCGTTGTTTCTTCGCGCATGCGCGGGGCCAGTGATCGAATGCATTTCACCACTCTATTCTTACCTCTTCTGACTCTTTCATTCCCATTCCCCCTTCCCTGCGCTTTCCTGTGGAGGTGCCCTCATTCAGAGAGGCAGTAACGGGACAGCGCTTTTCTCTTCCTTTTCCTCCTTCATAGCCACTCAGAGGTGTCCAGTGAAAAGCATGAAGAGGGGCCACCTGCTAAGGCGACTTTGTTCAGACGCAGCAGCACAAGGCTGCGTCCCAACCCGATTTTGGACAAACACTGGCCACCTTTGTCCTCCAGCGGCACGAGTCCACCTGTAGGCTCCGAAGATGTCTAGCTCTATGCTAGACGCTGAAGGTAATCATCATGCCCCGGTCTAACTTCTTCACTGTGTAGACATGGCTTTTGCACCGAAACTTAGAGTGGCAACGTTAAGTGTTGGAGGTCTTGCCGCCAAGCGGAAACAGAGCCAAGTGTACACGCTGCTCGTGGATCATGATCTGGATATACTAGCTCTACAAGAAACAAAAGTAGACGGTGAGGAGGAGACCCGGGGCATGGTGCTGAGGTTTACGGCGCGTTACTATGCAATTGTAAGTCAAGCAATAGGCACGTCTGCAGGCTGTGTTTTGTTCATTAAGAAGTTACCCGGTCTGGTAGTGCAAGATACCTTCTCTTGCCCGTCTGGTAGATTGGTTTGCTGTGATTTTGTTTTCAGTGAATGTCAGTGGCGTATACGGTGTGTTTATGCACCAACCATTTGCGAGGAGCGATCACTTTTTTTTTCAAGCCTAAAGCAGCACTTCACTTTGGAAAGGAAATATGTATTACTTGGTAAAGTTACATCGGGTGTTTGCAATATTTTTGTTGGGGTCTAACTGGGAAAGGTGCAGTCGCACGAATTTGCTTAGACTGGTGAAGTGTGGAGGCCTTGGGCTAGGACATCTGTTTATCAAGCAGTTAGTAAATAGGTTTTTCTTTTTTCGTGAGACAAGAGATCCTCTCCTACTAACAGTGTGTCAAACAAGACTAAGTAGACTGTTACCCGAGTTTGTTGTGAGCACTCCTGTTACCCCAGGGGCTGTGCAAGGATACATGAAGGAAGTTGTGGCCAGCGTGCGGTTTTTGTGTGTTTGTTTTTCAACTGACTACCTGTGGTCTGTTGGAAAGAAAAAACTGTACAAAGATTTATGTGACACAATGCTCCCCATCCCACTGTACAGAGCGCTATATACAGCACGCAAGGGTCAGAATGTACTTAAACGAGTTAAAAAATGCCAGCAGCTCCAAGTGCGAAAACGTTTTTTTTTTTTTTCAAATTACACACTGGAACACTTCCTGTAAGAACCTTCCTAGAGGAGCGTGGGTTTTATATGCCTTGGGGATCTCACTGTCTAATCCGTAAGAAACCGGAAACTATTGACCATGTTTTCCTGCACTGTTGGGAAGGAGTTTAATTTTGGGATGTATTACAAAGGACAATAAAAAAAGAGTTTCCGTTAGACCCTCATGGGATTAGGTATTTGGCAATAGAGAATGAGGATGAATTACCTTTCGATTTTATCATGATGACTGCCTCGCACAGTATATGGCGCTCTAGAATGGCTGGATTTCATCGTGACCCAGACAGAAGACCAGCAAGAGAGTATTTTAAAGAAAGCATCTCAGGATTACTCGAGGTAGTAAGAACAGACGAAAGTGTACCTTTATGGGTAGAAAGGGTAGAAGCCCTACTGACCATGAAGGAATTCTAGGGCGATATGTGTTATAGTAATGCTTGACGGGCTTAGTTATTTTCAAGTTTTTTGTATTGTTCGTTGTGAATTGTAACATAATTATCTTAGCAACCCGTTCGTGAAGTTTAACCGCCAATAAAGAAAAAAAAAGGCGTGGTACAGTGGTTAGTGTGCGTAGTTCACGATTCGGAGGTGCCAGGTTCGATTCCACGCTGGCGTATTTTTTTTACGGGTGCTTGCTAAATCTTTCTTTATACAATTATTTTTATTATTTCTTTAGTGGCAGGAGGACGCCGTCTAGTGTGGATGCGAAAACATCGGCTCCGCGTTCGAAAACGTTTTTGGACAGTTTTTCGTGCATTTGTGAGCGTCTTTTGGTGCCATTCGACGCATAAAACCACACGGACTACATTGATACCAAGTATTTCACTGTGGGTGAGCTTTTTGACCCTTTTTCGAGACTCTTCTGTTTGCCCATCTGCTCAGCTGAGCGCGCTAGGCTTAGGCTACGGCGGAGCGGCCGCCGGCCCTTCTCGGAAGGGTGTTTCAGCACTCTACGCATGGAATGTCTATGCAAGTCTCTATCGATGGGGAGGATATCACTCCCGATGATCTTCAAGATTCTGGATGGTCTGTGGCTACCACTAAACGTAATCTTCGTGGGACGCATACCCCCAGGACCGAGACGCAAGCAAGCGTCTCCATGCACGGCGACGCGTGGTCGCCTCAGCGCTCCCGGGCTGTGGTGAAGAAGTGTCTTATCGCTGCTTCTAGACTTCCTTATCTTCCCAGAGATCACCATCGAGTCATTGTGAGACCTAGAAATGGCCTGGACATGAGAACTGTGAGTCAAATTAAGTTCGCAAAGGCACTCGCAGTGGCTGCAGCGCTCAGTGACGAAGAAGTCACGGAAGACGTGGTATGCCCGAATATGATGCAGAACATTGCAGTTATAAGCACTCCAGCTGAGAGGAACGCCAGAGCGTATTCCAAGATCACCGCCATTACTCTCGGCACCGCCAGTTTTGATGTTAGTGCCTACCGAGCTGCCCCCGACGACACCTGCAAAGGTATCATCAGAGGTGTTGACGCGGAAATCGGTCAAGAACAACTTTATTCACTTATTGTACACCCAAGGAACCCGACTGCACTCCAAGTGCAAAGAATCAAGAATTCCACCACGGTAATCGTCCTCTTTGACGGACTAAAAGTGCCAAATCACGTCATATGTGGAAATAGTTTGGTTCACTGCACCCTGTATTGTCGACAGACCGATGTCTGTTATGCCTGTGAAAAGCTAGGTCATCGAGCCGATGTTTGTCCCCATCCAGATGAGGCCATCTGTAGAGGGTGTGGTATGTCATCTCCTTCGGAGGGTCACGTCTGCACTCCAGAATGCAAGTTGTGTGAGGGTCCACATCTCACGGCAGACAAGACGTGTAAGCATCGTTTTCAAGTGCCCTACATAGTCCGTCGATGAAGACGAGAGGGATGGATGCAATATGCGATGGAATTTGCGGAACAAGACGCCGACGACATGAACTTCACAGATAGTGGAGGAGACTTCCTATCGCTACCAGCCGCTGCAGGCGGCCGCGCTACGACTGAGCGCCCGAGCAGCAGCTGGCGCCCGCGTGACGTCAGCCAACAGCTACAACCACCGCGAGGGCGATCCCGTTCCAGAGGCAGAGCAAGGGGCCGTTCGAGATCCAGAGGACATTCTAGATCCAAGGGCCGTTCTACCTCACGGGTGCCTACCGTCCACAACGGTGTGCAGCAAGGAAATCAGCACCAGACCTGGGCATCCAAGATCAAGGGCTCCCAACCACAGGTAAAGGGGGGTACCAATCCAGAGCAACACTCAGATATATATGCACAGATGCAAAGGAAAAATGCTAACCTCAGGGCCATTGTCAAGCAACTCAGGGCTGAAATAGCAGACTTAAGAAATCACAGCAGGTTTCGTCTCCGTCTCCTTCAAACACAGTTTCCTGTACAGAGGCCACATCGGATGCGAGTCACGATGAGGTACCAATGGACGTCCACCCAGGGGCAAAACCAACAAAAAGGAGAGCGCTAGCACAACCGGCCAATAAGGAGGACAGATTTCAAAACAGAGGTCAAGGAAACCTTGAATGATATCACAAATGCTCTCAGGGCGGTGGTCGAGTCGATTGCGGTATTGGACAGCAGAGTCACAAAGATCGAGGCTGACCAAGTTAAAGCTTTACAATCAGCCGAGGCTACTCCGGCCCAAGTAATACCTAAGGTCAGGATCGTGCAGAAGGTGGCAACCCGTAGCGCCTCTCAGGAGAAAGCTTTTGAGGGTCCCAACATTGGCGGGACACTTTAAAAATTTCGTAATTTGGCAGTAGAACTGCTGGGGCTTCCAATCAAAGAAGGCAGCTCTCCAGCAGTATATTAAATCCCAGCCAATTTGACCACATGTTATTACGCTACAGGAGACGCTTACGGAAACAATTAGCCTGCCAGGCTACACCCATCACATCACGAAACCTCCAGATGGCCGCGGTATCTGCACGTTTGTGTCCAAGAAGTACACTTACATTGAGCACAATTTGCACATGGCCAATAGCAAGATTGAACACTCTCTTTTAGAAATTGTACCTGGCAGCAACCTTAAAAATAGCATTTTCATACTCCACATATATAGCTCTCCAAAAGGCAGGCACCATCGCTTCACCTCATTGTTATCAAAAGCCGTTACGATCGCTAGGAAAGTGGACGCACCCATAGTTATAGCGGGAGATTTCAACGCACCCCATCAAGCGTGGGGCTACCCTCGCACCACTGCCAAGGGAGCCGAGCTCTGGCAAGCGGTATTGGATCTGCGTCCTACTTTGGTCACTGACCCCACGTTTCCTACCCGCGCTGGAAATTCTTGCTCTAGGGATACTACCCCAGACCTCACCTTTGTCCCAACCATGGGGGAGGTATCATGGTTAAACCTAGGAGAAAACTTGGGGAGTGACCATTGTATTTTGAGTACGACGTTACAAATTCAAGCAAAGCCCCCTAAAGCTTTCAAATTTACAGATTGGGACCTCTTCCGTAAGATCAGAGCGAAGAGCGCAGAAGAGACTAATGACTCACCGAATTTCGACAAGTGGCTGTCTCAGCTGGTCGAAGATGTCAAGTCGGCCACCAAAACGATAGAGACTGATCTACCGGTCAATAAAATGCATAGTAGGCTTGCTCATCTTCTTGAGGCTAAAAGCGGCCTCCTAGCCAGGTGGAAAGCACACCGTATGAATCGAAGACTGCGAAAACGCATCGCAAGTTTTAACCAAGAAATAACAACTTACTGTCAGACGCTGGAAAAACAGCATTGGGACGAGATTTGCAACAAGGTGGATGGTCAGATGAAAGTTGGGGGAAATGGAACCTCCTCAAACACCTGCTGCAGGAGAACAAATCTAAATCCAACCAGAGCGCTTGGTAGACCGAATACTGCACTAAGAAAGGAAGGTTAAATCGGACACGGAAATAACGAAGTGTCTGGCACAGAGACACCTTCCTTTGGACACAACACGGCCTCCTTCTGGCTACGCGCAATTCACGGGATCACCAGCCTTCGAGTTGGACAAGCCCTTCCAGGAAGAAGAGGTCCGCACCATCTTAAACAATCTTAATGGGAACTCCTGCCCGGGCACGGATGGCATTACAAACAAGATACTACGCAATTTAGACGATGACTCTGTCACCTAGCTCACCAAAAAAATCAATCGTATTTGGGAGACGGGGACTTTCCCTGAGCAATGGAAAAGGGCGTCGGTTATTCTCATACCTAAACCTGGCCGGAGTCCCAGTTTTAGCAACTTATGACCCATTTCACTGACGTCCTGTATAGGCAAGGTCGCCGAGCATGTCATCAACGATCGAATATCAAAGCACATAGAGAAGACTAACCTGTTTCCGTACAACATGGTAGGTTTTAGACCACACCTATCTACTCACGACGTCATGAAAATGCTGAAGCATCACATCATAGATCAGGAGACAAAAGACATTAGAGCTATTCTCGGTATGCATCTTGAAAAGGCCTTTGACAATGTCTCGCACTCCCACATACTTGCCTCCATCTCTTCTCTCAACTTAGGAGCCAACTTTCACAAGTTCACCAGCTCGTTCCTCAGGAATAGAAAAGCCACTATACAGCTTGGGGATCTCAAGTCTGAGCCCTACGATCTCGGTTCCTTCTGCCCCCCTCCGGGCTCAGTCGTCTCCCCACTGCTTTTTAACATTGCAATGTGCGGCCTTGCTGCAAAGCTCTCAAACCAAGAGGGCATCAAGTTCGCCATCTTCGCAGACGACATCACCATATGGAGTGCCGGTGGCTCGGAGGGCTCTGTGGAGAACTCTCTTCAAGAGGCCGTAGACTGTGTTGAAGTCTACATAAATGAAATGGGCCTCAAGCTCTCGCCAGCAAAGTCCGAACTTCTCTTATATCGACCCACGAGACGGGGACCAAAACACAAAAACTTGCAACCACTGGCTGACATCGACATTAGGCTGCACACGGCATCGGGGCAGCGTATTCCAAGGGTGGACTTCATACGCGTTCTGGGCATGATTATCGAGGCTAATGGACTGAACGGCCGCACGATCGACCGTCTGACTTCTAAGGCGGAAGGGGTCATCCGACTAATCTCACGCATTTCCAACAGTCGGGGTGGTCTTCGAGAGCACAACCTCCTCAGACTATTCCATGCATTCTTGATGAGCCACATAAGCTATGTCGCATCTATGCACAGGTGGCAACTCCATGAAAGAAATAAATTGAACATCCTCACAAGGAAAAGCATCAAGAAAGTTCTTGGAATTCCTATGCGCACAAGCACTGAGAACCCCTTGAAACTTTGAGTCCACAACAAGCTTGAAGAAGTTATCGAGGCTCAACAAACGGCCCAGGTTGCCAGGCTTTCGATCACACCAACGGGGAGAAAGATTCTGATTGACACTGGAGTCAACCCCCTGACGCTCTAAGTGCAAAATACGCCACTCGATGTTTATATACGCTCTCGCATCAAAGTATGCCCCCTTCCACGAAATATGCATCCACAGTACAACGCGGGCAGGCCTGTCGCTCAAGCCTCCTCTCTTTTAGCTCAAGCTCACAAACAATCGTCTGTTTCATGCTTTGTTGATGCCGCCCAGTATGGCGTTTCCGCTCGCTTTGTGGTAGTATCCGTAGATACTAAGGGTCAGATTTTATCCTCGGCGTCGGTTCGAACCCCTTCTTCTTACAAAGCAGAACAGATGGCCATTGCACTAGCACTCCTTGATCCACAAAGGACTGATATTTATACGGACTCTAATTACGCTGCTAGGGCCTTCGCTTCTGGTTCCGTTTGCAAGGAAGTTTTGAGCATTCTCGCTCACAAGGAACTCACCCACCACACAATTATTTGGTTCCCTGCTTACCTTGGCTTGAGGGTTGGAGGCCTTCCCAATGTCAACGAGCTATCCCACTCCAAGGCGCGAGGCTTCACTTACCGCGCCGGGACTTGTGCTTCTCAGACAGAGGAGTCAGCCACCAGCCTTCATTTTAGGGACATTTTGACTACCTTCAACGAGATCACGAAGCATTATCAATTAGGCCGTAGGCCATTTCCATTGCCACACGAAAAGTTGTCCAGGACACAGGCAATCTCTCTTCGCATGCTTCAGACGGGAACATACCCTAGCCCCGTAACCTATAGCCATTACTCCGATATTTCAGAACTTTGTCCAGACTGCCAGAATCGCAGTGATTTTAACCACATGCTCTGGAGGTGCCCTTCTTTACAAAGAAAAAATGAAGAATTTTCTGAGAACTCCTTTCATTTAATGCTCACGAGACCGGTTCTCATACAACAACTCAAGGCTGTCCAGAAGGCCCACGATGCGGCGGTGAGGCTGGGCCTTCCCGTCCCAACGTGGGAGCGGCCCGCGATCCTACCCTTATAAAACGGGGGTGGAATTCTTCAGGACCCCAATAAAAGTTTTTCATCCATCATCCATCTTTAGTGGTAGCTCGTAACGGTGGTTCTGACGCTGCTTCAGCATTGCCGGCTGGAGTGCTCCATCCACCATCCGATCCACCATACGCCACCATACACCATGTGCCACCATTTCTACCGCCATAATCCACCAAAATGGTGGATGGCGGAATCCATCATTCCTATGGTGGACGGTTTTTCAATAGAGATGCGCGTCGGTCACGGAGGTGTTAAAGTGTAGAATGCAAAGCAACGGGCAGGTGCCACCCCCGCGCCGTCGTAGCAAAGCATTGGAAACACCTTCGTGAGCATCGCGTTGCACTGTCAGCGCAGCGCCTTAAACGCTACAGTCCTTGGAGTTACTTGTGTGGGCTTTTTCTAGTATAAATGCAGACATACAAAACAGACATGTTGTTATGGCACCTCAGATATGTGCAATATTTGTTTTTTTAATTGACAATCGCACAAGGATGAACGCTAAACCTTCAGCAATATTGGTGGGCGCTGCGGATGGGGTTAGCCGTTAGGTGCCGTTTGAGGGATCGTTAGGGCGGACTAACAGACAAGTGTACAGACAGACAGATAGACCGAAATTTTTTCGTCGAAGGTTCCCAAGAAAGACTATCGTCATTAAAATAAATGGCGTTTGTTACCGAGGACGTGGTGGGTGGCTTCTATAGCCGGTTGTCCAGTCCAGTGTCCCAAGGAAGCGAAGAACCGCCTTGAAGATCTGGGTGGGGTGCCGTCCAGGGAAGAAGACATGCATCTGTGTAGGCACGCGAGCAGAGCATGGCGACGTAGTACGGCGAGCAAGACGGCTAGCTGTGGCCAATATGCTGGGCGCACACACAAGAGGTTCTCGGTGGTTTTGCTGCCCCCCACGCCGTGCACGCAGGGGATGAGGCTCTGCCAACCCGATGACTCCGGGCTGCAGGGCTGGAGCAGCCGATGCGTAAAAGCAGTAGAAGGGACCTCTTTTCCTGGTGAAACCCTGCTCAAGCAGGCGGGTAGCTGGTTCCACCCTTGGCACGCTATCGTCAGGGTGGCAGCTCAGTAGCAGCCTCTTCAATGTGAGCCTCGAAAAGTCTGAGGCGACCACTGCACGGCAGACTAAGACGGAGGAATGATGAGTTTCTTTCACCACGGCGTCTGCCTGCTCAATCCCCAACTGGATTGCCAGAATGGAACCCAGTGCAAACATCGACGCTACTGGCAAAGAAGGCATGGAGCTTGGTAACGAGCAGATGCGTTCCGAAGGCAGCTTGTTTCGGTTTTGCCGTGGCCAGCCAAGCAGCTCTTTAGTAGCACACAACTGCCACGGGCCATTTTGGGTTGGGGGTTGCGGGGATCGTCACCTTCAGAAATAATCGTCGTTGCCGAACGACGATTTCTTTCCACCACAGCGATCAGTTGACACGTGCGATCTTCGAGGCCCACAGAGTACAGAAGGCAGGGCGTAACTGCATCGGTCAGCCTTCAAATCACAATCATCAAAAATTTTTACATCAATATTCATTATAAGATTTGTTGGCTGTGTCTAGTCATGACTTCCCTGGCGGTGATACGATGATATTAGGGCCTTACCGTCCCAAAACCATTGTGAGGAACGCCTGTAGTAGAGGACTCTGATAATTACGGCCACCTGGTGTTCTGTAACTTGTACCCAATGAGTGCCCTCACAAGTTTTCTTGCCTTCTCAAGATATATACAAGCATGCGCCGTTTTAGTAATGAAGTTCTTTCAATACAAATTTTCAGCTGAAAGTCGGCGTTTGTGCTCTGTCAACTCATACTCCTTGCTCTTTTGCGCTGTCTCACCTCTACCACTAATGAACCTAGGCCTAAGCGCACGGGCCTCAAGCATTTTGCCTCCATCGAAACACGGCCGTCGTGCATAAATAGCAACATGGGATCCAGCATTATAAATAAATTTCCTGTTGTTTTTAGGTGCGAGGAGGCTTGGGAGCTCGAGTTGTCGGCGCGTAATATCTTCACGGTGTGTCATAAAGTCACGGTTCATCGATAAAATTATGGACGTGTTCTAATCTGGGACGGTACTGAATGCATGCAATACTTATTACCAAGTGACGCATTGACTTAGCACATGACAGCGGCACGGCTGTGGACCATGTGTTAAGTGCTAATGGTGTATGTCAATATATATATATATATATATATATATATATATATATATATATATATATATATATATATATATATATATATATATATATATATATATATATATATATATGTATATATATATATATATAACAGACAGTAATGCCAAGGAATGTACAGGGGAAGTTATTAGAACCAATGGAATGTACATAAGAAGAAAGTGGATGAAAAAATAACCAGCCGTGAGCAGGAATCCAATCTACGACCTTCGAATAACACGTTCGATGCTGTAACCACTGAGCTACCACAGCGGCCTTCCCTCCATCCACTTTTTTGGGTTTATATGTGAATTTAGAAAAAGGAGTGACAGTCAGCGCCATCTATAAGCCAAGCGACGCGTGAAAACACTCTTCTATGCGCATGTTTGGCGTCACGTAGCACGTGAACTTATTATGAGTGGGCAGCTGATTAATGGTCCCTCGTATACAACCTAATGACACCTAAAAAAGTGGATGGAGGGAAGGCCGCTGTGGTAGCTCAGTGGTTAGAGCATCGAACGCGTTATTCGAAGGTCGTAAGTTGGATTCCTGCTCACGGCTGGTTATTTTTTCATCCACTTTCCTCTTATTTACATTCCATTGGTTCTAATAACTTCCCCTGTACATTCCTTGGCATTACTGTCTGTTAGATCTCATTAATATTGTGTTAAAAAACGGAAAAAACGAGCCCTTAGGTATACACTTCCTTCCACATATATATATATATATATATATATATATATATATATATATATATATATATATATATATATATATATATATATATATATATATATATATATATATATATATATTGTTCATTCAGCCGACGTTTCAACGGAAGCCCCGTATGTTTCAAGGCATAATGCAATTTACACAATTTTGTGTCGCCTTATAGCTTCTCGAGATAGGAGGGAAGGGGACAGAAGAAAAATAATAACAACAAACAAGAAGAAAAAAGGGGAAGAAACGTTAGGAAGAAGCAAGAGGGACATGGCGGGCTTAGGAAGGAACAGGAACTAAACAAAGTAAGGCTAAGGTAAACGAGCTATGCCATCTTTGACAACAATACCTTCCAAGCACCCACCCTTCCCCCAAGAGGAATTTTTGACCACCGTTTCTCTATTTCACCCTCCCGTGCAATCCCCTGGCAACTTGCCCTCCTTTGAAGTTTACGACAAATCGGTGGGGAGAGCTAAAGCGCTTCAAGTGCATGTTGGTGGCGTCGGAAGATATGAAAGAGCCGGTAATTGTGGCGCCGCCATCAATATTCATTATATGCGTTGGCTCCTGTCAGTAAAGAAAAAGAAAAAAGTGGGGAAGCTGTACGACATCCGGGGCCACTTATCTGGGCGTTCCGGTTCTGGTTGAAGTGACAATTTCGCTGTTGTCAGATGTATACGCTAAAACCTTTCTTAGGGGGTAATATTGTTGTTGTAATGGGAAGATAGGAACAGAGTACCGATTAAGAAAGGCTTTTGCGTCTTTTAGTGATCGTAATGCTGATAGAGTGCCTGGGTGTTCAATTATTCTGTTTTTTATCGTGCTGAATTTGTAGATAAAGTAAGGTTCCCGTTGTTCCCGCTCTATGATTGTTCGAAAATTGCTTTCCAATAGTGATGCCATCAAAGCTGTAGCCTTTTAATGTACTGTGTTTTGAAAGTGGAAGGTCAGGCAGGGAAGGTACATGTGCCCGATGGTTGTTGAATCTAATTCTAAACAGTGTGTCTGTCTGGCCCACGTATTGCATATTACATATACCCCACATTCTAGAACGTATATGACGTTATCTGAGTCACAGTCCAGTGTACCTCTCATCCTGTGCTTAAAATACGAGTGGGTGCTTTCCGCCACTGTCGTTGTCTGCATGTGTTTGCAAACTTTGCATCTGCTTTATCCGCAAAGGCGACACCCATTTTGAGGTTTCATGCCTATTTTTGAATTTATCAAATGATCCCTTATAATTTTCGGCCACCTGTATACTACACAAGGAGGAGAAGTGAAAATTTTGGATAGTCGCACGCTCTGTTCCAATATGTTAACGTATTTTCTTAGGGCCTTGTTAATGTTAGGTGGGTTTCTCATGAAAGTTAATAGCAAATTTTTGTTACGGTGCTGGTCGGCATCTTTTTGGTGGTGTAGAAGAGTCTGGTGGTCCAGATTTCCAGCTTTTTTGATGGCGTCATCAATGATAGCTGGCGGATATTCTTGATGAAGGAGTACTTCGCGCATATGCGTGCTTTTTTGTGGAAGTCCTTCATGTGGGAGCAGATTCGTCGGAATCTGAGTGCTTGGGAATAGGGAATGCTGGTCTTGCAGTGTCGCGGGTGGCAGCTTTTGAAGTGCAGGTATTGTTGCCTGTCCATAGGATTTCTGCATACGCTAGTTACCAACGCACCATCGTCCATTCGAATAAGTACATCTAGGGAACTTAATTCAGTGTTGGAGCAGGAGTGTGTAAAATAAATGCTGGGGTGTACATGGTTAAATGTCTGTACGAATTCGAGCAGCTCGTTTTCCGAATGTGTCCAAATCATAAATAAATCTCTAGGTACCTTTTATAGATTAAAGGTTTGATATCACAAGAGGAAAGAAAATCGGACTCTATATAGTGCATGAATATGTTAGCGTAGTTTAGGGCCATTCTTGTACCCATTGCCGTGTCGTTGATTTGGAGGTAGTACCCATTGTTAAATTCAAAGCTGTTCAATTCGAGTACAAGTCTCGTTAGGATTTCAATTACTTTTTTGCTTGGATATGCGATAGGGTTGTCGGTGCCATACGATTTAACAAGCGCCCTTACATCATCGTCATGTGGGATATTTGTGTAGAGTGAATTAACATCCAATGTTACGAGGAATGCAACTTCTGGAATTCTCACGTCCAATATTTCCAGAAGAAAATCGTTTGTGTCCCGCAAACTCTCATGTGTTGGAGGTATGTTTTTGATTAAAGAGTCAATATAACTGCAAATGGGTTCCGTTAACATTCCCGCGACTGATATAATGGGTCTGCCAGGATTTCCCTCCTTATGGACCTTCGGCAGCATGTAAAAACGACCAGGCGCCGAAAGTATCATAGTGTCTTTTGAAGCATTTTCATCTACCAGGTCATTCATTTCACAAAATTATGGTGATGGTATTAGAATCAGGCTCCAAATCACACCATGATCGCTAAATTCGAGAATCTTTCTTGATCCATAAATTCAATAGTGTGTTATCCGGCATTAACGAATGCGTAGGCAAAGCGGCATGCCTTTCTACGATGCCCTGGTGTCCGCATTTTTGCGAAATATTTGAAGAAGCATCCCTAACGTAATCTCAACGGCATAAAATTTATATATATATATATATATATATATATATATATATATATATATATATATATATATATATATATATATATATATATATATATATATATATATATTGTAATGAATTAATGAATCTGAGTAACGGACGCTTTGCTGGCAACGAAGAAGACGATGATGATCGGTGGCTGCAGTAGTAGCTCGCGCACGCCGCTCGCCATTAGCCAGACCTGCCTGATAAAGGACATTTGGCCAAGCTACGTCTGAACCCTTCTCGACGTACAACACCTCTATTTTAAGTGGTGGAGGAGCCGGGGTTCCCATCAACCTGGAACTTCGCAATCGGACGCTACCCTCACCGTTCACCATGACTGCTCCTGGCCCTTCTCAAGCTGCCTTACCAACGACAGTCTACTGTACTGGCGCGCCTCGGCAACGCGACCCACCAATTTTTCGCGGCAACGATGAACAAGACGTCGAGGACTGGCTCGTCGAGTACGAAATCGTAAGCGCTTCCAACAAGTGGAACGCCTGCGACCAGCTCACAAACGTGCGCTTTTACCTCGATGATGTGGCCAGCCTCTGGTTCAAGAACCACGAAGGCGAAATTACCAACTGGTCCGCCTTCAAGACCACCATCTCCGCGGTCTTCGGCCGTCCCGCCGTGCGCCGGCTTCGCGCGGAACAGCGTCTCCGTAGTCGAGTCCAGCGCAGGGACGAGACCTTTACGAGTTACATTGAAGATGTCTTGTCCCTTTGCAAGCGCGTCGATGAATCTCTAACCGAACGCGACAAAATCAAGCACATCATCAAAGGAGTTGACGACGACACCTTCCAGATGCTCGTCGCCAGGAATCCACAGACCGTCACCGATGTTGTCCAGCTCTGTCAGGAGTACGACGAGTTGCGTAAGCAGCGTGTCTCGACGCGCAGGGCCGCAGAAGATACGGCTGAAGTTTCCGCCCTCGTACACGACGTCGCTGCTGATCACACCGTCTTACTGCCCCAAATCAAACAATTCATTCGTGAGGAAGTTGCGCGTCAGCTTTCTCTTGTGGCTGAAGCATCCGCGCCAGTGACCTCGTTAGACCCACGTCTACGCCAGGTCATTGAGACACAGGTCACGCAAGCACTGCCTCCATCGCCACCTGTCCCTACGCCGCTGACCTACGCTGCCGTCGTTGCTAGACCCCCAGCCCCACCTGTCTCTGGCGCATACCGGGGCACCGGGTCCTCCTACCCTACGACGCTGCCTACATACACGGCACCCCATCCCGTTTCGCCCCCTGCACCTTCTGTCGTTAACCCATGGCGCACCTCGGATAATCGACCCATCTGTTTCGCATGCGGTTTCGTGGGACATATAGCACGCTACTGTCGCCGTCGCAACTTCCAGCCTCCAGACCATGGGAATTCTGCAAATTACCAGGCTGCCCAGAATCCCCAGCGACCATCTTCTTCTATCACCGACTCATTGTCCCCACGACGCCCCGTCGATTCTCGCCGGTCATTACCACCCCGTCGCCGATCGGTCTCCCCGATGCTTCGGCGCACGAGCCCCGCTCGAGAGGAAAACTGACAGCCGCAGTTCCGGAGGCAAGAACTGCGTCGTCGTCGAACTTTCTAAGACCTCCTCTTTGTCCGACCAACGAAATTGATGTGCTAGTAGAAGGTGTTGCTGTACGTGCACTTGTCGACACAGGCGCCGTCGTTTCTGTAATTAGTGAAAAACTGTGTCGCGATTTGAGAAAAGTTACAACGCCGCTTACGAATCTTGCTCTGCGTACAGCCACCTCCCATTTCATCGCGCCGACAGCTCAGTGCACAGCACGCGTTCTTATTCAAGATGTTTGGTACGCCGTCAACTTTGTTGTTCTCCCACGTTCATCTTACGACGTCATACTAGGATGGAATTTCCTTTCTACCCATCAGGCCCTCGTCGACTGCGCTCGTGCTGAACTCACGTTGACGAATCCGTGCCTTGATATCGACCACCACAGTCCCTCGAAAGTGTTTGCCGCAGCTGACGTCCGCATCGCGCCGTTGTCCGCCGTCCTAGTGCCTGTGTTTTCCCCTGCTGCCACTAACTCGACGCTCCTGTTCCAACCAACTATAGCTAGGGTGCAACACCGAACCATCGTCCTCCCGTTTGCCGTCATCAACTTTTCCAATGGTTCGGCGGTACTTTATGCGTGCAACGTTTCTGCTTGCCCGTACATCCTGCTACGCGGTGAGTGTCTGGGAAGCCTCGAGACCTTAAATTGTATTTTCGAAGACCCGATCTATCCAGACAAGCCATTTCTACCGACTTGTGCCATTACACCCGCAACTGACGCTAATGAACCTATGGATGTATTCCGCAAGTCCATCGATTGTAACCTCACGCCTGGGCAGCAGAAACAGCTGATCAAGCTCCTACAGCGTTTTCGAGCCTCGTTTGACCACAATCAGCCTTCCTTAGGTCGAGCGTCATCTGTTGTTCACCGTATAGATACCGGTCAAGAGACGCCATTACGGCAGCGTCCATATCGTGTGTCAACTACTGAACGCCGTGCCATCAATGAACAGGTTGACGACATGCTGACACGTGGCATAATAGAACCGTCAAGCAGTCCCTGGGCCTCTCCAGTTGTGTTGGTGAAGAAGAAGGACGGATCCATCAGGTTTTGCGTGGACTACCGGCGTCTCAACCGAATCACGCGCAAGGATGTTTATCCGCTGCCACGCATTGACGATGCCTTGGACTGCCTACAGGGAGCCGAATTTTTCTCTTCTTTAGATCTCCGCTCTGGATACTGGCAGGTACCCATGGCAGAGGCCGATCGCGAAAAAACTGCTTTCATCACGCCCGACGGGCTTTACGAATTCACAGTCATGCCCTTCGGCCTCTGCAACGCGCCAGCTACTTTCGAGCGGATGATGGACTCTATCCTTCGAGGCCTCAAATGGAACGTTTGCCTTTGTTATTTAGATGATATTGTCGTCTTTTCAGCTGATTTTGCAACCCATTTAACCCGCCTCGAGAAAGTCCTCGCGTGTATTTCTGCCGCGGGGCTGCAACTGAATCTGAAGAAGTGCAATTTCGCCGCTCGAAAGCTTACGATCCTTGGCCACGTGGTTTCAAAAGACGGCATTCTTCCTGACCCTGCCAAACTTACAGCAGTTTCAGCGTTTCCCAAACCGACCACCATGAAAGAGCTCCGAAGCTTCATAGGCCTTTGCTCTTACTTCCGGCGCTTCGTCCGCAATTTCGCGACGATCATCGCTCCTTTGACCAAGCTCCTCGCCGGCTCCAGAGACCTTTCAGCCTGGTCTGCCACCTGTGACGACTCTTTCAATGAACTGCGCCGCCTCCTCACGTCGCCGCCTATTCTGCGACACTACGACCCATCGGCACCCACAGAGATCCACACCGACGCTAGTGGTGTCGGGCTAGGCGCTATTCTTGCACAAAAGAAAGACGGCTTCCAAGAGTACGTGGTTGCCTACGCAAGCCGAACTCTTAGCAAAGCCGAAAGCAACTATTCTGTCACTGAAAAGGAATGCCTTGCCATTATTTGGGCGATAGAAAAATTTCGACCTTACGTGTACGGGCGCCCTTTTGACGTCGTGACTGACCACCACGCCCTCTGCTGGTTGTCGTCATTGAAGGATCCGAGCGGTCGCCTCGCCCGATGGGCATTACGCCTCCAAGAATATAATATTCGCGTGGTCTATCGCTCCGGCCGGAAACATTCGGACGCAGACGCCCTATCCCGTTCGCCTCTACCCCCTGACCCGGACTGCTGCGAAAGTCTAACCTGTGATGCCACTGCCGTCACCATCGCCGACATGTCATCTGAGCAACGCAAGGACCCTTGGGTTGCTTCGATTCTAGACATCCTGGCTGGGCGGACGGCTTCCCCCCCTTTTCGCACGTTGCGTCGGCAAGTGGAGCACTTCGCCACTCGCGACGACGTGCTGTACCGACGCAACTACGCACCCGGTGGACGTCAGTGGCTACTCGTGATTCCACGTCATCTGCGATCCGAAATTTGTTCCACGTTTCATGACGACCCCCAATGTGGACACGCAGGTTTCCTGAAGACTTATTCTCGCATACGTCTCCGATATTACTGGCGTGGCATGTACCGTTTTATACGACAATACGTTCGGGCCTGCTCGACGTGCCAGAGACGAAAAACTCCCCCTTGTCACGCCAGCGGTACCTTGCTACCCTTACCATGCCCATTCCGACCATTCGACCGCGTCGGCATCGATATCTATGGTCCCCTTCCCAACACTGCTGACGGTAACCGCTGGATCATAGTTGCCGTCGACCATCTCACGCGGTATGCCGAAACTTCATCCCTTCCCTCGTCTACAGCAAAAGACGTTGCGACTTTCGTTCTTCACAACATCGTGTTACGTCATGGAGCACCTCGGGAGTTACTGAGCGATCGTGGTCGCGTATTCTTGTCAGACGTCATCACAGCATTGCTGCGTGAGTGCCACGTCGTTCACCGCACTACAAGCGCCTATCATCCCCAGACCAATGGAATGACAGAGCGCTTCAACCGCACCCTTGGTGACATGCTGTCTATGTATATCTCGTCAGACCACTCCAATTGGGACCGAGTGCTCCCGTTTATCACGTTCGCTTATAATACCGCCATTCAAAGCACTACTGGGTTCTCTCCTTTTTTCCTCCTTTACGGACGCGAACCTTCTTGCACTATGGACACCATTCTTTCGTACAAACCTGACTCCTCAGAGTCCACGACTTTGTCTCAAGCCGCTACATACGCTGAGGAATGCCGCCAACTGGCAAAATCATTCACAACCCAAGACCAAGGACGCCAAAAGCACCACCATGACGCATCAAATAACACTACTTCCTACGATCCAGGTTCACTCGTCTGGCTGCATGTTCCTTCTGCTACACCTGGCCTTTCTACCAAGTTGGTCCCCAAGTATCACGGCCCATATCGTGTGCTACAAAAAACGTCACCGGTGAATTACCTCATCGAGCCACTGAAACCATCTTCTGACCAACGTCGTCGTGGCCAGGATATTGTCCACGTCTCGAGACTTAAGCCCTGCTACGACCCTCCCGTGTTTACTTGTCCATAGGTCGCCAGGATGGCTCCTTATTTCGCGGGGAGTAATTGTAATGAATTAATGAATCTGAGTAACGGACGCTTTGCTGGCAACGAAGAAGACGATGATGATCGGTGGCTGCAGTAGTAGCTCGCGCACGCCGCTCGCCATTAGCCAGACCTGCCTGATAAAGGACATTTGGCCAAGCTACGTCTGAACCCTTCTCGACGTACAACACCTCTATTTTAATATATATATATATATATATATATATATATATATATATATGTGTGTGTGTGTGTGTGTGTGTGTGTGTGTGTGCGTGTGTGTGTGTGTGTGTGTGTGTGTGTGTGTGTGTGTGTGTGTGTGTGTGTGTGTGTGTGTGTGTGTGTGTGTGTGTGTGTGACGCAGGAGGCGTGATGGCTGTACGATGAACCATTTATTTTTCTTCGTCTTCCTCATTCTCTACCATTCCACCACACCGTTCTCGTGTGGTTCGTCACACGCTTCCCCCCTCCCCCGAGAGAGACGTAGGTGCAGGGGCGGATGATATCGTTTAAGTCTTCCGACATGAACGATGTCAGTCTGGCGACCGAGTGGAGCCACGCTGCGGTCGATCTCGTAGTTAACGGCTGAAATCTTGCGTATGATCGTATAGGGTCCTTCCATGATTGCGCTGAGTTTGCCACGGTTCGGGTGCCAGGGTGTTTCATATAGAACAAAGTCTCCCACTGGAAGCTCTAATGGAAGGAACTTCTTGTCATATAAGATCTTGTTTTTCTCGTGATATGCTACTGAATTGCGGACTGCGTTTGTACGAGCTTCCTGCAGATTTTCGGTAACGCCTGGAAGAAGATAGGGATACGGTGGTGTGCCATACATAAGAAAGCAGGGTGGGTAGCCTGTGACTTCGTGAGGTGTTCTGTTGTACTCGTCGACAACGTCCGAGAGGAGACGCGGCCACGGTTTTCGGGGTTCATCCTTGATCTTGCATCGGAGACGAGTAACGATCGTCTGATTAGTGCGCTCGTTTAGGCCATTACACTGCGGGCGTTGTGAGCTTGTTAAAAGCTGATGAATATTATTGTGCTTGAGGAACTGCTTAAATTTGCCGGCAGTGAATCCTGTGCCGCGGTCGGAAAGGAACTTCCGCGGCTTTCCAGCAGCGAAGATACTCTTCAGGCAAGAGATGTACGCGTCGCAAGTCTCATTCTTGTGTGCGAAAGCTCCGACATAACGGGTGGCATGATCAACGGCTAAGTGGATGAATCTTTTGGATGAGCCGTAGTTGCCAAAACCTCCGATAGTGTCCATGGCCAGAAGATCAAACGGTTGTTCCGCTGGTGGCAAAGACTCCAAGGAACCAAATCGTTTGTTCTTCGGTTTCTTGCAGCGCTGGCAAGTATCGCAGTGGCGTATGTACTCGCTCACGTCGGTGATGATGTCGGGCCAATAGTACTGTGGAGAAAGAAGCCGCAACGTCTTCTTTACCTCGACATGACCGAAAGCGTCATGAGCTTTTTGAAGAAGAGAAGACCGGAGGGCAAAAGGCACATAGACTTTTCGTATTCCTCTGCGTGTCACTATACTCAGTCCGTTCTCAATGGTATGCTTTCCGGGTGGTTTGTCGTTGTGATGCTCTCGCGGTTGCTCAGCAGATAGGAGTTGAACTACCGGGCTTCGAGATAGTGCATCAGCTTCAATGTTGTCAATGCCCTTTTGGTGTTTGATGTTGACGTCGTACATGGAGAGTTTCAAGGACCACCGGAAAAGTCGGCCTCGGGGATTCTTGATGCTTTTAAGCCATTGCAACGCCGCGTGATCTGTGATCACAGTGAAAGGTTTCCCGTGTAGATAGCAGTGCCATTTATCGATGGCGTCAATAATTGCCAAACATTCCAGTTCTGTGATGGCATAATTAATTTCGTGTTTTAGAAGCTTTCGTGAATGGTATGCAATTGGGTGTTCTCTACCTTCATCATCAGCCTGCTTCAAGACGGCGCCGATACCTCTGTTGGATGCATCGCAGTATAGCACACAAGGCTTAGTGGCATCGTAAATGTTAAGGATTGGCTCTTCTGTCACGCATTTCTTGAGCTGAGTGAAAGCCAGTTCACACTCCGCATCCCAGTTCCAGGTGGCGTCTTTGCTGAGCAGGCGCGTCAGTGGGTGAGCGATTTGACTAAAGTGGTCGATGTATCGCCGGTAAACATTGACAGTGCCGAGAAAACGCTGTAACTCTTTAGGGCTTGATGGTGTCGGAAACCGTAAGATTGCGTCCACGTTGCTTTGCTTTAGAGTGACGGTGCCGTGCGAAACCTTGTGTCCCAGGTACGCAATGAAAGTTTGAGCGAATTGACATTTCTTTAGTTTCAGCTTGACGCCTTCGCTTTTGAAAGCTTTCAAAACGCCCTCCAGATGCCTCAGATGTTCTGGAAACGTATCAGAGTAAACAACAATGTCATCGAAGTAATTCGTGACGTTCTGCAAACGGTGTTTGGCCAATGTGAATTTGACAGCCCGTTCGAAGGTGGCCGAAGCATTTCGAAGGCCAAAAGGCATGACGAGCCACTCGTAGTGACCGGTACGTGTGACAAACGCTGTTTTCGGAATGTCGTCAGGGTGAATCTTCACGTGCCAGTAACCTGACGTTATGTCTAATGTCGAGAAGTACGTAGATTTCCCTAGAGAATCAAGAACGTCATCGATGCGAGGGATGGGCTGATAATCAGGCACCGTCAATTCGTTCAGCTTGCGGTAGTCGATGCAGAAGCGCGTGCGCCCTTCCCCTTTATTCTCTGCCAGAAGTGCTGGCGCAGCGTATGGGGAGGTAGATAGTCGTATGACACCTTGCTTTAGAAGCTCGTTGACTTGTCTGTCCATTTCAACGCTGTCGGTTTCTGAGCATCGATAGGGAGCCCTACGAATGGGAACATTGTTGGTGAGATGAATGCGATGCATTTCGCCGTTGATGCACCCAATGTCTGTCTGTGACTTAGAAAAGATGTCATCGTACTTGTGGATAAGCTGCTTCAATGCCAACTGTTGAGTTTTATTTAGATGTAGTACATCGCAAAATTCAACACCTTGCAAAGAACTCCTGCGTTAACCGGACTGCTGCACTTTCCCCTGAAGTCTTTGAAAATTTACGGAACTCCCCTGGAGCATAGAACCAATTGTGAATTATTGACATTTGTGACTTTTTAACCTTTACTTGTTAACTTTTTCTTGTTCGTAATCCATGCCTTCTTTCGGGGGGAGGGGGAATCGTGTGACGCTAGATGTGGGAGACGTGGCCTGGCTCATACGTCATGTTTATTCCATCTCACTTCTTCCTTCTCAGCTTCTACAAACCATCACTTCTTACGTCATATATATATATATATATATATATATATATATATATATATATATATATTGTTACGGTTGAATAAAACATGGCTGGGTTCATTTACAGGGTGAGAGGATGAGATTGGGCAGTCGCTGTAAAGATGGCGTCCACAGCCCGCACCAGACAGCCGCTTCCTCATCCACATCCCCGGCACATACTGTATCAGATTTATTGCACACGTACGTTGGCGTCTAGGCAACTAGTGACGTTTATTATCAGCGGCATGCTTTTATATAGTCGTAAGATGTACTATGTTGCCCGCTTGCTGTGATGCATATGCTGCATGCTCTTTTTTACACACAGAAGCATTGTTATTTACAAAATAAACAAAACATAAGCTTTAACCGATTAATTGGTTTGTCGAAATTGTTCATCGTAGTTCAGACGGAAAGGCTGTCGTCTCTTTCTTGTTGACCTGCGGGCCTTGGGCTTGAAGGGCCGCGGACAGCCTGCTCGTCCGGAAACTGAGGCCGTGCCCAAAGTGTTGCTGGAGTCATTTCCTCCCTTCTGCACGATGAGCCGTTGTGTTCAAAGGACGGATCTCCACTAGTATCACATCCTTCTCCTGTAACGCGCACAGATGTCTCGCTGTTTTCCGCTGGCACGAGCAGAGGGGTTTCGCTGCTTTCCGATGGCCCCTTGACAAGGTGGCACTGCTTTCTGGTGAGCGCTCAGTTGTTGCACTGCTTTCCCATAAAAAACGCACCAGGGACGTCTTCTGCTCGTTTAAAGGTTCAGCTGTTCGCCTGAGGTCTCGGAAGTTTCTTCACAACAGTATTACATCGTCTGTGCGAACCAAGTACGAACGTGGACACACTGTGCTAAGCAACTTCGCTTTCAGGCGACAAGATTTATGGTCCATAACCCTGACAGTGTCTCCTTGTTGAGGTAGTGGTAGCCGCGTGCCTTTCTGCATGTTTTGTCTATGCTTCACGGGTTGCGACTGTGCAGAACGTTGAAAGTAGGGGAGTGGTGTACGAGGGTTTTGGTGCATGAACAGCTCTGCTGGTGACCTGCCGTCTTCGAGTAGTGATGTTCTGTAACATAATATCACTAGCTAGAAGTCACTTGCTGCATCTGCTTTCTTTAATAACCTTTTGATGACCTGGACACTTTTCTCTGCAAGGTCATCAGATCTAGGAAAATAGGGACTGGAAATAACATGTTCAAAGTCAAATATCTCAGAACAATCTTTCAACTCCTTCTCGGTGAGTTGCAGCCCTCCGTTCATGCACAGCTGTTTGGGTATGCCGTATCGAGCAAAGACACACGACAACTTTTTAATTACTGCTCTTGCAGTAGTTTCTTGGAGCTCCTGAAAGTCCACAAAATTTGAGTAGAAGTCATGCACAACGACGTAATGTCTTTCGGCATATTCAAACAAGTCTGCTCCCACTCGGTCCCATGGATGATCAGGTGTACCCCGCAAAATCAATGGTTCATCGGCTCGTCTGTACACATGCAACTGACAGGAAGGGCATCGCTTATTCTAGGCGAGTACATGAGCTGCCGTGTTCGGGCTTGACCCATTGCAATGTCAAGGTGACCACGGTGGAGGCGCTGTCACAAAACGAGCGCTCAAAAAAGGGCACGCCGCCAAATTCTCGCGATGAAGCACCGAGAGGTCAACGATAAAAAAAAGAAAACAAGCATCCAAAGACTCCCCGGGTGTGCGACCTTCTCCCCTCGGAAGCGCAGGTTCGCCGACGAACCTCCTCTCATCGGCGCCCGAGCAAGCCTTCGAATGTTCTAGATGGAAAGGGGCGTGGTGATGCCGGGTTGAGTGATCCGTCGCGGAGGGCCCTCGTACCGTCTCGCGCTTTCTCCCAGCCTTCGCTGCGCATCGCGCCGACGAAATAATGAGAATTTTCTGGAATCGCGCGCGGAAGGTATTTAACCGAGCAGCGGAGATGGGAGATCAGAAGACGGAAGTTAGCGCCAGAGCGCGTAGGGATTCCACCGCGTAGTCGGCGAAGGTTTTGTCCGTAGAGACAAAGCAGGAGAAGAAGATGATTTCCACCTGAGGGGTGACGACTCGATCTACAGGCAAGAGTGTGTGTTTACCGCTACCGAGCGAAGACGCGTGGCAACAGCTGCGTGTGTGAAGCCGACGTGTTTCCGGCGAAGAAGTTTGAAGCTTGGAGAGTGGCCAATTGAAGACGCAAGGTTTCCTAGAAGAGAAACTTCAGCGAGGTTTCCTGGAAGAGAAACTTCGGGGGCAGTGGAACGACAGAGGTTTCCTGGAAGAGAAACTTCGGAACAGCGGAACGACCACAACCCTGGACTTTGAGTGAGTGATTCTCGGAAGAGTATCATCCAGACTTTCGTTCCAAGAACTTTGGACAGAATACGTTTTCTATCTCTTTAGTCTTTAAGTGTCTTGGTTGTTCAATGCATGCGACTGCATTGTAGTGTGTATTGTTGTCTGTGTCCGTTGTTTCGAGTGTGGCTGATTGTACTGTGTAGTACGTTGTTTGGTTGGTGACATATTGTATGCAACTATGGTGGAGTGTGCATACTTGTGTATTGTTTTTTCGATCTGCCAATATTGAGAATATAATTTTGTTTTGGTTATCAACTCTCGGCTCTGACTTGTTCTTTGGGCCACAGCCGGCGTCCGCTGGCGTGCCAAAAAGGACCACTTCTAAATTGTCCACGTTTTCGTGGTGCGGTTCAGGGCCGATACTTCGGCCCTTGGAATTAGCCCGGCGATCGCCTTCCGAATTAACGGGACCTGTGACAATTAATCTGGCGTCCGCGACAAGGACCTTTTGGTGCACAGTGTGTCCAAAGTAGTGAGAAAGAGACTCGAGTTGTTGATAGCGCTATCAAAACGATTTTCTGTGTTGTTCAGTGTTCTCGTTAACGAGTGCAGGAGAGTGTTCCGATATACTGATTTAGGCAGATATTATTTTCCACGCGGCAAGGTCTTTTTTGCGAGACACAATGGATCTCGAAAAATTAGTCACTCTTGGTGAGAAGATGGGTCTTTCTGGCGCCGAACTACGGAAGTGGGTCACCCAGAAGGAAAAAGAAGAAAAAGAAAGGGCCAAAAAAGAAAAGGCAGCTGAGCTGGAAAAAGAAAGGTTGGCGGTCGAAAGAGCCAAAGCGGTAAGAGAAGCTGAGTTGGAGAGAGAGAGAGAGGTTGGCAGCTGAGAGAGCCAAGGAAGAAAAAGCAGCTGAGTTGGAGAGAGAGAAGTGGGCAGCCGAAAGGGCGAGTGAAGAAAGAGAAGCGAGGGAGCGACTGCTGAAAGAAGAAAGAGAAGCTAGGGAGCGACAGCTGAAAGAAGAAAGAGAAGCGGGGATGGCTGAAAGGGAACGGCAGCGGCAGCACGAGATGGAACTCGAGCGGCTCCGTTTGCAACAGCGAAGTGAAACTCCCGTCCAAGCTAGAGTTGAAAGCAGCGAACGGGAAAATCATGACTTCCGCTTGAACCCAAGCAAGCTGCTCGTAGCGTTTGATGAAAGGAAGGACGACCTTGACGCGTACCTTCACAGATTTGAGACGATTGCAAGGAGCCAGAATTGGCCGGAACATCAATGGGCAACTGCTTTGAGTACTTGCTTTAGTGGTGAAGCGCTCAGTGTGTTTGGTAGGCTGACGCCGACTGATGCAGTCAACTATGCAAAGGTGAAAGCTGCTTTGCTGAAGCGATTTAGATTTACTGTGGAAGGATTCCGGGACAGATTTCGGACAGAAAAGCCAGCTGATGGTGAGACGGCTACGCAGTACGACGCCCGACTTAGCCATTATTTCGACAGATGGATTGAACTTTCAGGGACAGCGCAGGAGTACGACGAGCTTAGGGAGCTCCTAATTAGAGAACAATTTCTTACTAGTTGCCACCCAAGCCTATCGCTGTACTTGAAAGAGAGGAAAGCTGAGTCACTTGAAGGCATGCTTGAATTGGCTGATCAATTCTTGGAAGCACAAGGTGGAACTATTTTTGCCAAGGTCAAGAAGGAGTGCCCCAAAGATTCGAAAAATTCGGCACCCGAACAAAATAAGCGTGCTCCGGGGAGTTTTCCACGATTTTTTCTGTGTAACCGAGTGGGTCATCGCGCGAACAACTGTCGTACTCACTTTACGAGCCCTACGGTAGTAAAATGTTTTAAGTGTGGTCAGACTGGGCACAAAGCAGATGCTTCTCGTAACGGAGTGAGTCAAACTCACCAGGTATCCTGTGTGCAAGCGGCACCGAAATCCGATAATAATGCCGTCACCGACGGATTCGTAGAGTTGAAAAATGGGGAGAAACTTCCTATTGTGGGTGCTGTAATGTCAAAACAGCCAACCGGTGTTACGAAGGGAATGCCAACGCTGCCTGGAAAAGTTGCGGGCAAGAAGATTAAGGTTCTAAGAGACACCGGAAGCTCCACGGTTATCGTGCGGAGAAATTTGGTACGGGAAAGTGAGTTGACAGGCAGAACGAAACCGTTTGCCTAATTGACAGTACGGTTCAGATGCTTCCCGAAGCAGAAAGTGAGGTTGAAACCCCGTACTTCAGCGGGAAGGTTACGGCTCTATGCATGACGACCCCTTTGTACGACCTCGTCATCGGAAACATCGACGGGGCGCGAGGGCCGAATGATCCAGAACGTTTGGGGGAAGACCCGAAGATGGAGCCCCCACCGACACAGGGACCGCGAGGTACAATGGAGAAAACCCCCGTGAAGGATTTCACTCGAGCTCAAGGGGAAGCCGCGGTGCAACAGACAGTGAATGAGAAGATGATCGTATTAATTAAGTTTACGCGCTGGGCAGCGGGACTTAAGTCGGCACGACCTCAACTGACCGGCAGTGCAAAGGTGTCGGAGTCGGCCAGCCAGGCCAAATGTCGTGACATGAACAAACGGGTGAATAACCGGGCAGGATCCGTCGAGCGTCACGACACGTTAACAGTGTCGGAAGTGACAACGATGGCTGAGACGCCGCCTTAAATATCTTCGTTGGAAGGGGCTCGCCGGAACAAAACGAGGAAAAACAATAAGAAGAGATCAAGAGAGCACCGCAAGAAAGGGCGCAAGCACCACTCGAAATGCACAGGATAGGTGTCGAGGTCGATTCGGAATGTGTTTGACAGAACTTTATGTTAAGTTAATGTGGTTGTTGACCTGTGTCACAACTGTATGTCGAGTGAATCAAAATTTTTGTTACGGTGATGTGATGTATAGTATTGTACGATTGTTGTAAAAAGAGAACTTTGTACATTTGTATTGTCTGGAATATGTGATGGAGTATTGTACTCATGTACCGGTGTCTATATTCTATGTGTTGTGAGATTGAATTGTAATGTACAATTGTATTGAGTGATCTATTGTGAATGTGACGTGTCATGAGCGACGGACTAGGTTACAGCTTTTTAGAGTGTGGGGATCGTTCGTGCTCGTTTGTGTGGTTTTGAATATTATGAGATAATATTCTTAAAGTGGGGGGCAGTGTCACAAAACGAGTGCTCAAAAAGGCGCGCCACCGAATTCTCGCGACGAAGCGCCGAGAGGTCAACGATAAAAAAAAGAAAACAAGCATTCAAAGGCTTCCCGGGCGCGCGACCCTCTCCCCTCGGAAGCGTAGATTCGCCGACGAAGCTCCTCTCATCGGTGCCCGAGCAAGCCCTCGAATGTTCTAGATGGAAAGGGGCGTGGTGATGCCGGGTTGAGTCATCCGTCGCGGACGGCCCTCGTACCGTCTCGCACTTTCCCCCAGCTTTTGCTGCCCATCGCGCCGACGAAATGATGAGAATTTTCTGGAATCGCGCGCGGAAGGTATTTAACCGAGCAGTGGAGATGGGAGATCAGGAGAAGACGGAAGTTAGCGCCAGAGCGCGTAGGGATTCCGCCGCGTAGTCGGCGAAGGTTTTGTCCGTAAAGACAAAGCAGGAGAAGATGGTTTCCACCGGAGGGGTGACGACTCGAGCTACAGGCAAGAGTGTGTGTTTACCGCTATCGAGCGAAGACGCGTGGCAACAGCTGCGTGTGTGAAGCCGACGTGTTTCCGGCGAAGAAGTTTGAAGCTTGGAGAGTGGCCAATTGAAGACGCGAGGTTTCCTAGAAGAAAAAACTTCGGCGAGGTTTCCTGGAAGAGAAACTTCGGGGGCAGCGGAACGACCACAACGCTGGACTTTGAGTGAGTGATTCTCGGAAGAGTCTCATCCAGACTTTCGTTCCAAGAACTTTGGACTGAATAGGTTTTCTATCTCTTTAGTCTTTAAGTGTCTTGGTTGTTCAATGCATGCGACTGCTTGTAGTGCGTATTGTTGTCTGTGTCCGTTGTTTCGAGTGTGGCTGATTGTACTGTGTAGTACGTTGTTTGGTTGGTGACATATTGTAACTATTGTGGAGTGTGCATACTTGTGTATTGTTTTTTCGATCTGCCATTATTGAGAATATAGTTTTGTTTTGGTTATCAACTCTCGGCTCTGACTTGTTCTTTGGGCCACAGCCGGCGTCCGCTGGCGTGCCAAAAAGGACCACTTCTAAATTGTCCACGCTTTCGTGGTGCGGTTCGGGGGGCCGATACTTCGGCCCTTGGAATTAGCCCGGCGATCGCCTCCCGAATTAACGGGACCTGTGACAGGCGCTCTAACATTTGTTTGCGCATTGTAGTGGGAATGACAACTTTCGTTCCCTTAAGCAGTACGCCCCTGACAACTCATAGCTCATTTGCGCACCTTTTGAGTTTACTTTCGACGGGCTGCGAAGCTTCCAGCCTTTTGATCACAATCAGCAGTTCAGGGTTTGCTGCGATAGCCCCAGCTAGTTCTGCGGTATCTTTGGTGCTTATAGGATGCTTATAGGATGCTTATAGGATAGATGCTTATAGGATGAATTTCAACTTCTTCAGAATAATCACCCGGCAATGCTTGCCCTTGAATGCGCGAAATAATTTCTGCTATTATGAGCTCCTTCCCAGGAACGTGCTGCAACTGATAGTCGTACTTTAACATGCGCAAGAAAAGTCTTTGCAGTCTTGGCGGTATATCACCAAGCCCTTTTTTCTTCAGAAATAGCAAAGGGGGATGATCAGTTTCTATGACTATCTGCCTGCCCACGACAAATTCGCTGAACTTTTCACACCCAAAAACGATGTTCAAGGCCTCCTTCTCTATCTGCGCGTACCTACGCTCAGTGTTTGTAAACATTTTGGAAGCATACCCAATCAGACGTCAAACTTCCCCGTGCCTTTGAAACAATGCAGCTCCTACAGCGAAAGCCGATGCGTCGTAGACAGCTTTGTGGGCAGTGGAGCATCGTAAATTGCAAGAACAGGGGCTTTTGTGAGCATGTCGCGTACGACATTCCATTCTCCCTGTCATGCTCGTCTGTCCATTCAAAAATGTCCTCATCTCGTTGCAAGGCATGCAGCACATTTGTGCGATTGGCCAAGCTCAGCAGGTACTTTGAAAAATAGTTCACAGCGCCTAAAAATCTTTGCGAATCTTTTTTTCGTTGATGGCGTCGGGCACACCACGATGCATTTCACTAGGCTGTCGTTTGGTTCGATACTAACAGAGCTGAATTTATCGCCCATGAAGTATATTTATGACGTCGCTATGGTGCACTTATCCCAGTTCAGAGTTGAGCCCGCGGCTTGTGCAGCGTTCAAAGTGCTATCGCAAGTTTCTTCGCCTATAGGAGGCGCATAGGATGCTTCAATATGGCGCCCACAGAGAGTGTCGGAGTCGCTGAGCACTGCAGCGTGTAGTGAAGCCCAAGTGGCTGAGAAGGAGCGGTTGCAGCAGCGGACGCGTTGGGTTCTGCCATCGCTGTTGCTTGAGCGCACAACCGTCGACCAGACCGGAGCTCCAGGGGTGACGGGTAGAGCAGGAGGAAATGGGAACCAAAGCACCCTCCACCACTTATGAGACCATCTCCGGTATGGCAGTAACCAGATTATATCTTTAATCGAGGTGCACGAGCCAAAACGACCCTGGCCGCGTGACATACGATGATGATCACTACAATGGTTTTTTCATACAGATGAAGATGAATTACATAGGTCAGCGCTCACAATATATATATATATATATATATATATATATATATATATATATATATATATATATATATATATATATATATATATATATATATATATATATATATATATATTGCCTCGTTGTGCTCATACGTTAAAAAACACCAGATGGTTGAAATTTTCGGAGCCCTCCACTACGGCGTCTTTCATAATCATATGGTAGTTTTGCGACGTTAAACCCCACATATTAATCAATCAATCATGTCATCGCCCGTTACACTATGTTCAGCGCAAATTGCGCCTAAGGTATAAGAGAAAACTTCTAGGCTGCAGTAGATCGTTTTGTTAAGGTTACGCCCACTTCGTGAACCTTTCAGATTATTCTAAAACCTACGTCGCCGCTAGCGATAACGCTAAAATATTCGATGGTAAAGGGTAAAAATGCCGACACGCTTTACCGCTTGTCAGTTGATCAACGGCCGATGCTCTGTTCGCCGCTATCAGTGCCAGTGTCTCACTTTCCTTTTGCGTGGCCACAAGTTCAGCCCGAATAAACAGTTTCTTCTTCGACGTGGAGTCTGCTCTCTTCGTTCACGTCACGACCCCGTGACATTTGCTGGAGGTGCTCCTTCGTCCATGCACCGGCCACCCCCGTCAAGCCGTGAACCTAGCCCTAGTCTTGAAGAAGACACCAACGCCAGCCACGAGCTCGGAACAAGCCGCAGGTAGCAGGGTTTACCTCCGTAGTACGGACCTCTACCTCTACAAGACAAGGCTAGGAAGACCAAGGTCATGACCTCGACTGCGGCAACGATGACGACTGCTGCGGCACTGCCCGCTATCATGATGCAGCAGCCCAGGGAACTACCGATTTTTTATGGGTCATCATATGAAGTACGGGAGACTTGGCTAGAGACGTACGGCCGAGTGGCCGCCTTCAACCACTGGGACGCGGAAGAGAAGTTCTGTCGCGTCTACGTTTATCTGGAAGACGCGGCAAGAACGTGGTTCGACAATAGGGAGCCTTCGCTTCAAACGTGGGATCTTTTCTGCGGCGCATTCCTGTTAACATTCACGAGCGTCGCACGCAAAGATAAGGCCACTGCGTTGCTGGAGACCCGTATGCAGCTGCCCAATGAAAACGTCACCATTTTCACGGAAAAAATGAACCGCCTCTTTTGCCACGCTGACCCCGACATGAGTGAGGAGAAGGAGGTGTGTCTGTTCATGCGAGGCGTCAAGCAAGAACTCTTCACTGGGCTGATCAGGAACCCTTCAAAAACGGTCACCGATTTCGTTTCGGAAGCATCTATGATAGAGAAGACGCTCGAGATGCGGAGGCGGCAATACAGCCGTAGCTTTTCGTCTACAAGCTGCGCCGACATCCATGCGCTAGGAACCGCAGATTTGCGTGAGACGATCCGAGCGATCGCGCAATAAGAGCTGCGAAAATTGCTTCCTTCAGCGCTGCCTCGCGTCGACTCCATCGCGGACGTCGTACGCTAGGAGATCCAGCAATCGCTGGGTGTTTCTTAGCCCCCAGAACCGCAACCACAAGTGATGAGCTACGCACACACTGCTGCAGCCCGCCGTCACCCCCTCCCTCCACGTCCACGCCAGGACGCTGCCCCGTCGCACTTCCGTCTCCAGACGCCACCGCCGACGTCCTACCATTCGCGCGTGGTATAGCGCAGCGCACCGAGGAAAGCCGATGTTTCGCGCGCCCCAAACAACCGTACGCCCTGCTACCACTGCGGCGAGGCCGGGCAAACGTATACCGCCATTGCCAGTACCGACAGATGGGGCCTACGGGGCTTGGACATCAACGCACCGTGTCCACAACGTGGCGAACGACTGCATAACATTGCCGACAACCTCGCGGAAGCACAGCCGACACCCCGACAACCTCATCGTTTACCGTCGCCAGGTCACTACGCCTCGCCAAACTGCGGGCACTACACCGGCCCTGCTCTAGGCCGGTCTCCGAGCCCATAGCAACCGATGGAGGTACGGTTGCTGTACGACGAACTACCGAAGGTCCTCCGCCGCCGACGACGACGACGGCGCAACGAAATCGAAAGCACCCGCCGCAAAACGAAAAGGTCTTGACGTCGAATCTTCGCAACATAACGACGTCACGACGCAGAAACGTGGAAGCATCGGAACAAATGGGCGTAGCCGTGATCCGATGCCATGACCCAACCGCAACGCATGACGATGAACCAGCGACCTCAACGTATTATTCGATGGCCACCTTGTCACTGCTCTCGTCGATACTGGAGCCGATTATTACGTTGTCAGTGGGTCTTTCGCGACGAAGTTGAAAAAGTGAGAATTGCACGGTAAGACCCCGAAATTTGGACCACTTCGGTCATTTAATAACGCCGACTGGAGTCTGCACAGCTAAAGTCACTATCAATAACCAGACTTATCCTGCGAGCTTTGTCATCTTACAAAATTGCACCATGGTTGTGATACTGGGAATGAAATTTTTAATTCAACACGGCACTGTCATTGACCTGAGGTTTGAGTCAATCACACTAACCTCAAAAAACACGCTGCCGACCCTTACAACGCCATAGAATCACGCATTGAATCTACTAGAAGAGCAGGTCACCGTGCCGCCTTCCTCCACCGGCGTCATTTCCGTTGGCACCGAAAAAGCCAAACACCTTGAAGGCATCGTCGAGGGCGATATTCTTCTAAACCGTCAGATTTGCGTCGCAAGAGGCATAGCTGAGCTGCGTGACGGTAAAGCAAAAGTGGTGCTCACAAGCTTCAGTCACGAATACAGGCACATCAACCGTGGTAAGACAGTTGCCTACATTGACGAATTCGCGGAGGCCAACAATGGACTTTTAGGGGCGAAGCTCCTTAAAGCGGCACCCGTTCGTCCCTCGTAGTCGTAGTGTGTAACAAGTGTTACATTTTGACCTGCAAGGTGGTGCCGGTGGTAGATTTCCCCTGTGTTTAGTTGAATAATAAAATGTTCGCGGCGTGAGCGTTAACTAAAAGCCGAATGCTCCTGTCTCTCATTTCCCATTAGCAGCCATTGGCATGTACATTGAGCACTATCTGACAAGAAAAGGTTGCTACGTTTTATTCGCTGGGCGTAACCTCCTTGTTTTTAGAAAGGTTTAGCGAGCGTTGGGCCGCAGTGCCATGAATACAGTGAACTAGTATATACCATGAACTCGAGGTGGTTAAAGGTGGGAAGTAGACCCGAAGCGCAAGCCGTAAGAAAGTGTGCGTGTGCCACCTCTCGTTTAGTCCTTGGAATGTCCGCTGCATGACGGTGCTTCTGTATGGGGAATATTTGATAAAAACATGCGAGATGGTGGTACTTGGAGTGTTGGATAGATGGACGAACGGACACACAGACAAATGCACGAATTGACGCATGAACGGACGCACGAACAGACGCACGCACGGACGGGCGGATGAACGGTCACACAGACAGACGCACGGACGGACGGAAGCTAGAACGAATGGACGTACGAATGCTTCGCCCCACTCTCCATCATTCACTCCATAGATATGCTGCCAATGCTTTTCAGAAATCGCAGCGCCGCGCCTTCTCTTGGTGATCCGGCACTTGGGCATTATGGGAAAGCGGAGCGCCGGACAAGCAGAGTCCCGCTTCCGCCTGTTTTCGTCGTGCGCCGTGGGTTGTATTGGTCGATGTTATGTGCTGCTATTGTGAAAAAACGTCTACTTCTTAGCTTGTCAACTTTTGTGCACGCTTTCTAGAGAGTGTTGATGATCACAAATAGCCCGAAACATCACCGAACATGCCGAAATAGAAGGAAGGCGGCAAAAAAACCTGCTGTGTTCCTGGGTGTGATAACAACACGCGAAAGACACCGGACGTTTCGTTTCGTTGCTTTCCAAAGAACACTGCTTTTGGGAAAGAATGGATTAGAAGAATTAATCGCCAAAGCGACGCAGCCGGGTTCCCATTGTGGCAGCTGTCAAAACGCCACAAGATATGCGGAGCTCATTTTAATCGGACAGGACGGAAACAGTACATGGATCGCTATCCTACCATCTTTCCTCAGCGAATGTACGCGGAAAGGTGTGCGTCCATAAAAGCCGGTAAGTGCGCATCAACTATACTCTAGAACCATAGGTGGGGGGAAGGGGCTCTGCTTTCTCGGGCTTGATTCATGGAGGGTAAAGCATGCTCTGGCGCTGGTCGCAATATTTTTTAAAGGAGCACTGACATCAAATTTACTCATGCCAACATTTTTGCGTCAGCGAGTAGCTATAGACCCCGTAGCAGCAATTCACGACCTAAAACGCAACTGAGGGATGGATAATTATCCCTTTTATTGATTTATATTACTGGGATCTAACACTATTTAAAAAAATGGCAGCATATCTACGGAGTGAATAATGAAGAGTGGGGCGAAGCATTCGTCCGTCCATGCGTCCGTCTGTGTGACCGTCCATGCGTCTGTTTGTGCGCCCGTCCCTACGTTCGTTCATGCATCCACCCCTGCGTCCGTTCATGCATCCATCCATGCATCTGCGTGTCCGTTCGTCCATCTATTCAACACTCCAAGTCCCACCATCTCGCATCTTTTTATCATATATTCCCCATATAGAAGCACCGCCATTCAGTGGACATTCCAAGGACTAAACGAGAGGTGGCACACGCACACTTTCTTACGGCTAGCGCTTCGGGTCTACTTCCCACCTTCAACCACCCTGAGTTCATGGTATATACTAGTTCACTGTATTCATGGCACTGCGGCCCAATGCTCGCTAAACCTTTCTAAAACCAAGGAGGTTACGCCCAGCGAGTATAACGTAGCAACCTTTTCCAGTCAGATAGTGCTCAATGTACATGCCAGTGGCTGCTAATGCGAAATGAGAGACAGGAGGATTCAGCTTTTAATTTCTTACGGTTTGCGCTTCGTATCTGCTTCCCCCTTTAACCACCTCGAATTAATTCATGGTATATACTAGTTCATTGTATTCATGGCCCTGCGGCTCAACGCTCGCTAAACCTTTCTAAAACTAAGGAGGTTACACTCAGCGAGTATAATGTAGCAACCCTTTCTTGCCTGATAGTGCTCAATGTACATGCCAATGGCTGCTAATGGGGATCGCAGCGTGCGCGTTGACTAAAAGCCAAATGCTCCTGTCTCTCATTCCCCATTAGCAGCCATTGGCATGTACATTGAGCACTGTTTTTATTGTTAAACAACGCACAGAAGAAATCTCTCACCCGCACCACCTTGGAGGTCAAATGTTATACCTATTTCGGGTATGTGCCACTGGTGGTTACGTACTACGAGGGACGCACAAGCCACGCCATAAGGAGCTGTATATTAGAGCAAATGTCTTCACTGTAACGTAGTGATGTTAGTCGTGAAACATAGATGTGCCGAAGTGTATGTGCCCTGTTACTGGAATGGTATGAAGCCTTTGTGTTCTGTACATGCTGTAAATAAACTTTTTCTAAACAAGGAGCTTCGCCACTAAAACGGCCGGCAATTTTGCCATTTTTAGCGCTGGGAGCACCAGCAGTGGCGCTACCTCACGGTTACCTCCAGATCACGGCACAGCTGACCACTTCTCCACAGAAAAGAGTGACGTCAGGCTCAGCTGCTCCGCAAACATTTCGTCTGCTAGGCGGACACATTCAGTCATGCCTTTTCACCTGCATTGCTGTCGTCACCGTGCAAAGTGACGACTCGGGTTCAATACGATAGTCTGGAGCTTGGAATCCCCGCGATTCGCGACGTCGTGAATTATTTTTGCTTCGATCAATTTTTTGCAGAACAGTTATTCCGAAATGGACACCGTTCCAAGCAGCACTGCAGAGGTTCCCGAGGATGCACGCTTCAGCCATATTCCCTCGTGTGTCTCAGTTAGCTACACTGGTGTGTTTTGGCGTGCAAAGCATTCAGGTATATGAGAGGGGTCAATGCAATATAGCTATCGCGAATGAGCATCAGCGGAGAAATAGAATAGTTTCCTGCTTGTCAGGTTCTTTTTTGCACCTCCAGATGGCCCCACCTATCCAGCCTCTCGCGGTTGACACGGTATTACCACTTTTACGTGGACGCAAAGTCTACAGATGAACTAAAATTCAATGATACATGCATGTTACTTGTTAGCGATGATATCTGACTACACGCTCTTTCACTTTTGATAGATTGTGGTCGTGTTGATGTGTAACACATATGTGATATCAAGAGACACCCTCATTGCGCTTTTTCCATGCTTAGAACTGGACGACTGGCACTCACCTGCAGCTCAAAACAATTCCCGACATGCTGACCGACGAGCACACGTTTAATCATGCTCTTTTCTTTCGCCATTCTTTTAAAAGTGGATTTTATCTTGATAATTTCACGAAATCATTCAAACCAGTGCGATGAAGACGCGATGAACCATGGGCGGGCTAGACTGCACCTGCGCGCTCTAGCCCGGCCTTCGACGAGCGAGTGCGTTTCTGCACTTCAGCGCCAGTCAGCGCCACGATAAGAACACTCGGATCGAACACGTCAACGCTACTAGGGCATCGTCACTCAGGATGGTATTTGTGGAATGTATCACATCGAACACGTAGCACTAGTGTCCATGTCGCAGGGCAGTCCATTTTCGTTTTTTTTTCTTAGCTTTTCTACGCTGTTTGACATCGAATTAAAATAACTTCCACGCGAAGGATGCCGTTTGAATTTGGCCAAAAAGGCCTATGCATACCAAGCGATCGAATGATGGGCACATCTCGATCTTGAAATTTGATGTCAGTGCTCCTTTAAGAGCCTGGCTTAGGCTCTCTATCATTGCCAATAGAATGTTCACCATCCTGTCTTACCGTTATTTCACACGGGACTGTTTACCCCCCCCCCCTTTTCTTCTCGGGCTTTTAAAACTTGCATCATCAGGCAGTGACAAGGATGAGGTTTGGTGCTGTGATGGTATTAAAAACGAAGTCACTAGATGACAAAAATTGCGGCATTTGCGTGGCTTTTGTGCAAAATTGGTAAAGAATGTACTCGTACACATAAACAAAGTGAAAGTTTGATGATTGTGATGTGTGGTTTAGCGTCTCAAAACCATAAAGTGAAAGTTTGTGTAATAGACAATTGTTTATTTATTGCGAATACTGCAGGCCTGTTTGTGGCCCAAGCAGGAGGGGCAATTGGCAATACACATAACACTGTTACACATACATACAAAGAATAAAAATAATAACAATAAAAAAGAGTACAATGCAGATTGGTCAAGGCATAGCACACCATACAATGCATATATACTTAGCGACAGATGCTTTTCTGGAGCACTTGGGAAAAATTTTTGGCTTGTATCACTGCTTCCGGGAGCGCATTCCATTCGGAAATTGTACGTGGGAAGAAGCTGTGCTAGCGTCTACGAACTGCTAGGGTTTGAATGCCATTATCAGTCATGAGCTTCGACGGAGAATCGTAACGCCCACGCACCGCTTTTCTCTGAACGAGCTCAAGCATGTAGATATCTTTTTTCAAGTGCGGATCCCATATCACGGAAGCATGTTCAAGTTTAGCTCTAACAAAAGTTTCATAGGCTAAAAGCTTAGCGTGACTTGGAGAATGTCTTAATTTTTGTCTCAAAAAACACAACTTAGTAAATGCAGCAGAACAAATACGTTTTACGTGGGATGACCAAGATAAATTAGAGTTCAAAGTGAGGCCCAAGTACTTGTACACCCCAACATCTGCAATACAATTGTCCTGCAAGAAGTACTGGGAGTTGAAGAAATGTTTTTGTTGCGCGTTATTCGTAGAAATGCACATTTTCCAGCATTCAACATCATTCCCCACTACTCACACCAACTCTCTATTGCAACCAGGGATTCCTGCAAAAGTTCACAGTCATCAGGTGAGCGAATTTCTCTAAAAACAACACAATCATCAGCAAACAGCCTGATGGAGACAGTTTTGGGAACTACGTGGGCTAAATCATTTATATAAAGAAGAAACAACAGCGGTCCCAGCACGCTGCCCTGGGGTACCCCAGAGGTAACAGCAAGAAAATTAGAGAAACAAACATTAATATCAACATACTGTTTTTTGTTATTTAAATAAGCTCTTATCCAGTTCAAAAGACAATCAGGAAAGCCAATGTGTTCAAGTTTATACAAAAGCTTATCGTGTGGCACTTTGTCAAAGGCATTGCTAAAGTCGAGGAAAACCACATCAACTTGTCCAGACTCGTCCAATACCGCAGAGAAGTGATGAACAGTAGTGACCAATTGCGTAACAGTGGACATATTTTTTCTAAAACCGTGTTGATAGGGCGACAAAATGTTCCTTTCAGCCAGAAATTCATGAATGAACCCTACAATAACATGCTCCAACATTTTACAACAGCTACTTATGATGGAAATGGGTCTGTAGTTAGAAATTGAAAGTTTCTCTCCCGTTTTAAACAGTGGTTTGACCCTAGCAACCAAAAAATCATACCTGATGTGAGAGAGATCTCACATCACCTAATGTGATGTGAGATATGAAAAATGTTAGTTAAAAAGGCAGATAGCTGATCAGCATACAGTTTCAAGAATCCATTAGGAAGATCATCGGGGCCGGGACTTTTTCTAGGATCAAGCTTTCGTAATAATGCCAGTATTCCGAGATCAGAAATAACAGGTATATTTGAATAATCCGTTGGGCGTTTAGGAACTGATCTGCCTGGTGAAAAGACTGATTGAAAGTAATGATTGATTGATTGAGCTATTTCTTTGTCATCTCTTACAATTTTACCATTTACAGCTATTTCTTTCAGAATATTTTTTCGTTCACCCAGAAACCACCAAAACTTAGAGGGGTCATTTTTAATGAACTCAGGAAGTGTTACGGTAAAATAATGAGCTTTCGCTGATTTAACCTTACATTCCAAATACTGCTTCAGGCTTTGTAATTTTTGCTCCCCTAGACTCCTCTTTCTCCTAAGACGTTTAATCTTACGCTTGGTCTGAATGATATCTCGGGTAATTCATTCATTGTAACGCTTGTTTCTAACCTTCGTTTAGGGTACAAAATGCTCGATGCAATATTTTATTGTTTCCTTGAAGTGCGTCCGCAACGTGTGCACATCATTGCTAGTTTGGATATCAAATTTTAACTCTAAGTAATCAATGATAGAAGTGTCATCGGCACGGTCAAAATTTTTGAGATGGTTGACCGGTTGGTCTTCAACACTACCAAACCCGGTAGAAGAACAACAAAACGATAAGAGCCAGTGGTCGGAAATACCAGGATCTACATTTACTGCACCACTGGAAAATACGTCGCTAACAAAAAATAAATCTAGAATAGCGTCAAGACGGGTAGGTTCCAAAACTAACTGTTTTAGACTTATAGCCAACATCATGTCTAAGAGAGTATCACATGGGTCACTCTCTCCATAAGTAGGCCGATTCCAGTCAAAACTCGGCAGATTAAAATCGCCTGTTACAATAACCGGGCGACCACGGTAGGGCAAAAGATAATCGTACAATTTGCGAAGAAACGAGTCGGTTGCATCATGCGATCGATAAGCAGCACAAAGCAAGAACTTTAAGTCACAAAAAAATACGTTTAAAAACAAGCTTTTATGATTAGAGATCCCAGGCAAAACCGAGATCTCAATATTGGTTTTAGCTATAACGGCAACGCCCCCACCACGGGAGCCACGATCACACTGAAATATCTGATAGCCACGTGGAACAACTTCACCGTCACTAATCCTATCATTCAGCCAGGTTTCGGTGATTACAACTAGATGGGGGTTTTTGTCTACTTTGTCTTCTGAATACTTTTCTCTCTCTCACAATATTATATATATATATATATATATATATATATATATATATATATATATATATATATATATATATATATATATATATATATATAGTGAGATAGTTAAATGTGCAAGAGGAAGTTGAGCACCCCGCCCCCAACGTGAATTTGAAAACTCTGTGTCTACGCCTACAACTTTAATAGATGTTTTGCATTTTCGTTTTAGCAAGTGCCAAACGTCTACAAAGAGTGCGCAGTGTAGGAGTACCAACATCATTCTAGAGGAAGAGCAGGCCGTAGGAAGCATGGTCGAAATCTGGGCCACACAAGGTATAGTACATCCTAGCGCTCCTGATGGCCTAAGTAACATAACTCCCACTGCTGTATGAGCAGTTTGTTGAGATCATATGGTGACGTCATGACGTTATCTTGATGATATTTCGCATTAGTCGTGTTGACGCCACTTACATGGGAAGCCAACGGTCAGTTTTCACATTTTAAAAATCTAGGACTTTGGCATACCATGAAGCACATGAATCGTGCCTTCTTGTTGTAGGAATACTAATTCATATAGTTAAGGATGTTTTTAAACATTATGCAACTTGCCTCCAATAATGACATTAAAAGTGCCATTTAAAGTGTCACCTGCACTGTTACCTTGGCATGGAGAGAAATCTAATGCAAGTTCTTAATTTTATTTCAGCATGTTTCTCCTTAAGATGACATGCAATAGTCTTGAAAAGCACTTCAAGAGAGACTCGCAAAAAAAAGAATTCCACAGCTGTACTCACCCGCACTAAATTCTCGCTAAACTTCCTTTTCTCAACCGTACTCACACTCAAACATATAGCTTAGCCCCGCCACGGTGGTACTCAGCTGCAGAACCGCAGGTCCCGGGATCGAATCCTGGTTGCGGTGGCTGCATTTCCGGTGGAGGCGAAAATGCTGTAGGCTGGTGTGCTCAAATTTGGGTGCACGTTAACGCACTCAAAGTGGTGGAAATTTCCGGAGCGCTCCACTAAAACGTCTCTTTTAATCGTGGCTTTGGGACGTTACTCCCCACATATCAATCAGTCAAAACATATTGGTAATCCTCACCCACTCAATAGCCGTGACTTGACCCGAGTCTGAGTGAGTTGACTCATGAGTCTGTATGGGTAAAATTAGTTTGTTTGTTTTTTGATCGTGGTGTATATGCTCTTTACGCCATTGTCATATACAATAATCGCACCTCTGTAATATTTCTTCTGATCTTGTACCTTTAAATACGAGTTATCAATGGTCTTACTCTATTAAAGACCTTTTGATAAAATACGCACGGTTAAAGCTGTCTATAACGAAATTGATAAATACCCGGAAAATTTCTTATAAAGAGGACTTCACTATTGTCGCGAGAGCAAGGTTTCCAGCTCCAGTATCTTCTCAGGAAATTTGTGCAAAACCAACTCCTCTGCTTCTTTTTTAAGTCTTTCTTTGTACTCTTCTACCTTTGGGTTTGTTTCTCTGGCCATTACAGAGCTTCGGCTTTTGACTTTAATGGAATGTGGGGTAAATCGTGTTTTCCAGCCTGGGACAGGCGCCTACACGCTGCATTTACGGCTTACAAACGGGGCAGTCAAGGTCGCCCCCGTTCGGGATTAGAAGGGGAAAGCTTACTCGGAAAAGCGTCTAGCGAGAGGCAGGTCCGGCGCCACCGTCTGAGTCTAAGCCATTGTTAACAGGCACGCGTGTCATTGAGAATGACATGGGGACGCGACCACTTAGCCTGACCGAGACATAGTGGCGGCAGGTAAACGACCATATTCTCTCGCGCTGTTGTTAGGATGTCGGGGCGCCTCGCAGTCGCATGTACACCTGGTAAGCAATGGTGTACCCATCGCTCTTAAGGACGTTTCTAGAAAGCAACAGTTAATGAAAGAACTTACGGGGCCCGAGCGTGGGAACGGCCGCCGACGGTAGTCGGCCGAAGGATGCAGCACGGCCTGGTATGGGAGAGAGTGTCACGTGCGGAGGACCTTTCCCTTTGCGTGTTTCATTTTGGTAAGGAGGTTTTTACAAATGTAGTGCCTTTTATGAAAGGGTTTCTTTGATTGGTTGTGATGCTGCGAGTCCCAACATGTGATTGGTTTTTGTAAAGACTCTTTGTTCGACCAAGGGTTAAAAAGAGGATGTTTGAACTTGAAAAGTGAGCGGAGCGGAGTCGGGGTAAACAGCGGATCTCACCACGGGAGACCAGGCTATGCAGGCCGAGGGGTATGTCGCAATTTTCTATGTTTTGTCTTTGTGACCCAGTGCATTTTGTAAATTGAAGTTGTGTTAGCTAAATAAACCCCCAATGAGTGCTCCCCGAAATCATCGTGTTGACGTCTCATCGATTGCCTCCGCGGAGTTTCACCCACACTTATTCGTCTCCCTGGTCGTCCGATGCACCTAACTTTGAACAACCCCGACGTTTCGCTACACTATACGCAAGTTCAGTAGGAAAATCCGGAAAATAAACGCGCAAATTAAACAAAAGGGGGACTGAAGGCAGAGCTGAACCAAAACATTTATTTTAAGGTAAAAAAAAAACAGATATTATTGTGATTGCAACTATATAGACACTCTCTCGTGTTACGTTTTGCCCCGCCGCGGTTGTCTAGTGGCTAAGGTACTCGGCTGCTGACCCGCAAGTCGCGGGTTCATATCCCGGCTGTGGCGGCTGCATTTCCGATGGAGGCAGAAATGTTTTAGGCCCGTGTGCTCAGATTTGGGTGCACGTTAAAGAACCACAGGTGGTCGAAATTTCCGGAGCCCTCCACTACGGCGTCTCTCATAATCATATCGTGGTTTCGGGACGTTAAACCCCACATATCAATTATATGGACACTCTCGGCGGGTTTTGACCGTCACCGCCATGTCCAACAAGCCCAAAGTTATAACGCGCCCCGGTATAGTAACATTTACGAGCGGGTAAAAGCGTGCGAAACCTGCTGAAGCAGAGATCAAAGGATTTAACCCATCCTTATCACCTGGAAAAAGCATAAGAGAACATCTCCCGCGTGTTAGAACTGCCGCCGAATTCTCAAACAGAAAGTAAAGCACCCGTCTTGAACCAGCATGAAACTACGCGGGGAAGGGGGATCGCTCGAGTAGCAAATAATGAACTTGGATTTTAAAGGCGATCGTCGATGCGCTTGCTATCTCGGCGAGTATCTGTGCGGTTGAAACGCAAAGGGGCGGTGTAAAAAGAGCCCTTCACCATGGAGCGGCTGTATTTGCTCACACCATGCAGTATTTTGTAAGCGTTTCGCGATATCAGATTTCAAGGAGTTGGCTGCCAGCCTTACTGCTTATAACATTAGAATTTTTTGCTCTCGCGCTCATTGCATTAGGTTCAACGCGCCGTCGTGTTGCAAAAGTAATCGCGAAAGCTACCAGCCTGCGATCTTCCAGCGCGGCGAAAAACAGAAGCGCGTGACGAGTCGACCTTCGAAGATCCGTGGTCACCGAGGTCTCTATCAGCGCCTAATCTGACATCCCCCTCGGTGGTGACGACACGGTTGCCCGAAATTAAGAAAGTAAAAGTCACAGTTTCACTGTAACAGCGAAGCGATGCATAGCAACAGCTTGGAATGTAACGCTGAAAACGGCAAGCATATCTAAACGTACAGCGCGCTGCTTACACGCAAATGACGCACGAAAACAGCATACACAAGACGGGAGCGAACTAACAACATTTACCGCTCGACACTTGACGCACTGTTTAAACAAAAAACGCGGCTCGAAACCTAATCACAGATATAGGTGTGAACTAACAGTGGTTGTTACTTCGCTGTGTTTGAGAAGCGCACTCTTTTCGCGAACGGCGCCAGTCCAACGAGCGAAGGGATCTTTGTGCGCCCGGAAACTAAACGCAATCGTTCCAGTCAAAGTCGAAGGCTCGCGGTTCTTCCCACCGAAGGATAAGCGCAGGCTCACAAGCATCTACCCCCCTATTCGCTGGGCAAAGTACTTGTGGGAGATAAGCGCGCGTCGGCGCATCGTGACGAGCTGTGCGCCGAGCGTAAGCGGCTTTTTTTTTTTTCTTGAGTTTTCATATATTAGATACGTATACATATACAGATAATGACTGCGGAGGGAAAAAAACAACCGAGGCTGTCCATATAATTGCTATCGCAATAAAAAAAAGAAAGCTCAACGTCGTCGGAAGACACACCATGCGCGCGCAGTGAAACTATGCACGCGCGAACGGCGTCGAAAACGAAGAGTGAAAAACACTAGAGAGTTTTAGTACTGCGTACGCTGCGTACGTGGCGGCATTGCGTACGTAAGGACGCCACGTTCTGCGTAGTGCGCATGCGCAGACCACAACGCGCACGTATCGCGTTACGTACGCAGCCGCTACGTACGTGCGCATGAGATGCGTGCGTGCGTACGTATGAGCTGATCGCGCCGCTCTCGAACAAGTTCGCGACAGCGCGAGACTTCATTTTGCAAAATGGCGGCATCGAAGGCAAGCACCGACCGGCTCTGTGGCTTAAAATATGGCCATAATCTGGCTATAACACTTGGATTGGCTCACATTGGCTGTCAACAACACGTGCTTCTATTTTGATCTACCAGATGACGCAACACGCTTCACGCTTGTTACGTACGCGGGTACAACGGCGTACTAAAAGCCGATTAGTGTCAAACAACGCCACGTAACGCAAGGCGCTTGCGTGATGCGTACGTAGCACCACTCCGCAGTACTAAAACTCTCTACTGACATAGACATGGATACCGCAGAAACCTCGTCGGTAAAACGCCCTCCATATGCAGCGCGGCCCCACATATGTGACGCTAGCTGAAAGCGCGGCACTGCTAACGCACAAAAGTAGTTTTATCTTTTTTTTTTGTCTGGAAGGAGGGGGTGTGGGGGCAGCCGCGCATGCGCCCGCGGCGGCGAGAATAGCGGGAACGCCGGCTCGTGGGTTGCAGGCCCGCCTGCCCGCCTGGCGCTCACTCGCACGCAATAACGAGCGCTCGCTCTCGCCTGGTGTAGAGTTACTGTATATGCTACCTTTAGGTAGCATACTGCTACTGTATATGCAACCTAAAGGCAGCATATACAGTAACTCTAGCCAGGTGCCCCACGCGCGCCTTCACCACTTCGCGCTTCGTCAGCGGCGGGGCAGCGGCTGCCGCATAAGATGCATGGTCGCACCAAAATGCCAAAATGCGAAGCAAAATTACTACATTGACCATGGGGAAAATTCGTTATAGCAAGGCCATCTCCCGCTGTTATTTTGTTACATAGAGGTCGCAAATACATGTGCTTCTAAGGAGCGACGGTGGGGAATAGAAAAACGTCGTTATATTGAGGAATTCGTCATATGGAGGTTCGTTAACAGGTTTAACTGTAAAATGAGATGTTACAAAAACTATTCTCATGAAAGAGTTTGTTGAGAAAGTCACTGCAACACCCCTTCCTCCAAGCTCACGCCTCTGATCAATACATAATTAGGTGGCACATGAGCAATGTGCATTGAGCAATATGTGGATACAAAGCTTGCATACAAATTCAAGCTGATTCGAGGCTGAAATCAATGCTGAAGGTGAGTAGGTAGGACCATAGGTTGGCAGTATAAGGTGGCGCTCGCTCAAACTCTCTGAAAACCTATACACTATGATTTGGGCTCACTCGCCAAGTCAATCCTCAGCCTGACCCACCTGGACTCAGATTCACCAAACTTTTCCTCTGCTGGACTCACTCTGACTCAATCTCACTAAAGTATTGCTCACCCGGACTCCCCCATACTAAGGCCCAAAGCCTGATTTTAGTCTGAGCGAGTTTGCCAACCCATCGAACCGAGAAATAGTGATGGCTTGTGAGCACTGGTGGTTAAATTTGCAGTGCTTTGGCGAATAACGATTCTTTGTTGGTTGTCCTGCATGCTCACATTTACTGATTCTTTCTTCAAAACTACAGTAAACATGTTTATTCTAGAGGTACCTGTGTACACTATTTTGTTCTTTTCATAATGAGTTGTTGCACTAGATATTGAATGCGGTGCTTTTGCCTGCTAAGCCTAACAGTTACACTATTGTTATTGTATATAACTTGTCTTGTGCATTGCGTTTGTTTCCCTTTGTGCGTATATTCATTCTTATTGGTGCTTTTTTTTTCATATTCATAGTGGGACCACAAACATGCCATCGGGACGGTATCGGAGGCTGCTGTTCTTTACACGGAAAAAGTCGAAATGCTGCTTACTACCTGCGGAGAGCTTCAGGACAAGAATAACAAGCTTTAGAAAGAAAACAGCCATTTCTCAGCTAAGGTGACAGAGTTCGAAAGCGGGCTTCGCAATGAAAAGCTGCAGCGGGTACAAGAAAAAGTGGGAACCACCAAAGAAACCACAAGCTTAGAAGAAGTTCGTTAGGATGAAAGGTGCTTGCAGTTTTATACTGTTTTCGCTTCGCTGCAACGATTTGAGTTCTTTGTGCAGTTTATAGAAGCTAAGCACGCAGAAACAAAGCCATCAAATGCTGGTCGATGAGCTCTCCTCAGTGTGAGAGAACAGCTTCTTCTCATTCTGTGCAGACTTAGAGCAGGGTTGTTAGAAGAAGATTTGGCACACGGCTTTGGTGTAAGCTCATCTACTATAGGTAATCTGTTCGCATATTGGGTAGATTTTCTGCATGACATTCTTGTTCCATTTACCATCTGGCCCTCACGTCATACAGTCTCCATGAACATGCCCGATTCCTTTAAGACACTGTACCCATCAACGATGGTGATACTTGATTGCACAGAACTGTTTATTGAAGCTCCTTCTGATTATAGTGTCCAAGGTTACACATTTAGCACCTACAAAAGCCACAACACTGCCAAGGGACTGATTGGAGTAGTACCAAATGGTTTCATTTCATTTGTTTCATACTTATCACCAGGTCACATATCCGACAGAGAAATAACATGACAAAGTGGACTGTATAAGCTTCTAGAGCCCGGTGCTAGCGTTATGGCTGACAGGGGATTCCTTATCGGACCAGATCTAGAAGAACTTGGGAGTATCGTTGACATACCACCCATGATGAATAGTAGGAAGCAGTGGTCAGCTAGTGACGAGAAGAAAACAAACAGCATCGGAAATCTCAGAGTCCACGTGAAACGCATAATTCGTAAGGGTAAAGAAGTGTAAGATACTACACGGCATTTTTCCCAAAGCCGTAACATGCAAGCTTAACAATGTTTGGAAGATTTGCTGCTATCTGAATAATTTCATTCATGAACCCTTGCTTGATCGTCAGTGCAGTGTGGTACGAGAACGAGTTGGGCACTAGTTGCACTACCTTTTATATGCCACTGGTAGAAATAGTGAGACTCACGCAGTGCGCCATTGTTTAGGAATGGGGCCATTGCTGTTGCTTCTTGTAGATGTTCTCCTCGTTATTTAGATGCAGCAAGTGTCTTTATTTCAAGCAGGCCGAAGCATTACTCTTCTTGAACATTGCGATTTGGTGTAGCACCAAAAACAGCGACACCTGGGTTTACAAAAAAGCCACAGTCGTGCACGCCGACTGTCGAGTTTTTTTTTTTTTCTTCAAGTTTGATGCACAGCATTATTTTTATTTTCCAAGCCAAAAGCCATGTACATAGACTGTAATGAGCTTGTACCAAAAGCTCTGCTGCAGAATTTTTCATCTGGCAATTTTTCACGTGACATAATGTCCCAAAAGTGCGATGCAGTCAAACACTTTGATCTCTCAAAGGTCCAAGTGGCCGAGTCACTCAGCACCCCAGTAGCTTCTTCAAGGGCCCATGCCTCTTTCAATGTCAGTGAGCAAGTGCCAATTTCATATCCTGTTGGCATTTGTTCAGGCCACAAAACCTTGGTTGGCAATCGCAGTGGAACCATGGAAAGCAGTGGTTTTTCATTTATGACGGGCAAAGGTACAGGCACAAAACAATTTTCTTCCAATACTTGACGAAGCATCATGTTTATGTTGTTATCTTGCAAGCCCTTGTGAAGTTGCTTTAGGTCACTCTCAGTCACAATTACGGGAACATTTCTTTTCTGCTTGTCGGGCATCTTCGCCTTGGTTGGCAGGTGCTTAACAAACTGTAGGTCGGAAAACTTGAGTTTGTGAATGTGAGCACCTTCACTACCGCCTCCCCATGTTCGGTACTTTTCAGTGCATGCTACAGTGTCTCTTACATAAGTAGATTGGGAATGCTTCATATCGAGTATGAATAAAAGCAAGGCAGCCACATGTTTACACACACCAGATGCACCAGCACGACACCCGCAGCCAGCTTCTTGGACGCTGCCAGTTGATGCAAGCGCCGCAGCAGCCTTTCCCACATTGAATGACGCTTCCACCATCACTTTTATTACCACAGTTTCACCATCAGCAGCTTTGCACAGCAGTACTTCGTGGACTTTTTCTAATTTAAACATTTTGTATGCAGATACAGAGTGCTTCTTAGCACCATGAGAATGCTCATGCTGCAGGATTATTGCTTCTGAATAATCCTGTGGTAAGCCCACAAGCTGTTCCGTCCACGGCCCCTTTGTCAAACGTGACAAAACAGCTGTGCATTTTCGACAGGTTCCAGGGGCACCTGCATTTAAATGACAAATGGCAAAATTAGCATAGTAATCAACTCTAATGAAACGACAGAGTCCTACCTGTAAAATAAAATATTGTTTAAATTATGAGCACGAACGTTCATTTTATGTTCCATTGCGCTGTTAACTCAGAAATCACAACCTTTTGCGAAATCTGGTTCATACTTCTTGGGTTCAGTTTCAACTCATGGTCGAGAATTACAACACACGTGACACAAAGACAGCATGTTTTACGTTGTTTGTTCTTAAAACTGCTGAAAAGTTGATAAGGAAGAACATACTCACTTCTTGACGCGCGACACTTTGCGGTCTCTGCACCTGACAGCACTCACTTGACGTCCTGTCTGTGAACTTCTTGGTGACTGCCTTCTAATACTCTCAGCGATGCGAGCGCAGCTTCTGATATGAAGCTTTTTAAACATGTCATTAGTATTTTGACATGCAGAGTGTAGTTGGGCTCGAACCAATTTGTTAGGGTGCAAGTTTGACAGCAGTTATGCCGCCGGACGTTTCATGTTACTGCCAATCGCGCCGTATCACAAGCGGTAGTGCCGAGCTTGACGTATTGATTAATATAGCTGTACGGTCATTCTGACTATAATACCATATGGGATAACTTCCTCTACTAGGAAACACGATCAACCAAGTGCCGGGGACTCGCTGCGCAAACCTTACAAGGATTCCAATTCAATTAACGAGCTTTTTTTTTGCAGTTCATTAGGACATCGGGAATACTAACTCTTTGCTGGCTATCATCCATGTTGCTCTGGCGGTCCTCTTCGGTGAGTTCAGTTTGAAGCGGGAATCTCAAGTGATAGTCCTATCACGATGCACTCGTACGTCCGCAAGTTTGCACGCTGCAAACAAGGCGAGTCAAGGCATCTGCGAGCAGACAACGCTGTGTCGGCGCACCGGTTTCCCACAGTGCTTTGCGGCCACCACAGGTGGTGCTCTTTTATTTCTGGAAAGGTCCATGCATTCGCCCTCTTCTATGCTGCCAACGCTGCTTCGACGAATTGAGGTCCCGAACCAAATTTCGACGTCAACCTGAGTCTTTCAAAGTGCAAGCAAGACCAGCTCAAGTTCCTGCTCTTGGGATTCAAGGACTGCTTCTCGTCATCATCGAAAATTCAACAAACCCCAGTCATGAAACATCACAACATAACAGAAGAAAGTGCCCGACCAGTTCGACAAAGCCCATACCGAGTCTCGACAAGCGAGCGTGATGCCGTAAAGAAACAAGTTGACAAAATGCTACAAGACGACATCATTCATTCGTCCAAGAGCCCATGGGCGTCACCCATAGTATTAGTGAAGAAGGACAGGACCGTATATTTTTGCGTCAATTACTGCCGCGTGAACAAAAGCACAAAACAGGACGAGTGCCCATAGACGACGCCCTGGACCAACTCCCCTGCACGAAATACTTTTCTTCGATGCACCTCAAAATGGGCTATTGGCAAATTGAGATTGATGAGAGAGAATGAGAGAATACGGCCTTTATCACACCAGACGGCCTCTCTAGGTTTAAAGTCATGCCATTTGGTCTTTGCTCAGAACGAAACTGTTCGGACGCCGACATTCCAGCGCGTTATGTACACCGGGCTGGCTGGATTGAAATGGCAAACTTGCCTCGTATACTTGAATGATGTCGTCGTGTTTTCTTCGAGCTTCCGTGAACATTGCCGGTGCCTTGAAGCGGTACTTGGAGCTATCGACACCTCTGGACTAACCTTGAAGCCATAAAAGTGCCGCTTTGCGTACGAGGAACTGTAGTTTCTGGGACACGTGATTAGCAACTCTGGAGTCCGTCCAGACCCGCGGAAAACAGCCGCCATAGCTGATTTCTCAAAACCAACTGACAAGAAGGTTGTACGCCAATTTCTTGGATTGTGCATTTACTACAGGCGTTTCGTCAAACGTTTTTTACATATCCCTGAGCCGCTAACTCACCTCACGAAAAGTGACGCCGAATTAAAGTGGGAAGGGGCACAAGAGGAAGCATTTCAAGAACTTAAACGACACCTCAAGACGACACCAATACTTGCGCATTTTAATGAACATGCCGAAAGAAAACTACACACCGACGCAAGCAGCGTAGGACACGGCGCCGGCCTTGTGCAGAGGACTGATGGCGTGGAAAGGTGTCGTGGTTAGGTTCGTCACGTAGCAAGGCGTGTGACGCGAGGAAGATGGAGACAGCGAGAAAAACAAAAGGGAGTTATATAGGACGAACAAAAAAACTATTGCACATACAGCACTATAAGTCGTACACTCACGCAGTTCACACACAAAAGAAAAGAGTAAACAGTCTCACAGTCTGTGCCGTAGCCCGGTGCCTTGATGCCTTGAAGTGGGACCGGTTGCGTGCTCGGATGCTGTCGTCGCTTGGGTGCCAGGTCAGCATGCCACTGTAGAGGGCATCACCAGGTCTAGGCGTAGCCGCACACTGTCAGCAACGTCGGCTCGGTGGACGTGGTCAGCAGCTCCGGTTTTTCGAGGGCGCTCGCCGTACCAGAGATGCCTGCAGGACCACTCACCCAGACTTCGCGCCTGGCCACGCCGACACGCCGTGCCCCGAGTACGTCAATGGCTCAAGGACTGGAACCCGGCCTTTCGAACCTCGCGCGTAGTTGCGGGTTCGCCCTAGGCTCCCTTGCGTCGTCTTGCCGGCGTCCGAACAGCTTCGTTCTCCGCGAGCGTCTCCTCTTCTTTTTTCAATGGGCGCGCTGCAATGCCCCTTCATTCTTCTCATCTTGCAAGTGATGTGGCGCTGTCGTCTGCTGTGCTCGCATTTTTTTAAGCTACTACATCACATCACTCCCCACTTAAGAAAGTTCTTCCGGTAGAAGAACTTCCGGTAGAAGTTCGTAGAAGAACTTGAGGGCACTGGAGACACGTTGGTTCGCAGTCGGAAACACACAAGTAAGCACCACTGCATATTATAGCAGTTCCAAGCCCCGCACACTCGGCACATTTGGTCACAAAAGTACACGCCAGGAAAAAAAAGAAACAAGTCACAGAACTAAAGCGTCATGGTACTTGTATCGCGCTGTAAAGTTCATCATAAGCTATTAATACCTCTAAGCATCAATTCTTTATGCAGACGTTGCTCACAGAGTTGGCAAACGGCCCACGTAGTCTGCGCCTCCATTGTCACTGCATTTTATATACTCGACCAAAAAGTCGTACTCCATAAGGATGAGGCTCCATCGTAACACGTGGCTGTTCCCATGCTTGGCCGACTGAATGTACACAAGTGGTTTGTGGTCACTCTGTAGAATAAATGTGCGCCCGAATAGGTAGATGTGAAATTTCCGGACCACCCACGTAAGAGCCAGGGCCACTCGCTCCACTGTAGAGTAAGTAGCTTTGCGTGGTTGCAGTCTACGGCTTGCGTATGACATTGGGTGCAGTATTCCTTTCGTTGGAGTGGACCGCATGGTAGCTCGTCGCTCGTGGTGTCATCCGCCCGGCAAACAGCTGATGCTTCATGCGGTGGTTCAGGCAGCCGTTCCTCATACTTTTTCAGTCGGTTTATATTAAATAGCGTGCTTCTGGTACCGAGGTCAATTAAATAGCCGACATCATTTCTCTTTGAACCAATTTGTTGGTATCCGATGGAATCAGAAGTAGAACCTTGTCTCCAGGGGATAATTGACGTGGTCTGGCCTTTAGGTCATAATGCTTCTTTTGTACTATCTTCACTTTCTGAAGCTCCTCCTTGGCTAGACGGCAGGTGTCTTCAAGATGATTCCGCAGTTCGACTACGTACCCGTAGGATGTTTTTACATCATCATCAAGATGATCGGCAGCCCATATTTCTTTCAATATCGCCGGGGGACCTCTGACGTAACGGCCCTTGAGCAAGTCGAACGGGGAGAAACCTAAGCTCGACTGGGGAACTTCGCGATAAGCGAAGAGTAAGGGCGCTAGGTACCGGTCCCATTTCTTCAGACACTCCTGACACATTCTTCTTATTTGTTTCAGGGTGCCGTTGAACCTCTCTACAAGGCCATTAACCATGGGATGATATGGGGTTGTTGGCAATTGTTTGAAGGAGAGAAGTTTTCTGCACCAGAATACTCTTCTGCAGTGTCCCGCGTGTAAAGACAGCTCTTCCAATTGTTATCAGCGTTGTGAGCATCTCAAACGCATTCTACATTTCCTAGGACAACATCATATGAAGGAGTATCCAAACAAAGGGCTCGAGTCTTGCCAGTAAAGAAAGGTGAAAAAATTTCCACGTGTGCCTCAGGCAGCTTCATCAACCGTCCATCCAAGAGGTAAATCGAGGAAATCTTTCCAGTCAGCTTGCTATCCGCCACAAGAGACCTTTTGACAATGATTGAATCGCATCCGGTATTTCGCAGTACTGTTGCGGGATATCCTTCGAGTACACCTTCGTCCGTGGGCATCGATTTTTCCTTCAGCTTGGCTGGGTGCGTTTCCGCGCACTCCGGACTATAAGGAACACAAAGGGAAGCCTGCGACTCTGAATTAGTTATCTTGGCTCCAGCTCTTTGTTGAAAAGAGCATGAGGCCTTCTCAACGCTGTTGGCCTTTTTGGAGCAGTCACCTGTTTTATGCCCAGTGCGGCGACATTTACCACAAAAGGGTGGCTTTGTACCAAGACCCTTTGTGTTGGTCCAACAATAAGCAGCTCTGTGACCCTTCTTGTTGCAAAGAAAACACTGCAGTCTCTCTTTGTCATCTTGCCGCGCAGGCTTTCGAGTTTGACCTGGAGGCTTGCTCAAGATATCGCCTTAATATTTTCCAAGGTTAATCATCCCCTGGCCCTCCAAGTAGTGGTCTGTAGCCTCCTTAAGTTTTTCAAGGCTTTCACAGTTTCTTTCTTTAAGAAACACAGCGAGTTTCACATGGCATTGTGCGAGAAACTGCTCGAGACAATTTCGTCTCGCAGAGTATCGTAGGTCTGGTCTGTCTAGGCCGTTTCTTGCCAATGGTCAAAATAACCTAATAGATGCCCGGCAAATTGCGTGCCCGTTTCAAAATTATCTGGTTTTGCTGATTGAAATTTTTTCCGATAGCCTTCTTCTGTGAACCTAAAGCGCTGTAGTAGCGTTTTCTTCAACGTTACGTAGTCCGTGGCATGTTCAGGTGCCATCCTACCAACTACACTCAAGGCTTCTCCGGTCAAGCAAAGGCTTATAGATAGGGCCCATTTGTCTTGCGGCTAGTCTTCTTTCTTTTCTTTCTTTCTTTATTCAATACTGCAGACCTTGTACAGATCCAAGCAGGGTGGGGGAAGAATAAAACAACAACAAAACGGAGCAAACAAGTATAGTCATGCAATTAGCAATGAGCAATGATCCCAATGCGCTTAAATGCTACAATGAATCATTCCAGTCTGTTACGGTGCGGGGAAAAAAAGAAAATTTGAATAAATCTGTTCTCGAAAAATAAGGTGTCAAAGAATTAGGATGATGGTGGCGAGTAAGTCTTGATGTAGAAGATGAAAGATATGGTGAGGGGTTAATCGCTAGTTTATGATTCCAAAGGAGGTAAAGAAATTCCAAACGTGCAGCTTTCCGTCTCAGTGCAAGGTATGGAATGTTGTTAGCCTGCATCAGTTCAGTGGGTGAGTCATACGGTGAAAATTTGGAATAAATAAACCTGACTGCTTTTCTTTGCACATTTTCTAGGTGATTAATGTTGGTTTTAGTAAAGGGGTCCCATACTACACATGCATATTCGAGTTTTGGCCTAATTAGTGTGTTATAAGCAAGTAATTTAACAGCTGGAGGAGACTGTTTGAGCTTATGTCTTAAAAAATATAACTTGCGGTATGCAGAAGAACAAATGCTATTTATATGTGTATTCCACGACAAAGTATTAGTAAGAGTTACACCTAAGTACTTGTATGCCGTTTCCTCATGCAATGGTAATGAGCCTAGCCTATATTCAAAGGAAAGTGGAGCTTTTCTGCGAGAGAAACGAAGATATACTGTCTTACCAATATTAAGTTTCATGTCCCATGTGTTACACCATTCGGAAATGTTAGCAAGAGCAGTGTTAAGGAGGTGCTGATCGTTAGGTGAAGTGATTTCATGGAACAACACGCAGTCATCTGCAAACAATCTAATTTCAATGCTAGGATCAATGACTGTAACGATATCATTAATGTATATCAAGAACAACAATGGCCCTAATACACTCCCTTGAGGAACCCCGGAACCAACCGGAAGATAGCCAGACCGCCGCCCATTAACTTCCACACACTGGGATCGATTAGTCAAATAACTCCTAATCCATGTAATTAAAATTTCCGGAAGTTTGATTTTTCTGAGTTTTAAGATCAGTTTGTCATGCGGAACCCTATCAAAGGCTTTGCTGAAATCTAGAAATATTGCATCGATTTGACCATTTTTATCAAAACATGAAGCGAGTGAATGAATAACGGTAACTAATTGTGTAACTGTCGAGTAGCCTTTTCTAAACCCATGTTGATGATTAGAGAGAACTGAATGTTCATCTAAGAATTCATTAATTTGATTGGCGATAATGTGCTCAAGAAGTTTACAACAGGATGATGTAAGTGATATCGGTCGATAATTTTCTAATAAAGATCGATCACCTTTCTTGTGTATGGGAACGACTCTGGCTACCCTCCAGTCATCCGGTAGTTTACCATGAAGTAAAGAATTACGGTAAATTATAACAAGAAACTTTGCAATAGACTCAGCATATCGCTTCAGAAACATGTTAGGAAGGTTGTCAGGACCACATGAAGATTTCGTTTTCAAGTTCAATAGCATAGAAACCACGCCAGGGTAAGAGATGAAACTGACATCAGAGGGATGAAATGTTGTGTGGGCCCATTTGTCTTGCGGGCCCATTTGGGGCCATTTGTCTTGCGCCATTTGTCTTGGCCATTTGTCTTGGGGCCAAGACATAGGGCCCATTTGTCTTGCGGCTAGTCTTCACTAGTTGCGACTCGCTCAAATCGCTGTATATATGCATCCAGCTCATCGCGTTCCTCGTTAAAGGCTGGGATGAGTTTATGTGGACTTTGGTAGCTCTGCGTGATGCCTACGGGCGCACCCTCGGTAAGCTGCCCAGTAGTTTTGCTACCTGCTGTCGCACCTAACTGATGCAACCTTAACTTGAGCTCAAGAACTTCCTTCTCTGCTTGTAATCTAGCGACTGCCTCTGCCTCGGCTTCTTTCGCGGCATTTCGTTCAGCCAGACGAGCGTCACGTGCCTCTTTTTCACGTGCGTGTTCTTTTTGTGCTGACCCACGTAACCCCAATTCCTTTCCGATCATCGTCAGCTTATCTGCTTCCATCATCGACCGTCACACACACATATGCGAGGTGATGTTCTCCTTAGATGTAAGAAGAGTAGTCCTGTCGCGGACGCCAGATATGTCGTGGTTAGGTTCGTCACGTAGCAAGGCGTGTGACACGAGGAAGATGGAGACAGTGAAGAAAACAAAAGGGAGTTATATTGGATGAACAAAAAAAACTATTGCACATACAGTACTATAAGTCGTACACGCACGCAGTTCACACACAAAAGAAAAGAGTAAACAGTCTCACAGTCTGTGCCGTAGCCCGGTGCCTTGAAGTGGGACCCGTTGCATGCTCGGATGCTGTCGTCGCTTGGGTGCCAGGTCAGCATACCACTGTAGAGGGCATCACCAGGTCTAGGCGTAGCCGCACACTGTCAGCGACGTCGGCTCGGTGGACGTGGTCAGCAGCTCCGGTCTTTCGAGGGAGCTCGCTGTACGGGAGATGTCCGCAGGACCACTGTTACAGAACGAGCGCTCAAAAAGGGCGCGCCGCCAAATTCGCGCGACGAAACGCCGGAGTAACCCCGCTGCGAGGTCAACGATAAAAAAAGAAAACAAACATCCAAAGGCTCCCCCCCCCCCCCGGCGCGCGACTCTCTCCCTCGGAAGCGTGGGTTCGTCGACGAACCTCCTCTCATCGGTGGCAAACCTCCTCTCATCGAGCAAGCACTGGATTTTTCTAGATGGAAAGGGGCGGGGCGATGCCGGGTTGCGTCATCCATCGCAGACGGCCTTCGAACCGTCTCGCCCTCTCCCCGGCCTTCGCTGCGTGTCGCGCTGACGAAATGATGAGAACTTTCTGGAATCTCGCGCGGAAGGTATTTAACCGAGCAGCGGAGATGGGAAAGCAGGAGAAGACGGAAGTTAGCGCCAGAGCGCGCGTAGACGGCGAAGGTTTTGTCCGTAGAGACAAAGCAGGAGAAGAAGAGGATTTCCACCTGAGGGGTGAAGGCTCGAGCTACAGACAAGAGCGTGTGTCTACCGCTATCGAGCGAAGACGCGTGGCAACAGCTGCGTGTGTGAAGCCGACGTGTTTCCGGCGAAAACGTTTGAAGCTTGGAGAGCGGCCAATTGAAGACGCGAGGTTTCCTGGAAGAGAAACTTCCGGGGTAGCGGAACGACAACAACGCTGGACTTTGAGTGAGTGATTCTCGGAAGAGTATCATTCAGACTTTTGTTCCAAGGACTTTGGACTGAATAAGTTTCCTGACTTTTTAGTCTTTAAGTGTCTTGGTTGTTCAATGCATGCGACTGCATTGTAGTGCGTATCGTTGTCTGTGTCCGTTGTTTCGAGTGTGGCTGATTGTACTGTGTGGTACGCTGTTTGATACATATTGGTGACATATTGTACTCAACTATTGTGGAGTGTGCATACTTGTGTATTGTTTTTGATCTGCCATTATTGAGAATATAATTTTGTTTGTTTATCAACTCTCCACTCTGACTTGTTCTTTGGGCCACAGCCGGCGTCCGCTGGCGCGCCAAAAAAGACCACTTCTAAATTGTCCACGCTTTCGTGGTGCGGTTCGGGGGGCCAGTACTTCGGCCCTTGGAATTAGCCCGGCGATCGCCTCCCGAATTAACAGGACCTGTGTGACAATTAATCTGGCGTCCGCGACAAGGATTTTTTGGTGCACAGTGTGTCCAAAGTAGTGAGAAAGAGCCTCGAGTGTTGATAGTGCTATTGGAACAATTTTGTGTGTTGCTCAGTGTTCTCGTTAATGAGTGCAGGGGAGTGTTCCGATAGACTTATTTAGGCAGATACTTCTTGCACGCTGCAAGACTTTATTTGCGACACACAATGGATCTCGAAACGTTAGTCAATCTTGGTGAGAAGATGGGTCTTTCTGTCGCCGAACTACGGAAGTGGGTCACCCAGAAGGAAAAAGAAGAAAAATATAGGGCTAAAGAAGAAAAGGCAGCTGAGCTGGAAAAAGAAAGGTTGGCGGTTGAAAAAGCCAAAGCGGAAAAAGCAGCTGAGTTGGAGAGAGAGAGAGGTTGGCAGCTGAAATGGCGAAAGAAGAAAGAGAGGCAAAGGAGCGACAGCTGAAAGAAGAAAGAGAGCAGCAATTGAAGTTGGAGCTGGAGAGATAAAAGTTGGCAGCCGAAAGGGCGAGAGAAGAAAGAGGGCAGCAATTGAAGTTGGAGCTGGAGAGAGAAAGACTGGCAGCTGAGAGGGCGAAAGAAGAAAGAGAGCAAAGAGAACGGCAGCGACAGCACGAGATAGAACTCGAGTGGCTCCGTTTGCAACAGTGAAGTGAAACTCCGGTCCAAGCTAGAGTTGAAAGCAGCGAACGGGAGAACCACGGCTTCCGCTTGAACCCAAGCAAGCTGCTCGCAGCGTTTGATGAAAGGAAGGACGACCTTGACGCGTACCTTCACAGATTTGAGACAATTGCAAGGAGCCAGAATTGGCCGGAACATCAATGGGCAACTGCTTTGAGTACTTGCTTGAGTGGTGAAGCGCTCAGTGTGTACGGTAGGCTGACGCCGACTGATGCAGCCAACTATGCAAAGGTGAAAGCTGCATTGCTGAAGCGATTTAGATTTACTGTGAAAGTATTCCGGGACATATTGCGGACAGGAAAGCCAGCTGATGGTGAGACGGCTACGCAGTACGCCGCCCGACTTAGCCATTAGTTCGACAGATAGATTGAACTTTCGGGGACAGCGCAGGAGTACGATGAGCTTAGAGAGCTCCTCATTAGAGAGCAATTTCTTACCAGTTGCCACCCAAGCCTGTCGCTGTACTTGAAAGAGAGGAAGGCAGAGTCACTTGAAGGCATGCTTGAATTGGCTGATCAATTCTTGGAAGCGCAAGGGGGAACTAATTTGGCCAAGGTGAAGAAGGGGTGTCCCGAAGATTCGAAGAAATCGGCACCCGAACAAAAGAAGCGTGCAATGGAGAGTATTCCGCGATGTTTCCTGTGTAACCGAGTGGGTCATCGCGCTAACAACTGTCGAACTAACTTTACGAGTCCCACGGTCGTAAAATGTTTCAAGTGTGGTCAGACTGGGCACAAAGCAGACGCTTGTCGTAACGGAGTGAGTCAAACTCACCAGGTATCCTGTGTGCTAGCAGTACCGAAATTCGATGGTGATGCCGTCACCAACGGATTCGTAGAGTTGAAATATGGGGAGAAACTTCCTATTGTGGGTGCTGTAATGACAAAACAGCCAACAGGTGTTACGAAGGGAATGCCAACACTGCCTGGAAAAGTTGCGGGCAAGAAGATTACGGTGTTAAGAGACACCGGTAGCTCCACGGTTATCGTGCGGAGAAATTTGGTACGGGAAAGTGAGTTAACAGGCAAAACGAAACCGGTTTGTCTAATTGACAGTACGGTTCGGATGCTTCCCGAAGCAGAGATTGAGGTCGAAACCCCGTATTTCAGCGGGAAGGTTACTGCTCTATGCATGACGACCCCCCTGTACGACCTCGTCATCGGAAACATCGACGGGGCACGAGGGCCGGATGATCCAGAACGATTGGAAGAAGACCCGAAGATGGAGCCCTCGCCAACCCAGCGACCGCGAGATACAGTGGAAGAGCCTTTCGTGACGGATCTCACTCGAGCTCAAGGTGAAGCCGCGGCGCAAGAGACAGTGAATGTGAAGATGATCGTGTTGAATGAGTTCACATGCTGGGCAGCTGGACTTACGTCGGCACGACCTCAACCGAGCGACAGTGTAAAGGTGACGGAGTCGGCCAGCCAGGCCAAATGTCGTGACAAGAACAAGCGGGTGAATAACCGGGCAGGATTGGTTGAGCGTCACGACCCCTTGACAATGTCGGAAGTGACAACGATGGCTGAGACGCCGCCTCAGATACCGTCGTTGGAAGGGGCTCGCCGGAACAAAACGAGGATAAACAATAAGAAGAGATCGAGAGAGTACCGCAAGAAAGGGCGCAAGCACCGCTCGAAATGCACAGGATAGGTGCTGAGGTCAAATCGGAATGCGTTTGGCAGGGCTGAGTGCCATATGTTGTGTTAATGTTCTTGTTATCCTGTGTCACAACTCTATGTCGAGCGAATCAAATAGTTTGTTGCGGTGATGTGATGTATAGTATTGTACAATTGTGGTAATGAGAGAACTTTGTATATTTGTATTGTTTGGAATATGCGATGGAGTATTGTATTCATGTACCTGTGGCTATATTCTATGTGTTGAGATTAAATTGCAATGTACAGTTGTATTGAGTGATCTATGTGAATGTAAAGTGTCATGAGCGACGGTTTGTGTTAGTCTTTCAGAGTGTGTGGTGACTGTTCGCGCTCGTTTGTGTGGTTTTGAATATTATGAGATAAGATAATATTCTTAAAGTGGGGGGCAGTGTCACAGAACGAGCGCTCAAAAAGGGCGCGCCGCCAAATTCTCGCGACGAAACGCCGGAGTGACGCTGCCGCGAGGTCAACGATAAAAAGAAGAAAACAAACATCCAAAGACTCCCCGGGCGCGCGACTCTCTCCCTCGGAAGCGCGGGTTCGCTGACGAACCTCCTCTCATCAGCGGCCGAGCAAGCACTGGAATTTTCTAGATGGAAAGGGGTGGGGCAATGCCGGGTTGCGTCATCCGTCGCGGACGGCCTTCGAACCGTCTCGCCCTCTCCCCGGCCTTCGCTGCGTGTCGCGCCGACGAAATGATAGAACTTTCTGGAATCTTGCGCGGAAGGTATTTAACCGAGCAGCGGAGATGGGAAAGCAGGAGAAGACGGAAGTTAGCGCCAGAGCGCGTAGAGTATTCCGCCGTGTAGTCGGCGAAGGTTTTGTCCGTAGAGACAAAGCAGGAGAAGAAGAGGATTTCCACCTGAGGGGTGAAGGCTCGAGCTACAGGCAAGAGCGTGTGTCTACAGCTATCGAGCGAAGACGCGTGGCAACAGCTGCGTGTGTGAAGCCGAAGTGTTTCCGGCGAAGAAGTTTGAAGCTTGGAGAGCGGCCAATTGAAGACGCGAGGTTTCCTGGAAGAGAAACTTCGGCGAGGTTTCCTGGAAGAGAAACTTCGGGGGCAGCGGAACGACAGAGGTTTCCTGGAAGAGAAACTTCGGGGCAGCAGAACGACAGAGGTTTCCTGGAAGAGAAACTTCGGGGGCAGCGGAACGACAACAACACTGGACTTTGAGTGAGTGATTCTCGGAGGAGTATCATTCAGACTTTTGTTTCAAGGACTTTGGACTGAATAAGTTTCCTAACTCTTTAGTCTTTAAGTGTCTTGGTTGTTCAATGCATGCGACTGCATTGTAGTGAGTATCTTTGTCTGTGTCCGTTGTTTCGAGTGTGGCTGATTGTACTGTGTAGTATGCTGTTTGATACATAGTGGTGACATATTGTACTCAGCTATTGTGGAGTGTGCATACTTGTGTATTGTTTTTGATCTGCCATTAGTGAGAATATAATTTTGTTTGTTTATCAACTCTCCGCTCTGACTTGTTCTTTGGGCCACAGCCGGCGTCCGCTGGCGCGCCAAAAAGGACCACTTCTAAATTGTCCCCGCTTTCGTGGTGCGGTTCGGGGGCCGGTACTTCGGCCCTTGGAATTAGCCCGGCGATCGCCTCCCGAATTAACGGGACCTGTGTGACAACCACTCACCCAGAACTCGCGCCTGGCCACGCCGTGCCCCGAGGACGTCAATGGCTCGAGGACTGGAACCCGGCCTTTCGTACCTCGTGCGAAGTTGCGGGCTCGCCCTAGGCTTCCTTGCGTCGTCTTGCCGGCGTCCGATCAGCTTCGTTCTCTGCGAGCGTCTCCTCTTCTTTTTTCAATAGGTGCGCTGCAATGCCCCTTCATTCTTCTCATCTTCCAGGTGATGTGGCGCTGTTGTCTGCTATGCTCGCATTTTTTTAAGCTGCTACATCATAAAAGGGTTATCATTTATGCTAGCCGGTTGCTATCCAAGGCCAAAGCCAACTATTCTACAACAGAAAAGGAGTGCCTTGCCATTATCTGGGCAGTGTCAAAGTTGCACTTCTACCTCTACGGCAGACCTTTCCACGTTGTTAGCGACCACCACGCTTTGTGTTGGCTAGGGAAGTTGAAAGATCCTTTGGGTCGCCTCGCACGTTGGAGTCTCAGATTTTGAGAATTTGACGTGACTGTTCTTTACAAGTCTGGAAGAAAACACTCCAACGCCGACTGCTTGTCTGTGCCCCCGTCGAATCACCGGCGCCCGACGGCCTGGATGAACACAGCTTCTTAGGAACAATAACTACTGACGACTTCGTCGAGCAACAGTGAGCTGACCCGGAACTCGGAAGCCTTGTAGAATACATCAAAGGTAACAGCCCGACTGTTCTGAATGTTTCCAAGAGAGAACTGGAGTAGTTATTTTTGCGAAACAGAGTTATCTTAAAAACTTCTCGCCCCTTCAAGCCGACCACCCCCTCGTGGTTCCTTCAGCAGTGAGACCAGAAGTACTTGAGGCCCTACACGACGACCTGACGGCAGGACACCTTGGTGTTTCTCACACGCTCGCGAGGATATAAGAAAGGTACTATAGGGTCAGGCCTTACCTTCAACGTTGCTCTTTACATGAGGACATGCCGAGACTGTTAGCGACGCAAGACACCACCGAAAAGGCCAGTAAGTTTTCTTCGCCCAATCAAACCACTTCGCCGACCATTCCAACAAATCGGGATAGACCTACTGGGGCAATTTCCGACGTCGAATTTCAGAAACAAATGGATCATCGTAGCTCCCGACTACCCTACCTGCTACGCCGAGACAAGAGCCCTGCCCAAGGGTAGTGCATCCGAGGTAGCCAAATTCTTCGTCGAAAACATCGTCCTGCGTCACAGTGCTCCGGAGGTCCTCATCACCGACAGAGGTACGGCGTTTATTGCTGAGATAACCCAAGCGATTTTGGCATACAGCCAGACAAGCCACCACCATAAGACAGTGCACCACCCATAGACCAATGGCCTCGCTGAGCGCCTAAACAAGACCATCGCTTACATGCTGACCATGTACATTAACGTCGAACACAAAACATGGGATGCCATCCTTTCGTACGTGCCGTTCGCATATAACACTGCCGCACAAGAAACGACATAGATGATGCCGTACAAATTGGTCTGCGCAAGGACCCCGGCAACGACACTTAACGCAATGTTACCCAACGTCACTGACGAAGAAAACCTCGATGTGAGCGAGTACCTTCAGCGCGCCATAGAAGCCCGACAACTCACCCGCCTCCGTATCGAGAACCAACAGACGATGGATTGCCCCCGTTACAATCTTCGGCAAGGCTTCGTGGAATACCAGCCCGGAGAATGTGTTTGGGTATGGACGCTGATACGCCGACGTGGACTCAGTGAGAAATTTCTGCAACAATATTTTGGACAATACCGGGAAATTCAACTTCTCGGCCCACTCGATTACAAGGTTATCCCCGACGGCACCACGAACTGTCAATGACAATCGATCGCGACCTAAAGTCATCTATGCCGCGCGCCTGGAGCTGTTTCGTGTGCGTTAAAGAACTGAAACAATGTAATTTGTTGTTGCTATTGCTCTATCGTAATTTATTGCTTGTTCTTTCTTACACTATTTTTTGTACTTTCACATTTGGCTAAAGCACCGGGTCGATGCCTTTTTCAGTGGGGGCCAATGCCACGTTTCTTTTCTCATGTTTTGTTATCGCCCTGTTACACTATCTTCAGTGCAAACTGCACCTGGGGTGTTAAAAAGCTTTGAGGCAGCACTAGATCATTTTGTTAAGGCTACGTCCACTTCGTGAACCTTTCAGATTATTCTGGAACCAAGGTCGCTGCTAGTGATAATGCTACAATGTTCGATGGCAAGTGTATAAATGCCGACACGCTTTGCCGCTTGTCAGTTGATCGACGGCCGATGCTCTGTTCGCCGCTATCAGTGCCAGTGTCTTAGTTTCCTTTTGCGTGGCCACAAGTTCGGCCCGAATAAACAGTTTCTTCTTCGACGTGGAGTCTGCTTCCTTCGTTCACGTCACAACCCGAAGACAATATATATATATATATATATATATATATATATATATATATATATATATATACATATATATATAAGGGAACTAAGTGTACGTTTAAGGGCTCGTTTTTCCGTGTTTTGACACAATAATAATGAGATCTAACAGACAATAATGCCAAGGAATGCATAGGGGAAGTTATTAGACCAATTTTATTGTAAATGCGAAGAAAGAAAATTGGGTGAAAAGATAACTTGCTGTGAGCAGGAACTGAACCTGCGACCTTCGAATAATGCGTTATCTTCGGAAATTCAGGCCATCTGGTGTTTGGTAACGCCCACAGTACAGGGACATTTTTACAGCTGCACAGTTCTTGCCTGTCTGCCCTAATGACCACTACAAATTGCAAGGGTAGAGCATGTTTGTATTTCGATTTTGTTTCTTGTTTTTTGTTTTGTTTTCTTTTTTTCCCTCTTTGAAAGACCGTGAGAATGACGTCTTGGTGACAGCTCGGCGCAAAACATGCAATTTCTGCCAAAATGCAGCAGGATGTAGCAGGTCTCACCTCTTGGCTCAGCCTCGCACAATTGGTACAGCCATCACATCACTCGTTACAATGACAGCATGCCCTAAAAAGTGTTATTGCATAATAAAAAAATGTGCAAACAATTAATCCAGGGAGCATCAGATGGCAGCAAAATACTTCACAATGAGGAAAATAATGAATAATTTAAGTGTATCTCGCCGATCCTCGAAATAAGTTTCTAAAAGAATCATACTGGAAAGCAAGAAATAAGGAATCTGGGGTATAAAAAACAATACTACCAGTAAAATTTATTATTTTCAGAAAATATACATTTGAATATATTTCACATTTTACATTATGAACCATAATTCTTGACAGAAACTTCAGCTGGAAACTCCACAAAGACTCATGATAATGCTTTGCGAGAATCAATAACAGGGAGCAGGCAAAGCAAAATAAACAACAAATAAAACTGAATAGAGCGCAGACAACAGCGTATTACCAGTTCATGCTAATAAAAAAACTTCAGTAAACAGAGTTACAAATTGATAACTTGTGAACACATTCATTCGGCATTGAATCATTTAAGTGCTACGTACAGACTCATGTACACAACTTTTATTGGCTGATTGTGTCCACCAGTAACTCAGACAGAGCAGATAGATGCATAGATGCTTAAATGAAAGTGAACCTCGTGGTTAATAAATCTATTTTGATTGAACTTCATTTAGAAGCGTACTGTTTCAGATCTCACTTTGCTGAAGGCACTACCTTGCGGTGTGAGGCATTCAATGTGCCACTTTCAGCAAGCCAAATAAAAAATGACCTTCTTTTGCTCGAACTGAATATAGGTGAAAATGAACTTACAGCCCATTTCCAGCTTGAAATTTCCAGAAAACAAAATGTGAATCATTACTGCATAAATACCAATTAAAGTAAAATTCATTTAAAGACTAAATACAATGAAACTTACAAATGACATGTTTTGTAAATGTGATGCATTTCCAGGCAGTTACCCCATATACTCAACTGTAATGCAACCCCAATTCTAATGCGAAGGTTGAATTTTGATTGTGTCCAAAAAGATAGTTCTATTGGTATTCTAATATAATTCACCAGTCAACTTTAGGTAGCGAAAATATGGAAAGAAAACTTGCCTAACATTCAAGTAAACACAGTACTTATAGGTCACACTCAAAGGATTAAAGAAATGCTACCTAGATATAAAAATATGCTCTAAAACTTAACCAAACCGCACAGCCAAGGAATTTACATTGAACGATTAAACTTTTTTGTCAACATAAAAGAAAATGCATTGCAAGAGATTGTATAATGTAATAAATCTTGAAGATATGTCTCACTTTCAAAGAGTGCTTAACAGCGCAAACGACAAGAGGGAATAGAAGAGACGAGACAGAGCATTGACAGAGCACCTTCGTTTGCGCTGTTAAGCACTTTTTATCATGTTATACCAGCACGCCCAATCCTATTGTCTCACTTTCAAAATAGCACCAAAAAGATGCAACTCAAAACAACTCTAAAATATCCTAAATATGGCAAAGATAAGATAAATTACAGTAAAGATTTCATTCTTTATCACGACCATCATCTTCAAAAATAAACTTTATGCATGACATGATCAACACAGGAATGTAAAATGAGATTATTACATTTGAAACTAATGCAATTAAAATTATAGTAGCACCTTAATTACAAGTGCAATAAATATGCTGTGCTGGAGTAGAATGCAGCACAGAAAACATGCCCAGAAACACAACTTTTTTACAGTAAGAACAGCTTTGATTTCATATCTTTTTCAGAAAGTAACCTGTAAAAATGTGTGCCCAGCAACAACTTAGCTACATTGTCATCTAGCCTCTGGCCATTGCTTGAAATAAAATTATGTATATATTCATTATTTCATCAGTGATTTGAATTTGACATTGCATTCAAATGTACAAAGTGATAACTTGAGCCAGATTATTGGTTCAGCTAGGTGGTGATGCATTGCAGGATGCTCAATGGTGAATAGAAATTCGTGAAATAATGTGATGATGATAATGATGATGGTTATAATGCCACTATTTTAGTATGAATACCTTGTCTCAAATGGGCTATCCCGGGTGTTTCAGGTAATTAAACTTTCAGGTAGTCTTAGATCATTCAACATTCCAACACAGGCAAATCAGCCGACCTCAGCTTTAAAAGTGGCCACGACAATGAGGTGGTTGAGAGCTGGCATTGAAGCAAGTAGCAGTGGCAGCGATGTACGTGTAGACAAGAACATCAAGTATGTCACCTGCATGCATGAATTAACAAGCTTTCTGTAAAAAAATATTGCATGGACTCTTTTTTTTTTTTTGCAGTGCGCGATAAAGATAAAATATGTCTATGGATTGCGAGGACTGCTTCACCAATGAATGCTTCATGTCACGGTATACACAGCCAACACGGACATTGGGGAGCAAAATTAAATAAACTAGTCACACCATTTGAAGAACAGCATTGGCCATGTGCTGCCTGACAGTAATTGTAGCAACGTCAGTGTTCTAGAGGCCACAAGCAGCAATAATTTGAACAAGGCAGTCTGATCTGCCATTGGTCGTGGACCTCACTCCAGTTCATCGAGATGAGCCCAGTTGGGCCCAGCACGAAGCCGCACCACGAGAGGAACGGAAAGCTCGGCCGCCTCCTCCATGGACTTGCGCACTATGCCGGACACAGTGTCGAGATCGGCTTCACACACCTCGAGCAGAAGCTCGTCGTGCATTTGAAGGACCAAGAAAGCACCTGCACGGCAATTAGAAAAGTTGGTCATTTTTTGGACAGGTAGCTCAAACTGATTCAGTAAAAGTTCCATTAAGCAATGACACTCGACTTCGATATAATGAACCTGGATATAACAAGTTATTAGCCATAACAAAGTAAATGAATCGTTTTGTTGTAGGTACTACAGTGCTAACAATGTACATGTATAACAAATTTACTGATATAACAACAAAATATTTTGATCGCAGATCTAACTTTGCTATAACAAGGTATGAGTGTAGATTTATTATTGCTCATAATTCACTAGCATAATGAGAAACACCACATGAGACCTTTGACGAAATAATCAGTAAATAAATGCTAATGTGGCCAAGGCACCACTTAGACCACTGGAAAAATGTAAAAATTTACAGCTTTGGAACATAACAGTTAAATTCAATCCTTGCCATGGTGTCCAACAAATCACCCTGCTCTATTTTCTGGCCGTCACAAACGCTGTCTACTAGTTTGCACAGATTGGTTAGACCTGTGGTTCTGATGTGGGGGTTTGCAAAGACATCTTGAGTGTTATGTGAAACCCATGCCCTAAAGAAAAAAAATAAAATAACACATTTTTCGAAGGCAGTCTATGCACCGTGACCACTACCCCTTGTGACTTTTTTTTTTTCATGCGTCAGTGCATAACACTTTTCCCTTGCTGTGAAGCTAACTTAGGTTACCTGTTCTGAATGAAAAAGCTGCGGAAAGTTTTTGTTGCACTTTTTTTATGATGTGAGCATACTTTATTTAAATTTGCATATTTGAAGAGCAAGCTAGAAACAGGTTTAAAGGCACTGTAAACCACATAACTTATTCACAAAAAGTTGAGATTAAATTGGCGTGGCTTAAACTTTCACCAGTCTCTGCCAGATAGATACGACACACCTATTTCACATTGCATGTTGTTTTAAATTATGGGGTACTTCTCCATTTCCCCGACTGCAATGGGTGTCCCATAACTTCCATTGGCCCACAAGAAGCCCCCAAGAACGTCCATGGCTGAGAACTACTGGGCTAGAATATGTCATCTTGCTATATGTGCTACATCTCGGAAGCAATATCTGCAACAACACCAACTAGGACATACGCATTGGACATAGACATCTACTGGTGCCACAGATTAATAATAACTCCGCTACTGTGAACAGACACCAAGAGTTGCAGGAGCCCTAATGCACCTCTTTACTCTTCTGGTGCCAAGCATACGGCTTGGCTGTTGTGCACCCCAGCCCTGTAAATGAGAAATTTCGATGCCAGATGAAATATGCAACATCAAGTGTGTAGCTGGTGTTGCATATTAACTGCTGCTATCACATAAGACTTAGATTGGTCAAGCTGAACGTCTTACATTGAAGGGGTCATGAGCCACCCAAGAGGCTGGATGAGAGAATGCATTCTTCCGTTAACAGACACTGCTATGAGCAGCTCAGCCAAATCTTGAAGTCGACCGCAGCAAAACATTTAGAAGCACAAAGATATCGTTATTACAGGTGCCCTCGTTTCACTCGAATGGCTGTGCTCACTTTCTTTGGAGCTGCTGGCACCTGCTACCTGAAGCCTAACAACTGATAACATGCTATTGGCTAATAGCCAATCAATGGTGGCATTTGCACAAGATGCGCTTCTTGCTACTGGGTTCTGCGACAAGTCGGCACAGCACTCCATATTCTCTTAACGTTACACAATGAGCCACATCCGCACAGAGGATTCACAATAGGAAAGCGCAACCACATTCATAACTTGCACTCAAGGTCATGATGCATGCTCACAGCCCCGTTCCCCGTAGTTATATTTCCCAGCTGAGCTTGCAGTGGCGCATTTATCGCTGTGTCTACCTTGCGGACTGTCCACTTTGGACTTCACTGACTGGCCGGAACTCGATCAACATTGTGCCCCTTCTTTACATTTCATTTTTCGCAAGGACATTTTAATGTCACGAAGCTTTCACAAATCTTGACACAAATGAGAGAGACAAAATGTGTTTCAAAGCAATGAACTCCGTTTTTCCCAGAGAGCTTCTTTCAGACACACATCTCAGAGGTTGTACATGAAATCTAATCATGTCCGCCCTTCAATTAAGTTCAACACAGCTGCCCACCTAACATACCTGGAAGGTTAGTACGCGTTCCCTGCATTGTTCTCGAACACCTGAACTCGTTCATACGGGTGTTCATACTTGTCAAGTTTAATTAATGTTGAATTCCAATTGCAGAGTCCGAGCAAGTTTTGTGTTCCTGTTAGGGCAGGTGTGTTTCGATGGCAGAGTGAGAGCGGCAGTCAAGTGTTCCAATGAGGGAGACGAAGTAGATTCAGAGCACAAGTGGCTCCGAGGGGCAGAAAAAGTTGCTCAACTGAAATCGGCGGAGTGAACCGGAACTCGCTGTGCCGTGTTCTCGTGACGTTGATGTCACCGGGTGTTTGATCACTATGTGAATTAACCCTTATACGTTTGCCCAGTCGCGTGTTTTGGCAGTAATAGTGGACGACATGGCCAACTGGATAAGTCAATTCATCGCAGAGTGACAGCAAACAACTGTGTACGAAGAATTCGAAAGTGGAATTAGCGGAATGGAATATACTACATGCAAGGTATTCTGGGCAACTCAAGGACTTCTGCTTCTACCTTGCTCCCCATTCGTGCCCCGGTAGTGCTGACTGTGTTCCAGTGACAGATTCGGAGGCGTTCCTCTATGCCAGAGTCGATTGCTCGCTTGCACAGTTCATCGGCTGCTCCAAATTTGTCATTGAAATTCAAGATAGGTGTCCTGTTATTGTACATTTCCTCTACCAGCTTTATCTTTGTGCTGGGAATGTGCTGGCAGGTTCGGTGGGTCGATGCAGTCAATAGCAGCTTGACATTCTAGCTCAGCACTTTTTCGGCTAACTGAATGCACTTTGCCAAAGTGGACATGTCCACAAGGTGGACACAATGAGAATAACTCCCCAGTATGGTCATCATGCCAATGGAAGAGAGGACGTGCTTGAAGCACTCAACAAATACCAGCAACTCTGCTCATTCTAATTGAATTTGAGAACTTTTTGTGGCAATCAGTTCGTGGGGTAATCAATACTGGGATCACTCGTTGATTACACATAAAAGTGGTTCATGATCTCTTCACCCGTAGGCATGCTGCCCCGTAATGTGCATAACACTTGATGATGCACAAGCACAATTTATGGTATAAGCATGCGTGATAATGAGATGAGCTTCCAGAGCAAGGGTTGTGATACGTTTATACGTCCACCCACAGATGGCAATTTTTTTATATTATATCAAAACAGCATTCATACAAAAAAAAAAGTGAGTCAATGTCATCTGTGTATGTTGCATGATTACAAAAATAAGAAATTACTGAGCAACAATTTTAATGATCAATAATTTAAACAGTTTTTGAAAAAACATCTTGTGCGCATCCACTTCCAAAAGCTCACGCTTTTGCAAGACAACAAAAATAAGTTAACTCAGTGTAATAACTTCATAATACGGTAACCAGTTCTTAAACACAGTTTTTTTGCAGCACATCAAAACAAACAATTCCAAGACTACTTGGAGCTCCGACTGCACCTTAGACCAGAACAAGTCTAAATGTTGTCAAAGATTTACGAATGATAAAATTTTATTTCAAATTGAATTTGAATTGTCTAGTGACATATAGTGACCAAAAGTAGGTATGTGTGCACAAGAAAACGTTCAAAGTCATGGAGTCGCACCTAAAGTGAATGTTTTAGTAGGTGGAGCCAAAAATAGGCCTAATGGCCACATTTTTGTTCTGTCATCACACCTTTCGTAAACACATTTGCACTACCAGCTACAAAACGTACCATGCAAAGGTGGCTCCTCTGGTAGCAGACCCTTTGAGTCGGGAAAGCGTTGTGCGAGGGCATCATCAAGTGAGATGAGTGCTCTTCGGAGCAGGTCTGCGGCTGAGCCCTGCACAGCCGTGCTCAGCACTTGACGCTCGGCCTTGGCCCTATCCCTGTTGCTGCCACTGTGCAAGTCTGCCAGGGGGCGCCTCCTACCCAGCAACGTGCACACCTCGTTTGTGACACGGGCGCGCTCCAAAAGTCTGTCGGCATATCGCTGCAAGCCTGTAGTCAGTCGGAACATTTATCACTTCACGTATATTCGCCCAGGAGATACAACAGCTGTGCTGAAATTGAACTTTCTCAACCAAACCCTACAACAATTTTTTTGAGCATGGTCAGAAAACGCTGTCAATCCCTAGTACGGTTTCCCGGGAACAGTATAGCGCAACATGCAGCCTAAAATTTACAATTAAGTTTCCAAGAGAGCTGGAAATCACTCACTCTTCTCTTGAAAAATGGTGTCACATAATCAAAATGACCATGCCATAAACACAAACTTCATGGCCTTCAGGTGATTTAAACATCCTTAGCTGCATATTAACAGTGACGGGATGCCAAGATATGCCTATGCTGCACTCTGTAGAGCTAGAATCACAAACAGTATAGAATTGCAGCAGCATGCTTGTAATCACGCTGAAAGTGAGCTGCTCATTCAGAGAATATATGTAAAAAAAGTTATCAAGGTCATGATGGGCACTGGCAAAATATTGTAGCTCCTTGCTCCTTTGTCCTCCCAACCTGCGTAGCTTCCAGAACACTTGAGCACTTGCCAGTACGAGATGAGAGAGAAGGCCCTTGAGGAAACAAATCTCCGCGATTCTCTGCGATGATGACTAAGTATTTATAGCTCAGATACTGATACTAAGTGCAATATTTCAATAGGAAAAGATGCAAATATAACACATTCTTGGTAAATTTTTACAGGTTTATGTGGCAGATATATTGCATTAATAGTATTGAGCTTAAAAACACTTTACACAAGCTTCTTTACTTGACATGTCAACCAAATTTGGTATAGAAAAAAATACCAATACTTTTAACATAATCTTTTTCACAAAAAACACTCAGATAACATTTTGGGAAGTTCAGAAGTCACCCACAAAAACCAAAAGTTTTTTCTCTCTCTGAAATATTCCAGCCATTCACTATTTTCAATGCACCAAACCAGCACAATTTTTTCGAAAACATTTGAGATATACGCAAAAATTGCTGGGACGTTGGCATGGAATGACCCATTGGTATACCCAAAGAAGCACTGGCCCTCTAGAGGTCAAGCTGCCCCACTTTGAAGTTTTTACATTGTGCATGTGTTTTCATTAACCTAGTGCAAATATTATAATGCTTCGGATATTCGAATGAATGATAGAGCATTCAAATTCGCTTCAATTCTAGTTTAAATTATTGAACATTTAAAATTATTCGCAATGAACAAATGAGTGTGTAAAAATCCGCATGTAACCACCTGTAAAGGTGGTTTCACTGCAGTGTAGTTACGCCAAGCCATAAAAACATCTGTCTACAAAAAGATTCGCTTTGTCGCAGACAGAGTTTAATACCATAATACCTAGAAGGGAATCTGGTGCTAGTGTATACGCGGGCTTCTTCAGCCGCGCTTGTACCCCCATTGGAATTATGCGAAGTACAGCCTTCGAATCTGCTTCGGATGGATCGCGTTCTTGAAATTCGTTATGCTTGTTTGCCGAGTGTAAAACAAAACGATATGAAGTTATATTCAAATTAAACTTGCTTCATTCTTTGTGTGTAAATTTTATTGCAAAAATACTTTGTGGATATGCGGTAGATGTGAAACCAGGACGAATATAACCATCAGTGTATGCATTGCTCTGTCACTGCATTCAAGATTGGGCATAAAAATATATTGAATTATTTTCTAACATTTGAAAACAAACATTCTTGTCTTGCCCGTGAATATTATCACGGGCAATATTATCTTATTTTTGAAAATAAGAGCACAGTATCAAGTGAGAAATACCTAACGTTTCCTCTGCTGCGATGACAGGTGCGTCTGTCTAAGTGGGCTGCTGCCAACGCACCTCTCGTTTTGTTGTGAAGTCGAGTCAGAGGAACGTGACGGTACGTCTACTTAGCTTCACTGTCATTATGCAATCAATTTGAATGAGTTTTGGCAAGACCCGCTCCCGAAAAAACATGAACTCAATGTAATTATCTGAACTGGCATGAGATACTACATTTTTGTGCAGCAGTGAATGGACGTCGCTTCGCTTAAACTGTCAAATACGACTCATAAATCTCTGAAGCTGCTGCAAATCTCGGACCTAGTGGCCTTCAGCCTCATCGAACAACAAACGCACTGCTTCAATGCTTTGCACCACATTCCCCTACCCACTACCCACGCTGCAGAAGAACGAAACTGAAACTGTACAAAAAGATGTGTAGAAAGTTCGCCGGCTAACGCAATCCAATCTGGAGCCTGTACTCCCCATGATTCTCATCGGGGTACACGATTGCAGCACCAGATTCTGCTCTAGGTATTATTGTATGAAACTCTATGGCCGCAAAGCCCCCTTAAAATTTAAAGGGGCCCTGAAACCCTTACCGAACATGGTCAGGAAACGCTGCCAATCGATAGTCGAGGCTACTGAGAACACGTGAGGCAAATATTATACTACAGCACGCGGCCTGCAATTCAAAATAATTCTCGAAGTCAACTAAAAATTGCTCTCTTTTCTTGGCAAATGACACTACAAGCTCAAAAACCACTTGTCTGAGCCATTGGCAGGTTCGAGCAAGGCGCGCTCATTGATTACTGGGACAGCCACAGGAGGCCGCCACTTGTCTACACCATTGAAGTTGAGGTTTTGAAGATCCGCCCAAGTCTTGTCGCTGTCAGGCAGACTGTTCCAAACCTCGCCTTCATGACGGCCTGCTGTTGGAGGAAACCGGACTGAAGAGCCAATGAAGAGTGCGTGAGGTTTATTTACATATTTACAGAAAGAGAAATAAAAATAGGAATTGACTCTCCAGCCATTCCCCTGCCGCTTTTTGTCCTCTCGCACTTCCTAGATGCCAGACCTAGGGAAACGGCGAAAAAGGTTTGCATTCAATCAGGTCACCTTTGTTGAGGGTAATTTTGCCGGCACCACCCTCCAAATATACGCACACACACAACACAAAACATATATTGTTCCGGCCATGCTGTCGCATCCGGGGATCGTGCTGCCAGAAAATGGGATGTAACGAGTCCGTCGTGCCGCTGCTCGGGCCGACCATCCACACTGTTGAACAGTGGTCGCAGGCCAGGCAACTTCAATGGCATCTAGCGTTCATTTGAGCGTAAGTGACCTATCAGCCAGAGACGCACAGCATGTTGGTCCGAGGTCAGTCTTCGGCGGAAACTCGGCATCGCGGCCTCGGTGTCCAAAGGCGCCACGTGTCCCATTTCCGCAACGGCACAAGCAACAGCAGTGGTGCGTGGAGTAATTACTACCACGTACCTCCCAATACACGAAAAACAGCCGAGCGTCTTCCCCTTCCTCCTTATCATTACTAAGCGAGGCGGCTGCCTTTTTTCTGTCTCGGCGCCCGCGGTGCAGGGTGGCTCACTGATCACAACAGCTCCTCCGGGGCCAAGAAACTCTCGAATGGCCAGGAATTCAATTGCTGGTCATGAAGAGGGGGTCTTGGAGTCGATAATGACTGCAGAGATGCAGCTCGAAGAACCTTACACAAACAAAGACAAACAGCAGAAAGAACCATCCAAGCACCACAACACTATACCAGGCACAAGCGTTCAGAATCTGTGTTTATTCCACCAGGCCTATCAAAACAATCCAAAACTATGAACATTCTTGAATTCTGACACCTCCGAGGCACATCAAGCAATACAAGTGACGATGTTTCCTCTTCAGTTTTACACAAGACAGAAATCGTACTAACAGGTAATCAGTTGACCCCACTTGGGAACTATTCAGTCAATAGTTATAAGATATCTAACAAGCAAAAGGTTAAGTGCATGCTCCAACTTCACAATTCAGACTACTACAATGTTCATCAGCATTCCTATTACATTTTCCTTTCTTGGGACGGATGAAAAGTTTGTACCTCTGGAGGACAAAACTCTTTTGGAGCGAGCGTCCACTTTTTTCAGATGACCATTACACTCAGACTCTGTTGGAGTTCGGCAACAACTACAGACCCAAAAGAAAGCGATATTTCCAAGTAACGTTCTCTTTATGTAACTCCACTTCTCTGAACTTACGCTTGTCGTGATTCCCAGTTATGAGATCACACACAAACATTGATACTGAAGCAAAGATGATTAACCTGCCTGCACACAACCCATCTTGTTAATTGTATAACCTACCAGTCTTTATAAGACACGCAGAATGCTCTTCTGAGTGCCGCAACTCTTAAACTACTCAAGCCCACAAAAGACACATACGATTAAAATACTAAACAAACAAAAAAACTTTCGCATGGGCCCTGAAAACTCCCAAGTAATATCCTTGCTTCTAGACGCTTTCCTAAAACCGAATAGCATCGTCCGTCTAACCTACTCGTAGGACGTACTCTGACGCACACTCTGATGCATGTTGTTTTGCAAAATGCACAACGCTTATCTTTAAAGAAAAATCATACATCGCTTGAAAAATAAAACCTAAAAAAGGCTTACCCAAACCATATCTGGTAGCCAAAATACCAAAATAAAACATTATAGAACCAAAATAATCAAAAGTTCAAACCAGAACAAACAAGTCCGGTAGCAACCATATTTCGGAAGCTTTCGGCTGTGACTGATTTTGCTGCACCAATTGGTTTTATTCTGAAACCTTCCTTGAAATGCTCTATCACGTCAAGTCGCATGCATCAGTGACAAGACAACCCTCTCAAGTTAAACACTTGCTGAACACTTAAAGTACCAGAAAAACACACAGGGTTTGCGCTGCGAAACTTTTTGAAGAAACTAATCTTGATGATCAGTGCGACTACAACGCTCTTATATGACTTCAGTGCTATGCGGCTTTTTTTCTTAAAACACCACTCTGCATTAAAAAGACAAGCTTACTGCAGTCGAGCTCTACCTAATCATGCAAGACTTCCTTTACGCAGGCGTGCAAAATAATAGGAGCACCCCGAACTTGGCCCCCGATTTTCAGAGAAAAAAAGTGCGCCTAATATGCAGTACTTAAGAACACATGTGTACGTATTCCAAAAGCCATTACAAGGAAGTACTGAGTAATAAGTACGACAGGCATGCACCTTACCTACTAGTACTGGCATGCCACTTCATGAACGCCATCCTCTCTGCAGAGGACGACATTCATGAAGTGGCTTGACAGTTGCAGCGGAATACCACAGTCACCCCCTATCCCTTACCCACGTGAGGAGTAGCAGCCTAGAAGGCCACTTTTTATTTTGTATGGCGACCTACCAGGAAAGGCCTGTCGGAACTGGGCAATCATAGCCTCTGCCTCCGAGTGCTCCATTCCAAGTTGTTGGGCAAGCGAGCGGGCACCTTGGCCATAGGTGATGCCATAGCATATCTGCACAAGAGAAGAGAGCAACGCCCGAGATAACACTAGCTGCAAGCTTCCACACCAACAAGAGCAATCTGCCAATCTTGCCTGGGGCTGACAATGTGGGACTTGTGTATGGGCTGTTCTCATTTCATATTGCATATCTTTATGTTGGAGCGAAACAGAAGGACTTGTTTATATGGGCTTCTTTATATATTAGACACAGCCAAATGAATACACCAGACAATTAGGCCAGGGAAATCATAGGAGACATTAATTGCTGTTTATAACTGAAGTATAATAATTATTTTATAAACTTAAATGAGTAAAACTGTACGAAAAATCACATTTTCTGTCGTTGCCATGCCGACCCACAACCTTCAAATGACGTGTTACGTGCTCTAATGGTTGAGCAGCAACAGAGGGCAGATCTTCGTTAATTTTACTGGGTATTTATGTGTGTGTCATCCGTGTTAGCAAGCACCATGCAAATGAAACACCCTTACCATTTACTTTTTTTCAACTGATGCAAAGATTTTCGATGATCTTCATAAAGTTCGCACTCCATTTGATTGTAGGCTTTGATGAGTGTTGTCAATGCCACAGTACAGTTAAATCCCGGCCCCACTGCGGTGTTCTAGCAGTTAAGGTACTCAGCTGCTGACCCGCACGTCGGGGGATCGAATCCCAGCTGCGAAAGCTGCATTTCCGATGGAGGCGAAAATGCTGTAGGCCCGTGTGCTCAGATTTGGGTGCACGTTAAAGAACCCCAGGGGGTCAAAATTTGCGGAAACCTCCACTACGGCCTCTCTCATAATCATATGGTGGTTCTGTAATGTTAACCCTACATATCAATTATATCATGTTTAATCCCTTTTAAGAGACACTGATGTACTAAGAGTCAGTTGGGTATAAATGACACCAGTGTGTCTACATGAAAATATGGGTTTATCACAAAATAATGCCGTGGTACCCTGCTTGTAAGAGACACTTTATATGAAATACAAGAATTGCTCCTTAGTGTGTGTCTTTTATAAAGGGTTTGAACTGATCATTTGCACATCGGTTTGGTTGAAACGTTGTCAAGATTAAGGTCAAATAAGCATAACCACCTTGAAATAAGAAACCGACGATAAAATAGTGACTGTTTAGACTGAGTTGACAAATTCAGCTCAACACTGTTGGTCTTTAAAATTGAACTGAACTATTATAGGTGCCATGTGTATAAGCATGTGCAACATGAACCCATGCAATTTTCACAGACTGTGTTAAAGATGTTGCTAACTTTATAGTTCTAACTCAAGTTCTCTCTTCCTTGTTTTCCAACCGTAACGGTCACTGCACCATAGAGCAGAGGTGGATAAAACTGATGCACAATATAATCGGCACAGCATCAGTTAACAACGGATGCCCAGTTTTTGAGAATGTAATAAAGATCGAAAAGTAAAGGCAAGGACTTCCCAGTACAGCACTCACACACAAAATTTCAATAGCAGCTTTTTACTGCTCCATAGGCAACACCCACTAATAGTTGAACCCCATAATATAAAACACACGTAGGAGAGCATTTTGTCTTCTTTATACGAGGTGTCCTTTTAAAATAGGATACAGTGTGGACTATTTATAACAAAACCGCTTACAGAGCACAACCGGCTTTTGTGGCTTTTTCGGACTCCCGTTTATGCCTCTATAGGACACCATGTATACGCATATTGCTTATTCGGGAGTACCCCAAGATAGACAACCGGTTATAATGTGGTTGCCGGAAAACCCTCAGAGAAGTGAGGCATCAAGCATGCTCATGGTTCTCAGTGCAGGTGTGCTTGCTGGGGAGAGAGTGACACGATGGCATTATGGAAGAGGAGATGCAGAATGAACCAAGAGGAGCGGGGGGAGAGAAAAACAAAGCCGCCCGCATATTCCCACGGGGGGAACTCAAGCAAATGTGTCGCAGAGTGGTGGGGGTATCTCGTGAATGTTGGGCAATTGGGTATGGTTTGGGACTCACCGGGTATCGTTCATCTCAAGTAGGTGTGCGGGTCGAGGCGGGTAACGGTAACTGTACATCGCGCTCATCACGGTACGTGCTCATGCATCGTGTCCTTAAACAATGCGCACACCAGGTACGACTTGAACGGCTCCAGCAGTCTCTCGTCATCATCATTGTCGCTGTTAAAGTTGTCGTTGACGCCGCGGCCCTTCAAGTCGACACTGCCACACGTGCTCCAAAAAACATGTAGCGCGTTGATCTGCTTCGCTTTGTTCTCGATGCTGCCGACCAGCGTAAGGTCGTTGTCGAAGTCGTGAAGTCGCGTTTGAAACGAACGGCCAGCTGCGCAAACTGCTTGGCTTGCCCCGCAGCTTTCGCAGCGCGCTCACGTTCACGAGCAGTAGCCATCTGTTGGCATCTCTTGCTTCCATCGCATCTACTCTAGTAAAGCAAAGTGTGAAGTCAAGCGAAAGAGGGGGAGTGAGAGAGGATGAAAGAGGAGAGAGGGAGGGGAGACGAGCCAAGCATGCGCAGCGGGGGTGTGGGCGCCGCCGCCGAGTGACATGGTGCGACTAAGAAATGCTCTGCATTTAGAAGAAAAGGGGGGGGTGATGAGGTGTGGGTGTCATGATTTGTCCTGAAGACCGTGCATGAAAGGGAGGGTCGGGGCGCCGCTCTCTGATAAGGACACCGCACGCATGATAAAGTAACAGCTACTGACTGCCAAGCAGTGTTCGTCAATGTTTATTTCCCAAGCACGACCAAGGTTGCCTGCCGAACTTGGCAAGGTAATGAAAATAGGCTAAGCAGGGCGCCACACGCTCGTTACACCCCTCACCCTGAGTTATTGCACACACAAAAAAAATTACAAGTCCCAGCTGGTTCAGCATTGCTTTAGGTAAGCGAAAAGCGGTCTGGTGCCCTTCGTCGTCGATTGCTCCGCCTGAGTACAGGTGTTGAGAAACTAGGTGCGGTAGCACTAAGCGCTGCCTGAGCTGCTCTCGGTTCCTCCTGAGATTCTGCCGTGGTTGGCAGGGATGGCACTGAACATACCAGTGGTCCAACTAGTAGCGCACAACTGGAGGCACCTGTTTCTCGCGAAATGGCAGTCTCACTGGCCGCAACAGGTGCTGCCGCAGATGCAAGCCCGGTTCCACGGTTAGCCCTCACATGGTCAGCATGTCGGTGCCATGTGGTTCCATCCTGCATTCGTACGAGCAGGGAGGAGGAGTTTGCAGGCGAGACCACTTGTCCAGCAGACCAAGGTGGGTCAGAATAGAAATTCCTGGCGAATACTGGCATTCCAGGCTTGAGCATTGGCGATAGTTATAGTGCGAGAACAAAACGACGACACAGAGGCAAGAAGGACACGAAAGTCGTCGTTTTGTTCTCGCGCTATAACTATCGTCATGCCATACCAACTAGCCCAAGCTGCCACACTTCTGAGCATTGGCCCAGGACGGCACCCTTTTTCAGCAGCAAGCTTCTGTTTCAGCTGTTTGAGGAGCGCCGTATACCAGAGGTCTGGGTGCAGAATGTCCCACGGTGTCTTCACCATCCATCCTAGCAAAAGCTCGCAGGGAGCAAGGCCGGTGACTTCATGAAGTGTGATTCGATACTGAAAGAGTTTGCGGGCAAACTGCGTACGAAAATCCCCGACCTGGCACTTCTTAAGTTTGTCCTTAATCGTCTGCACCACCCGCTCTGCTGCACTGTTTGAAGCAGGGTGATACGGAGGGACCGTAATTCGGCGGATTCCGTTCTTTGTCAGCCAGGCCAGATACTATGCGCTGGCGAAAGCGGGCCCATTATCGAAGACTATGATGTCCGGCAGCCCCTGGGCTGCAAAGATCTGCCGCAGTGCTGCAATGGTCACACCTGCTGACCGAGTGGTGACAGGTATAACCTCCACCCACTTTGAGAGTGCGTCAACCCCCTCCAGGAAGTAGTGACCTTTGAAGGGGCCCCCAAAATCCACGTGAAGGCGGGACCAGGGCCTTTATAGGAATGACCATGGGGTGATCTCCACATGACGTGAAGCCCGCTGATGTTCCTGGCCGACTTTGCAGCTTTGCACTTGGCAGCTCCGCAAATGCTCGAATGCTTTGAATATTCAAATGAATATTAGGGTTTTGGAATTCGCTTCGATATTAATTGAAGTTATAGCGAAAATGTCGAAGTATGCAAAATGAACAAATAAATGCTTATTAGTCTACTCATTAGCTCCTGCAAATGTGGTTTCGTTGCATTGAAGGGGTACCAAGCCATGAAAACACCTGTCCAGGAAAAGTCCACACTGCCTGCCTAATTGAAGGTTAACGAACATATTGTAATGAAAAACTTATTTATTAAATTAAATACGATGGACTGTGTTCGGCGAACAAGATGGCGACAGTTCATCAACAGCCAGCAAGCGACGACGTCTTTCTCTTTCATGCAGCAAGGCTGTGCCGGCTGTTGTGTATTATTATTACCCTCTCATCAATTTATCATTTTTTATGTTTAAAAGCTGGTTATACAGGCCTATATGCTCTAAGCATGGTAAATACTAAAACACAACATACTTCAAAGCTTATCACATGCATTCTACCGAAAGTCAAATCCTGGCGTTGCTCCCACTTTCTTTGAGTCAGAAAAATGGCATTTGCACAGGTAGTGAAGCCATCAGGGTCTGCTGATTTGCAGCAATTTTCAGAGCAGCAAAATTTACACTTTGGAGCACTTTACAGCAGCAAGATTTTCAATATTGGAGCACTTTAGAGCAGAAAAATTTTCTATTTTGGAGCACTTTGGAGGAGCAATAGTTTTTATTTTGGAGCAATTCGGAGTACGTAACTTCACACCCTGATGAAAAAGCAAGTTGCCTTTACATTTAAGGATATTATTTATTATTTTGGGGCACTTGTGAAGAGCTAGAAACATTTCAACTCACTGTAAATCTCATGGAGCAAGACACCTTAGGAGCACTCCCTATTTCAGTTGATGATGGAAAAATAATGTGATGCTGTTGAGCATACTGGAAAAACTTCAAAAGTGACTGTTTTCGTAGCTAATAAGCAGAATACTGGTTAAATAAAATAGTACATGAAATAACATCGTAATACACCCTTGTGGTAATTAGCAGATTTGGTAGACAAACGCAGAGACGTACAACCCTAGAGACTCACACAGTCCAAACTACACTTGTATAAAATGAACTTAAGGATAAAAAAAGTAATTTTTCTTCACAACTGATTATATTGCTCAATGAAACATGATGTCATTAAGCTAGTCTCAAAAAGCCGACCTCCTTCGGCACTCATCTCTCTGTGCTTAAACTGCATGATTTAACAAACCTTGTTTTCCTTTTGCAGCAGTGTTTTATGTGACTAGAGCGTTCTGTCTACATACAGAAAACCCCCTATAGTGTCCTCTAGAAAGCAGTGCAAAAAGAACAAAAAACCTTATGCATTCGCCTAAGAGAACTCAACAGCGAGAGCCACTTTGTTTTTATAGTGATAGCAATTACACATACATTCTCGACTGATTTTTGCCTTCACCAGGAGTGTAGGCCGAAATATTTCACTTTTTTTTAAAGGGGGCCATCTTGATTTGTACAAAGGGGGTGAGGGGAGGGTGGGTGCGTCGGGTTATTTTGCGTTATATAAGCCATAGCGAAACAAACTTTGTGGAGGCGGGGGGGCGTTCTCGATGTGCCCCCACCCCCCCTGGCTGCACCACTGGCTGACACCGTCATGTGTTGTGTGCTGTTCAAATTCATAACATCCTCCCATGCAGTGTGTATTAGACGCGGACAAAAGCGCGTGAACGGGGGCGACGAACGCGGCTAAAGCAGAGATAAAAACGCCGACTTATTTCCTTTGCACAGAGGACAGATGCAATAACAGCACCCTGCATGTCAGGCCCGCCATCGATTTTAATTCAAGCAGAGAGGAACGTGCCACCCATCTTCAAGAAGCAGGAAGGAACTAGGACCGCAAGTAGAGGCAGTGGGGCGGGGCATTGTTATATTGTCACAGTAGTTCAAGGGTGTAATCGCTGGTGCGCTCACTATTTCGATAGGCATTCAATATGGCTGGTATACTCGTCTTCTACTTTTTTACTCTAAGCGCAAACCGACTGGGTTAAAGTGCTTTGCTTTCTGGATTGGTCATATAGGGGTGCGCACTTAGCCTTGATTTCAAGGCGGCCACACCTTAGTCCCGCCATTTTAGAGGTTCATTCTTATGCACCGTTCGGGGTTCATAAAATCACACTTATCTAGACCAGCGAGGCGCGTGCCTGCCGACATTGTTGTTGGCCGCAACTTCTGTGTCACGTCAGCTGCAAGCTACCGTTTATCCTTACATTATAGCACAAGGACTTAACACGCAGTATGACCATGTTTGATATTATTACGACGTTTCTCTTTACTTATTCCTGAAAAAAAAAAAAAAAACGACAGCTCGAGCAACCGGATGGGCACTGTAAACAAGTCTCATTATACCTGTACATGCGTCAGCAGGCTAGCTTTCCGGGAGTCTCTATTCGTCCAATTCGCTGTACGGATATCGAACACCGTGCGTGCAGCAAGTTCTGTGCACGTGCGCAAACCTCCGAAATGGCAACCCCACCGCTAGTGCTTCTCGCAAATGACGTCAAGCCTGATTATTTGGTACAACAATATAATTTGTTTGTATTGCATTCACTCATAAGAGCGCAAGTGAAACTAAGAAACCATGCCTTTCGTACCCAGTGTTGCATAACTCAACAGAACGCTGGCTAAAGGGACAATGACCACTCCTGTTGCCAAAGCGGTTTTCATGCTGTCAGTTATCTAAACGCATAGCAGAGGTTAGTAGCACAGAACGTTTACGAGCAGTATCCTTATGCCCCGAGATATAGCCCGCGACAGCGACTGCGCCATTCAAGTGATGCAGCCTCCCCCAACTCAACCCCTAAAAAAACGAAGCAATAAATGCGATGCCGTGATGTTCATTTTTTTTTAACCGTCAGCTACAGATTCTGGAAAGTGAGGGGCGTACGTGTAACATGATGTAGCCATTTTACAGTGGGTCTTCTGACAAGCACCGCCAGCAATGACACCACTACTGAAAGCTGCTGCACGTATTAAAACGGAATTGCGACTGCCCTGACCAGGAGGCCTGCTTTCATGAATGAGATGACATTTCAAAAGGAAGCACGCGAAAATTTTGTATTTGGACCCTGGCGATCTCGAGTTCGAAAGGGCAATGTCTCTATGGGGATTTTACCACATCGAGAACACAAATCTGAATGTGCCGGCGGAAGGCATTACGAAAAAGCTGTTCCGAATGAATCACCAGGAATAAAGTATATTTGAAGAAAAGTGTCAAGGCGTTCCCACCATTCACATGTTCTTCCGTGGACGCGAAGGACAGAAAATTAGATCACGATGCCCAGAAGTAGACGTGACAGACATTCTGGTGGCAAGCGTGAAGTTATTAGTACACATCGCTTTAATTATCTGTCGTGCAACTCTTCAAATGAGCTATCAGCAGCGTTCCTGGAATGACCGCCGATGAATAGCTGTTGCAGCTTACTGCTACCAATTTGACTAGACGTCACGAGCCTCTACAGAGAGTGCGTTTCATCATTAAGCGGACTTTCACGACAAAAGTTGCATCGGTACCAAACATAGCAACGTGGATTATTTAGGACGCACGCGCAACCGCTGCTTATTCAGCGGAATGACTCTAGGCATGTGATTGTGACTTTGGTGGGCCCCAGAAATAGGTGCACATGTTCTGACGCGCCGGCGTGGATGTTGTCAGTGATAGATGCTTCCAAATCTGACTTTGGCCCAGTTGGGCGCAATTTTCGTCGATATTATCAGGATGGCGCAATAAATTTGATTTGGCGCACTTTGTCGCAGTTGGCGCAGGAGTGGGATTACTGCACAAGCCAAGTTTCAATTAAAAAAAAAAACACTGTGCAGGTTAGTTAGGTAAGGACAAATATTCTCGTCTTTCTGTATAATGTCTTATATATGCTATTCAAATTGAATTCGAAATTATTTGACCGAAATCGCTATCCACTTCAAAACTAAAATTCACTATTTAAACAAGCCTAGCGACAATACTTTGACACGATCGAGCTTTCGCCTTTGACCACCAATAGGCAGATTTACAAGCTTGGAAGACTTTTTCAGGATGGCTGCGGTGGCTGTTCTCTCGAGCGCAAACCGAAACTTTGTTTCACACGTGTCACCCTCATTTTAGTTCATGAGCCCGATCGCTTCTACACCCGGTCACCACGTTTCTTGGGCAAGCGTCTTGCGGCAGCATGCGTCGAGGTTGCAAACTTCATGCTAGGCCTAATGAACACTGGCTGCCTCGTCAGCAGTAACCTAGGACTACCAAGACTATCAAAGTTGTGCTTTGCTGCCAACTCAATGAAAGATTTTGCAGCTGACAAAACAGGAAGGGGTGACTTGAATCCTCAATGAAAATGAGGGTGTGTGTGTTCAACACTTGTGTGGCAGATCCTGGTCGCCACTGTTTCTGGCATCGCACACACACCCGGAAAATCGAAAGTATGCGGAAATTTCAATTGCAGTTTCATGTAGAGTTTCCGTATAGTGTGGCACTGTAGCAAAGTCTACATAAACAAGGTGGTCCAAAGAGTTATTTGTCGACTTTCTATTATGGCACATTTATTTTCCACGTTCATCATGTCAGCACCGCAAGTTCACAGATGCTAACTATTCGACAATTATCAAATATCAGTAGATGCTAACATACGTTTCAGTCACATGCCTCGATACAGTCAAACGCCTTTATAAGAGACACTGATACAAGAGACACCAGTGAGCCTGAAAGAAAATACAAGTTGATAGGAAAATGCATACAAGGTAGTCTACTTATAAGAGAGACATCTCAGATAAAAGACAAAAATTACTACTCGGAGCGTGCCTCTTATGAAGAGGTTTAACTGTATTTGGAATCGTGTGGCTGTCCGTTTGCGTTTTGCACAAGCGTAGCCTTTCAAAAATGTTGTTGTTTAGGTTACAGTGTGGTATCGCTCATAGTGTGGATATTCAAGACTCCGGTGACTTGCACTACATACTGTACCATGTCCTTACTTTCTGGTCAAGCCCTATTTCAATGAAGGCACATTTGTCTCTTTTACCCTCAGTTCTCTCTAATGTCTATGTCTCTTATATATAGATAGGTTAGACTGCATAGCTTGTCAGACTCAAACACGCATTGCATGAACAGTTGTCCTCATTAACGTGCCTGCTTTGTCTTTTGCCGCAGAGAAGCATCCACAACATCCTCTTCACAGTGACTCCAGAGGGCCGCCATGCGGCGGAAAACGTCACCACCGGCACGAAACACTCCACACAGCTGCTCGTCTTGCGAGAGGTGCGCAAGAAGACGCAGTTCCAACTGGGAATAGTCGGCAGTCAGCAGAACCGCACCTGCAAAAAAAATCAAACAGTACAGAACGGCTTTTGAACGAGAGGGTCTTACAACAGGACTACAATAAACTGAATAGGGAGACTCGTAAAAATTAATGATCATCATCTGCCCAATCATTCTTACTGTATATCATGAGCCAATCGTACGATCAGTCCATTTATTCTGAAATTAGGTTTATTATCTGTTGCCATATAGAAGAACTTGACATATATTCATTGATAACTAACCCCACGGTTACTGAAAAAAAAAAAGGTATCTCGAAGACAATAACTTATAGATAAATGGGTTAACACAATACTCTACAGACATGTGACACACTCCAATCGACATAACCTGGATGCCAAAATGTGGCACTTTTCTCACACTGGAATCTATAATGATCCTCACAATGAAAGCATCCATGGCCTGGCTCAGGTAGGGTACAGTCTTTGCGACAGACATTTGTTGCATTTTGTTTTTCATGCAAAACAAAGGAGCCAACATCAAATAAACAGACACCTTAACTTATTGCTTACAAGATGGCAATCTCGAAGAAGCAAATAGTGTGAACAAGAGTGGCAAAACAAGGCACGTTGAGCTTGAAGCTTGCGTTTAGTTACGGCTGTAATGACCAGAAAGTACTTTGCTATATGGAAAGTCCATTAAACAGAAGCACAGTCCTTTATGCAAACCACAGTAGCTGAAAGATGACATTTAGCACAAAAAGCGCTGCAAGAATGTTTTTATAATATGGCTGTTAGAAAATTGCTCTACCACAAAAATGACACAGTAAAGTGAATGGAAAAATGACCACCTCTGTGGCCCAATCTATAGAATATCAGATGCATTATCCAAAGGTTGTATGTTCAGTCTCCACATGCAGCAGCTTTATTTTCATCCACCATACATACTGTAACGGATATAACAACCTCACAACCGGGACGTCCTATTTACAAGGTTTAATAAGGGCGAACTTGTGCCCAAAGCCAAAAGAACTACACAGTAGCTGGGAGAAAGCAGCGAACGCTCGTCGTCCTCTTTTTCTCTTCTTTTCCGCTGCTCGGTAGCAGCTCGTGCACAGGCTGGGCCGGCTCGTGCCTTCCGGCGGGCTTCATGAGTCGTAGCGATGCCGTCAGCGTTCCTCTTTTAACAACGTCTGCGTTGTACTGCGCCTTAACAATTCCTCGTGGCATTATCCCCCCTCTCAAGCGGCATCGCCCCGATGCTTGCGATGAGGCTGTTTTTTTTTTTTTTTTTTTGTGTGTGCAAGTTTGTAAAAATGAGGTTGCAGTACGTCAAGGTATTGGGGTGGCTAGGTTTGGAATCGGTCGTAGTACGGTTTCATCCGTACAATGTGTACACGCTCCGTGGGATTGCGTCGCCTCGAATGCAGGTGGCCTGCAGGCTTGACTTCGTAGACGAGGTCATTGTGTCGCTGTACGATCTCGTAGGGGCCAAAATACCGTGAAATGAGTTTTTCGGAGAGGCCTCGTCGTCGTACTGGAGTCCATATCCACACTTTGTCGCCAACGTCATATCGCGTGTCAAGTCTTCCTCGGTTGTAGCGGTCGGCATCGATGCGGTGTTGGTGGCGTATTCGGTATCTTGCTAACTGGCGGGCTTCTTCCGCTCTTTGTAGAAAGTCGTCAAGATCGGGGGGGTAGTCATCTTGGTCTATTGGTAACATAGCATCCAGTGTTGTGGTAACAGCACGACCGTAAACTAGTTCAAATGGGGTGATTTTGGTGGTCTCTTGCACAGCCGTATTGTAGGCGAAAGTGACGTATGGTAAAATTTCGTCCCACTTTTTGTGCTCGACATCCACATACATGGATATCATGTCCGCTAAAGTTCTGTTAAGGCGTTCGGTCAGGCCATTGCATTGAGGATGATATGCAGTGGTTTTCCTATGAACAGTGTGAGTCATGTTGAGCAGGCACTTCAAAAGTTGCGCCGTGAAAGCCGTTCCGCGATCGGTGATTACAACCGTTGGAGCGCCATGTCGCAGGACTATTTTGTGTACGAAGAATTGGGCCACTTCTGCTGCCGTTCCTCGTTCCAAAGAGTCTGTTTCGGCGTATCTAGTTAAATAATCAGTGGCCACAACGATCCATTTCTTGCCGAGTAAAGATGTCGGGAAGGGTCCAAGGAGGTCCATTCCAACTTGGCGGAAAGGCGCTTTCGGTGGATCTATAGGTTGTAGAAGGCCCGCTGGTTTAGAACGTGGTGTTTTTCGTCTTTGGCACTCGCGGCATGTTTTGACGTAGTGTTGCACTGAAGCTAGTAGCTTGGGCCAATAATAATGGAGACTGATCCTTGCAAGCGTTCGCGTCACACCCAAATGTCCAGATGTGGGCTCATCGTGACACGCTCGAAGTATTTCTTGTCGCATAGTTGCTGGAACGACAAGCAGGAACTTTTCGCGGTTGGGCTTGAAGTTTCTCTTGTAGAGAACGTTTCCTCGGAGGCAGAACAATGCGAGGCTTCGAGAAAATATACGGGGTACTTGTACGTCAATTCCTTGCAGGTGTTCGATAAGCGGGAGTAATTCTTTGTCTGTACGTTGGAGTTCGGCTATTTGAGTGGTCTCGACAATTCCTACGAACGGAAAGTCGTCTTCTTCTGATAGTGGTGTGTCTGTAGGAGCCCGTGACAAACAGTCGGCATCGGTATGTTTTTTGCCAGATCGGTATACGACGGTTATATCGTATTCTTGCAGTCTGAGGCTCCACCTTGCTAGTCGTCCAGATGGTTCCTTTATGTTCGCCAGCCAGCAAAGCGCATGGTGATCGCTGACTGCCTTGAATGGTCTACCATATAGGTACGGCCGAAATTTACTGATGGCCCAGACGACGGCAAGGCATTCTTTTTCCGTGGCCGAATAGTTTGTCTCTGCTTTTGTTAGAGTCCGACTGGCATAAGCTATCACTTTTTCTTCACCTTTCTGCCACTGTATTAGAACGCATCCAAGGCCGATGTTACTGGCATCTGTGTGTATTTCCGTGTCGGCTGTCTCATCAAAGTGAGAAAGAATCGGGGGGTTTTCTAACCTCTTTCTCAATTCGTTGAAGGCGCTTTGTTGCTCGTTTTGCCACTGGAAAGGCACATCTTCTCTCGTAAGTCTCGTTAAGGGTTCTGCGATCTTTGAAAAATTTCTCACAAATCGTCTATAGTACGCACATAGACCTAGAAATCTCCGTACTGACTTTTTGTCTGTTGGCACCGGAAACCTTGCGACGGCGGCCGTCTTATCAGGATCAGGGCGAACACCTTGGGCGCTGACGACATGCCCAAGAAAACGAAGCTCTTCGAAAGCTAATCGGCACTTCTCTGGCTTGATTGTCAAATCTGCCGAACGGATTGCCTCTAACACTGACCGAAGGCGCTTGATGTGCTCCTCAAATGTAGCCGCGAAGATGACCACGTCGTCTAGGTACACTAGGCAACACTGCCACTTCAATCCGGAAAGCACAGTGTCCATCATGCGTTGGAACGTTGCCGGCGCACAACAGAGACCAAACGGGAGAGCCTTAAATTCGTAAAGTCCGTCCGGGGTAACAAAAGCAGTCTTTTCGCGATCACGTTCATCAACCTCGATCTGCCAGTATCCACTTTTCAGATCTAGTGATGAGAAGAACTTGGCACACCGAAGTCGATCTAACGTGTCGTCGATGCGTGGAAGGGGATATAGATCCCGTTTAGTCACAGCATTCAGTTTCCTGTAGTCGACACAAAACCGTAGCGTGTTATCCTTCTTCTTGACAAGCACCACGGGAGATGACCACGGGCTGTTAGAAGGCTGGATAACATCATCTTCAAGCATTTCTCGTACCTGCTTCTTGATGACTTCCCTTTCCTTAGGGGAAACACGATACGGGTGCTGGCATACCGGCCTGGTTGTCTCGTCCGTTATGATCCTGTGTTTTGTAATGCTCGTGCGCCGTACCTTTGAACTGTTGGAGAAACAGCTGCCAAATTCCCGCACGAGGTCGTATAGCTGTTGACGTTGAATCTCTGAAAGATTAGGATTTACGTATATTGTGTCGCAGGCATCAGATGGAAGTTTCACATTCGGTGACGTCGTTTCAAGACTGCATATTTCTGTCACTTCACAGAACTCATGAAGAAACGCTATTGCCGTCCCTTTTGCGATGTGCTGGAATTCGTTACCGAAATTCGTCAAGAGGATGTCTGTGCACCCGTTTCGCAGCTGGATAATCCCTCGTGCCACACAAACGCCTCTTTTCAAGAAAACATCCACGTTGCTCTCCGCCACACCCTCGTAGTCGCTGAATGCATCATTATGCACGAGAACCATTATACTGCTCCGTGGCGGTACAGTCACATCATCGTCGACGACGCGCAGTGGAGTGGTACATCGTTCATCTGATCGTGCTACCTTTAAAGCTTGCTCCGTCGAAAAGGACACGCTCGACCTCTGTAAATTGATAATCGCACCATTAGCTTGTAGGAAATCCATTCCCAGTATCACTTCCCTCGAGCACACAGGCAGGACGACAAAGTCACCGACGTAAGTGAAGCCCCGTATCATGACCCTTGCGGTACATCGGCCGGAAGGGGTTATGAGGTGACCACCTGCAGTACGTACTTGAGGTCCACCCCATTCGGTCAGAACTTTCTTGAGTCGCGTCGCTAATTCGTAACTTATCACAGAATAATCCGCACCAGTATCGATCAAAGCATTGAGCTCTAGTCCGTCAATCACCAACGGCAAGTCTGAAGTAATTTTCTCTGTACTGCACTCCTTTACCTGGAAACAGTCGTCGTTATCAGGCTCGTACCGCAGTGGAGGATCTTCACATCCCAAGTCGCCAGCGGCCTCGCCTCCACAGGTCGCCCTCTTCAGTTTCCCGGATTTGGGCTAGGCGAACGCTGCCTAGACGTGCTTGGGAAGGGACGTGGGCTAGACGAGCGGTAGCGCATAGGGGATGGTGAGCGTGGTTGATGACGACGAGGCGGGTCAAATTCCCGACGTGAGCATAGGTATTCTTCAATCTCGGAAGGTCTTTCGCCGTTTCGCGGACACGGTGCATTGATGGCGAATCCCCTAAGACCAGCTTGACGATATCGGCAGAATCGGTACAGGTGGCCAGCCTCTCCACAGTGGAAACACAAGGGCCTACGTGTGGCATCTCGCCACACATCGCTCTTCCGTGGCATCATCTCTCTCGCACGAGGTGGAGTGCGTGTTGCCTCTACGATTTCAGGCGGGCTGCGCATTGTCTGCACATAAGTACTTGGTGTCTCGATCGGCGAACAGTGCAGAGTAGGTCGCCTGAGCACCTCGGAGTACGTTACCGCCCGTCGTGTCGCCGGCACATCACTCCGCGGCTCCCGCATGGCCTGTCGAATTTCGTCTCGGACAACTTCAGCAAGAGACAGCTCGGGGGTGACATCAGGTGACTGCAGTTTCCTTAATTCTTCCCTGACAACAGACCGGACGAGCTCGCGCAATGTGTCAAGATTATCCACGACGCCTGCTGAGTAGACTCCTGCGGATGCACCGGCTACGTCGCGGTTGTACTGTCGGGCTCTCTGCTGAAGCGTCGTTTCGATGGTTGTTGCTTCCGACCGAAACTCAGCAACAGTACGGGGCGGATTGCGGATGAGTCCCGCGAACAATTCTTGCTTTACCCCGTGCATGAGGTGGCGCACTTTCTTGTCTTCCGTCATGCCAGGATCAGCTCGCTTGAAAAGGCGGGACATGTCTTCGATGTACATCGCGACAGTTTCGTTCGTTCGTTGAATCCGTGTGCGGAGAGCTGCTTCCGCCTTTTCCCGGCGATCACTGTTGGCGAACGTACTCAGTAGCTGCCGCCGAAACTCTTGCCACGACGTCAGAGATGCCTCGTGGTTTTCGTACCACACTCGTGCAGAGTCTTCCAACGCAATGTAGACGTTACGCAGCTTGCCTTCCTCGTTCCACTGATTTAGATTTCCCACTCTCTCGAAATGCTCTAACCAGTCTTCGGCGTCCTCGTATGGGTCACCATGAAACACCTTTGGGATGACCGGTTGGCTTACGATGAGTTGTGCCGGCGTAACTTGGCTCGTCATGGTGGTGGCGGCGCTTGTCTCCGTCACCGATGCCCTTGATACAGAAGGGAGTGGCCCAAATTCTGGCAACTCTCCTCGGATACGGCGGCTGACTCGTTGGTGCACCGGTGTAAGCTCCACTGGTTGCGGCTGGTCAGTGCTTGGACTTCGCTCTTGCGTGGGGCTCGGAATCATGTACCCAGCTCCTCCACCAGAAAATGTAACGGATATAACAACCTCACAACCGGGACGTCCTATTTACAAGGTTTAATAAGGGCGAACTTGTGCCCAAAGCCAAAAGAACTACACAGTAGCTGGGAGAAAGCAGCGAACGCTCGTCGTCCTCTTCTTCTCTTCTTTTCCGCTGCTCGGTAGCAGCTCGTGCACAGGCTGGGCCGGCTCGTGCCTTCCGGCGGGCTTCATGAGTCGTAGCGATGCCGTCAGCGTTCCTCTTTTAACAACGTCTGCGTTGTACTGCGCCTTAACAATTCCTCGTGGCAATACGTATTTCCCTTCCATTTATGTCATAGTTACTAAAGCAGAGTAATAACACAAAGTGCTGCCCTCCATCCTTTTCTTACCTACACCGCCTCTTGGTTTAATTAGGCTCTATTCCGCCACCGCAACTTACCATGAATACCTTGGGTGTTGCTGAAAGTGGTGCATGGCCAATGCTATCGAGCTTACTGAACCGAAGCACTTACTACCCTCGACTCAGCCTGATAGATGTGAATCGAAAACCATCATATGAAAAAATAAATAAAACAGCCACAGTGTAAAACTGCATGCAAAGCAAGGTGACAACCTGAACCATGGCATTTCCATTCGTGGAGGCCACATTTTCTTACTAACATTCTGCGTTGAATGAACAATCTAACAAAACCTGTCGAAGAGTCGCGAACTTTGGTCATGCTTTGCACTGATTCGAAAAGAAGTCTTGTAAGCCAGCTTTAGCACACATCATCCTGACAATTCAATAGACATATCAGTGCACTAGGTAACCACAAGGAACTTTCCTAGCAAAAAAAATTTTTTTCTTGTTGTAAATCTCCCTGTTTCGATCGCTATCACTGGGAATTTATTTTCCCACAAAGTCCAGAAGAGTTTTTTTTTTTTTTAATTCATGATCAGGCAGAGTAAGCTCTTCAACTTTCTCGAACAAGTAGTGGCCACCTCCCCAGCTGCACAGGGCTTGTTGCTTGACACGTTGGAATAATAAAAAAAGCCATTATGCCTGTTTTGTCTGACAAACTGATTAGTGCTGTGAAGTGTTCCTAAAGTGAGTGCAACCTCCTATTTCGTGGCTGCCCCTTCTGAGCATACTGGATTCATCCCGTCACACAGTATTTGGAGTCAGCTTTTGCAGCTGCTGCACTGGTTGTGTCATAATCCCAGAGGGTAGTGACAAGTACCTGGCGGAGCCTAGACTACATGACTTTGCTAGGCATACAGATGGTGCCTACTGTTTTTACTTATCTAAAAAAAGGCCTATTAATAATTTTCATCAATTCAAATACGGTAAATTCTAGATAGTAATTTACACTTCAGGGGACCTAAACATTTTTTCATATCTTTAGAAAGTCTCATAATTATGACTCCAAGCAAAATGCCAACTATAATCGTGATGTTTATAGTTTCTCAGTGATGTAGCAGCATCACGGACATGGAGCATGCAGAACAGCATGCAGAATTGCATGCGGTTTTTAGACATCAAATGATAATACTGTACCTATAATTATACAACCTGTACAAGCGACTGTAATTAAGGGACAAAATTTAACTACAGAACTGCACGAAAAAGCTGCAATAAACAGAGAAGGCACACACACAAGCTGCCCTTGTGTGTGTGCCTTTTCTGTTTCTTGTCGCTTTTTTATGCAGTTTTGTAGTTAAGAATTACCAACTCGCCCAGCGTTCTGTACTCTTAAAAACAAAATGGGTTGTCTCACAACAACTCAAACCTTGTTCTAATTCTTAGCACGCTTTTCAACAGGAGATCAGTGTACAATGGCGAAGTTTAGAAACCGTTTGGCATGCAATAGATTAAGGCCAGGCTGTCCTCTGGCTTTTTTTTTTCTTCCTCAATCAGCAAATGACTGTTAGTGCACAAGGTTTGGCTAGCTTGGTTTTTTGGTAGACAGGCAATTTTCCTTATTTGAGAATGTTTAGGACATGTAGATTGGAGGCAATTGCAAACCCAGACCTTCCAAGCAAACCAAGCCCAGGCCACAAGTTTGCCAGAGTTGATAATAAAGTTGTTACCACCACCAAACACACCAATGTTAAGCAAGAACAAAGGCAGCAGCTGCCATAGATTAAGGCCAGGCTGTCCTCTGGCTTTTTTTTTTTCTTCCTCAATCAGCAAATGACTGTTAGTGCACAAGGTTTGGCTAGCTTGGTTTTTTGGTAGACAGGCAATTTTCCTTATTTGAGAATGTTTAGGACATGTAGATTGGAGGCAATTGCAAACCCAGACCTTCCAAGCAAACCAAGCCCAGGCCACAAGTTTGCCAGAGTTGATAATAAAGTTGTTACCACCACCAAACACACCAATGTTAAGCAAGAACAAAGGCAGCAGCTAGTTCTTGGCATTGACAAGCAAAATTTTAGGGGTGTACAAATATGAGATTTTTTGAATACGGACTGAATACATAGCTTTGAATATGAATTCAATATAAATACATATAGCTTCATATAAGACTTGACTATGAATACATAGCTTTGAAAATGAATAGAATAGGAATACATAGTTTTCAATTGAAGTACAGAGCTTCATATATGAGTCAAATATGAATACATTGATTTGAATACAAATGCATAGCTTCAAACACATAGCTTCAAATACGTAGCTTCAAATACAAATGCATAGCTTCGAATACATGGTTTTGAAAACGAATACTTAGCTTCAAATATGACTGCATAACTTCGAATACAAACAAAATACATATTTTTAAACATAACTTGAATATGAATCAATTACATAGCTTCAAATACGAATACATAGCTCTTAATACGAATCGAGAATGAATGTATGGCTTCAATTACCAATATGAATATGTAGCTTCAAATACCAATACATAGCTCTTAATACGAATCGAGAATGAATGCATGGCTTCAGTTACCAATATGAATATGTAGCTTCAAATACCAATACATAGCTTTCAATATGAACTGAACACCAATGCATAGCTACGAATACGAATATATAGCGTCAAATAGATCATCCGATTTGTTGTCCGGAAAGAAATGGAAAAGATGTACGGGACAAGACCAATCGATGTTGGTTCTATCACCAGTGTCATTCGTGATGAGGTCCAACAGGTGTTGCACGCCCATCGTTTTCCGCTGATGTCGGTTGACCCGGAAACGGCTCCTGTGTCTACTGACAGTCGCCGTCGTACGTACGCAGAAGCCTTGCGATCTGCCACGCCTCGTTCTGGTCAAGGAGTCCCGACCCAGCCAGTGCCGCACTTCCCGATTCAGACAGTGCCATACGTCCCGATCCAGACAATGATGCCATCAGTCGGGATTCAGTCGGCGCACGCTGGTTTGGACATCGATGGTCGCCGTGCACCGACGCGCAAGTCTGATCACATTTACCGCGAATGCCCATACTGGCAACATGGCCTGCGTGGATTTTTCGTCAATTCACCTCGTCCCCAAATGGGTCAAAGGCCGAGGGACATCGAAGAGTATCTCGCGCAACAGCGTGCACCCTTTACACGACGGCAATCACGGTCACCATCTCCGAGGAGACCCGCAGCCACTAAGTCACGTTTCGATGTGACGGCACGGGAACGCTCTCCAAGCCCTCGTCGGGAAAATTGAAGGCAGCAACCTTCGGGGGCAAGGTCGCTGGGACTCAAAGTGCGGAAGACCTCCCATCGACGCTTGCACGCAACGCCGAAGGCATTTCGTCAGAGAATAATCGCAGTACCGAAGAAACGCCGACCTCCACATCTGAACCTAGTGACCGCGTGTCACTCGACATACCTGTGCTGATTGACGGTCTTCAATCAGTGCATTGGTAGACACTGGTGCAGACTATTCGATTATCAGCGGGAGGCTAGCGAAAGATCTCAGGAAAGTGATCCGTGGAAAGTGAGCCGTGGAATGGAACGCGAATTCGAACAGCTGGAGGACACGTTGCAACACCGCTGGGTCGCTGTACCGCAAGAGTGAAAATTCGTGCGTCAACGTTTGGGCTCAGCTGCCACGTTCTTCATGACTGTTCGCGTCAGCTGATTATCGGCATGGACTTCCTTCGGGAATACGGTGCTATCATAAATCTCCGTGAGCGCATCGTGACCTTCTCGACTCAAGGCGTAGCAGATCGAGACGCTAATAACTGCCGTAGACCTGCGTTGCGTGTTGCTGACGACAGTGTGACGCTGCCGCCTCGAGCGACTGTTCCCATCGAAGTCATTTGTAAAGACCTCCGGGACGGTGATGTGGTGGCTGAAAGCAACCTATCACTTCTGCTACTCCAAGGTGTATGTGCCGCCCGAAGTGTTGTGCGTGTCCGTAACGAACAGTTGCAAATACTAGTTACGAGCTTCAACTACGAGCACCAGCATCTTTTCGCGGAACCACCGTAGCCTATGGAGAACCTGTTGCCGACGTCACGGAGTGCTTCACGTCCGAGGAAACGCATGAGGATGAAGAATTTCTAGACCACATCGACATTAATTCGACGCTGTCAGACAAGAGAAAGGCAGCACTTCATGACCTTTTAAGGGAGTTTCGGTCTTGCTTCGCCTCTTCTTCCAAAGTCCATCAAACACACCTCGCCAAGCATCGAATTATTACCGACGATGCCGTCCGCCCCATCCGGCAGCAGCCTTATCGCGTTTCTTCCAAAGAACGTGCGGCTATTCAGACTCAAGTAAAAGATATGCTCGATGACGGGATTATTCAACCATCCAGCAGCCCTTGGTCCTCGCCAGTCGTTCTAGTGAAGAAAAAAGACGGAACGCTGCGATTTTGTATTGACTACAGGAAGCTTAATAGCATCACGAAAAAAGACGTTTACTCGCTTCCACGGGTCGACGACTCTCTCGACAGATTACGACGCGCGAAGTATTTTTCGTCCATCGATCTAAAGAGTGGCTATTGGCAAATTGAAGTGGATGAACGAGACCGAGAAAAAACTGCATTTGTGACTCCAGAAGAAACTTTACGAATTCCGTGTTCTTCCCTTCAGCCTCTGTTCTGCCCCAGCCACTTTTCAGAGGATGATGCACACAGTTCTCGCTGGCTTGAAGTGGCAAAGCTGCCTTGTCTACCTCGATGATGAGGTCATCTTTTCCGAGAGCTTCGAAAAACACCTGAAGCGTCTGAAAAAGGTTCTGGACGCCATTCGCACAGCTAAACTCACGCTGAAACCCCAAAATGCCATTTCGGCTACGAAGAGCTGAAATTTCTGGGACATGTCATTAGTGCGGATGGAGTGCGACCTTATCCAGACAAAACTGCTGCTGTCGCCGCCTTCCCTGTTCCATCAGATAAAAGAGCAGTACGCCGTTTCCTCAGCTTGTGCGCGTATTATCGCCGATTTATCGCCAACTTCTCGAAGATAGCTGAACCTCTTACGCGACTCACCCGAGATGACGTGCCTTTTACTTGGAGCGCAGAACAAGATGCAGCGTTCACAGAGCTACGGCAGAGAATGCAAACAGCCCCTGTTCTTGCCCATTTTGATGAGGACGCTGCTACAGAAATTCATACAGATGCCAGCAACGTCGGACTTGGCGCTGCCCTTGTACAACGACACGGTGGCGTTGAACATGTAATAGCTTGCACCAGTCGTACTCTTTTTCGAGCCGAGACCAACTATTCTACATCGGAAAAAGAATGCCTCACAGTTGTGTGGGCGACGACCAAGTTTCGGCCTTACCTCTACGGTCATCCCTTCAAAGTGGTGACTGACCACCACTCGCTCTGCTGGCTGGCAAATCTCAGAGATTCATCTGGCCGTCTCGCTCGGTGGAGTTTGCGTTTGCAGGAGTTCGATATTACGATTGTGTACAGGTCAGGGCGCAAACATGAAGATGCCGATGTGCTTTCTCGAGCGCCTGTGGGGCACGCTGTAAGGGGCTCCGAGGATGAAGATGCCTTTCTCGGAGCAGTCAGCGATTCCGAATTTATGTCAAAACAGCGGGCAGATGACGAATTACGCCCAGCTATTGATTCCCTGGAAGGCCGGAACTCTCAGGTCCCTCGACACATTGCTCGTGAACTGTCCTCTTTTTGTCTAAAAAGAGGCATTCTTTACAAGAAAAACGGCCGTGGTAGTGACAAAGCCTTCCTACTCGTTCTTCCTACCGAAATGCGGGACGAGGTCCTCCTTGCGTGCCACGACGAGCCCACGTCAGGACATTTGGGCTATTCGCGAACTCTCGCCAGAGTACGCCAAGAGTATTACTGGCCACGACTATCAACTACTGTACATCGATACGTGAAAGGCTGCCGTGAGTGCCAGCGTCGCAAGACTCCGCCTGTGAGACCCACGGGCCTGCTCCAGCCGATCGCACCACCACAGACACCGTTTGACCTCGTGTAAATGAACCTTCTTGGACCCTTCCCTTTGTCGTCCTCTGGGAACAAATGGATTATAGTTGCGACAGATTACCTTACTCGGTATGCTGAAACAAAAGCGTTACCCCGTGGCACATCCTCTGAAGTCACGCAGTTCTTCGTGCACCAAATCGTCCTACGACATGGTGCCCCGTCATGCGTGATTACGGACAGAGAGACGTCATTTACAGCACGAATGATGGAGGACATTTTTAAATTGAGCTGCACAAGTCTTCGAAAAACGATGGCTTATCACCCACAATCGAATGGACTGACAGAGAGGCTTAACAAGACCATAGCGGACATGCTGTCAATGTACGTTGAAGTACAACACAAAACCTGGGACGAAATTCTTCCATACATAACGTTTGCATACAATACGGCAACGCAAGAAACAACGCGATTTCCGTCTTTCGACTCGTTTACGGACGCAACGTGCGAACCATGCTCGATGCTATGCTTCCGTGTGACCAAAGCAATGAAATCGCTCCAGACGCTGAGCAATACACTCAATACGCCGAAGAAGCTCGTCAGCTAGCTCGCATAAACATCAGTCACCAACGAGATGAAGAAGCACGACGTTACAACCTCCGCCATCGAAACGTCACCTACCACCCTGGGAACCGAGTGTGGGTGTGGACCCCTGTCCGGCGACCAGGTTTATCCGAAAAACTCCTAAGCCGTCATTTTTGGACCGCTACTTCACACAGTACTTCACACAGTAGCCCTTGTGGTTCACGTGTTGCGACATGCCGTGACATTGTGCTACTGCTGCTGCTGTTCGTGTTCTCCTGTGTTTTTATGCCTTTTCTTTTTGCGCTTGGCGCAAGCATTGGCGAAATTTCCTCATTTGCGCTGCGAGTACTGGCACTCTCCCTCTTTTGGTTCTCTGTATCTGCGTATGTATGCCTTCATTTTTTTTTTCGTTACGAGCATCGAGTCGATGCTTTCAAAGGGGGGACTAATGCCACCTGATATGCTTGGGTGAGATCCAGGAGTGGAAGAAGACAAAGACGATCTGTCTGAGCTGCTGCTTGGCTAGTTGACTCAACGAACCCAATAAACCAAGTTTGTCATAAGAAACGGGACAATATATCCTACCAGCGTACTGTATGTATAACTTTTTTGCCATGCTTTTTGTACTCTAATTCCTAGTCAAAAGTTTTTTAATTGTTTGATTAGTTTTTGTTCTCATTCTTGACCAAACTACCATATGCGTATTTAGAACTGTATTGTTTGTATTAGTTTTTTCACATTGAATTGTACACCATCACAGTGTATTTGTTGCTCCCCTTATGTGTATTGTTTATAATAATTTGTTCACATTGAATTGTACACCCTCACAATGTATTTGTTGCCCCCCCCTTATATATTGCCCTCGGGCCTTTAAGGACGCAATAAATGAAATAATTGAAATGATACTGCTTTTTTGTGTATACCAATGGCATTTAATTTAGTAACTAGGTCTGGATGGGGCACAACATCAAATGCTTTTGAAAAATGAAATATCCGTCAATTTGACTTTTATCATTTATTGCTTCAGGTATATCATGACTTATCTCAGATAGTTGGGTGATAGTTGACAGTCCTGAACAGAAACCATGCTGCCGGTTGTAAAGTAAGTTGTTATGCTCTAAATGTAATATGATGACCTTATAAATAATATGTTCGAACAATTTACAGCATGCACATGTTAATAAAGCTGGACTGTACTTATTAACTTCGTGCTTAGAGCCAGTTTTATGCACGGGTAGTACTTTCGCAAGTCGCCAGTCGTCCGGTATTACCAGTCGTCCGGTATTACCAAAGTTTCCAATGATCACTTGTAAATTACGTACAAATAACTTTACATAAAATCTGTGTTTTTCTGCAAAAAATGCATTCGTTAAAGGGTCAGGACGACAAGGTTTTTTTACATCCAATTTTTGCAGGAGGTGATGAATTCCTTCTTGAGTGATGTCTATTTCTGTCATTGGATTGTCGCATTGATAGTTGGGCAGGGGGCTGTTAAAGGCATTCCTGGTAATAACGATTGAAAAAACACATTAAACTGATTTGCTATGCCATCAGGCTGTACAATAGTTTTGTTTGCATGAGTAATCTGTGATACAGTATGTCGCTCCTGTGAGAGATAGTGCTAAAAGCATTATGGTTTTTTTGTCATGTAAGAAGGCAGAGTGACAGTAAAAAAACGTTCGTTGGTTGTTTTAATCTTATATTTTAGTGTGCGCGCAAGTTCTCGTAGACCACATAGGTTTTTATTCTCGCATTTTTTTTAATTTGCCTTTTTAGATGAATGATATCGCACGAAACCCCAGGGTTTTCTCTATTAACTCGTTATTTACGAGAGGGAATGTAGTGTTCTTCACATAAATATACAATTTGTTTAAAACGTAACCATAACATATTTACATCTTGTATCAACGAAAACTGCGGAAAACAAGAGTCTAAATATTGCGAGATGGCATTTTCATTTGGTCTAGAGTAATCTTTGATGAAATATTGACGGCTTTACGTGTTCAGTGTTGCCTGAAATAGGGCAGGAGAATACGATCATTTTGTAATCTGACATACCATCTTCAATATTCACAGTATTATCATGAAATAGACTGCTAACAAATATCAGATCAAGAACAGAACATGAGGGACCAACAATTCTGGTCGGCTCAGAGGCTAGTTAATCTGGAGAGGAAGTAAATGACATATACAACAAAGATTCAGCACTTTTCGTATAGGTATTGTCGTGAGAACGATTAGCCCAGTTAATTCCAGGTAAATTGAAATCACCTGTGATGATAATATTATAACGTGAGTTTGTGTGCTGTGCAATGTAATTGTGCATCGCATCCAAATACTCGGCTGCAGCATTTGGCGGTCAGTACACTCCGCCCAGGAATATACTTTTTCTGTGAAAGATAAGTTTACACCAAACGCTTTCATGACCAGGTATGCTATCAAGAACGGTGAATTTAATGTTGGGTTGAATTGCAACAAGCACTCTTCCACTACATGAATCTGTCTTTGCGGATCAGCCGCTAATACGACGGTAATACTTCTGAATCCTGAAAACCTTCATAAAGCCAAGTTTCGGTGACAACTATAACGTGAGGTTGATGGGCTGCAACTGCACATTCTAGCTGGCTGAGCTCATTTAGTACACTGCGAGCATTCATAGATAGAACTCTGATAGTTTTAGCGCTTTGCTGTCACCTGTTATTGTGAGTTGTTAGGTCAATACGTGTGGAAGGCGTTGATTTTTGTTCAATTCTTTGACCCTCATGTTCACTCCAGATAAACGTCTTGCCATTTATTTTCAGTTTATCAAATGCCAATGATACTTTTGCCCCCTTTGCTCTGTCGTTTACTGCAGGACGCCATAGTTTAGCTCGTGTATCACGTACGTTCTTTGAAAAATCCTCCGATATTGAAATCGGGGTGTTTTTCAGCTTGAAACAGCTTGACAAACTTTTATTTTACTCAGCAAAGTTAACTATTCTAATGATCACAGGCCATGTCCTATAGCTTTGCTTGTGGCCAATTCTGTGAACTTGTTCTATGGAGGTTACTTGTAATCCTAGAATCTTTGCAAATATATTATCTCGCACTTTCCCTTCCAGTGTTGGCATCTTCGTCAGAAGCCTCACTTAATCCGTAAATGACAAGGTTATTTCGCCTACTTCTATTCTCCAAGTCGCCCACCTTCGATTTTAGAAGCGTGATCTGTGTTTCTGCAGATTTACAAGATTCCTGACAAAGTACTATCTTTTCTTCACATTCTTTCCATAGTCTTTTTTCACTCTCAATTACCGTTAATCTTTCCTGCATATCTGCAACTATTGTTTCTACCTTTCTAAAGTTTGAAGACAATTGCTTCAATGTTTTGTTTTTTTTTTCTTTTAGATTCTATTTCATTATTTCCAGCTACGAACAATCTTCTGAATCAGAGTCAGGACCAGGATTTTGTTCCACATCTCCAGATGTTAGTAAGAGCAAACGAACAACATGAAAACAGTCTCGCAACATGACAACAAGACATTGTGGACTTGGAAGCACTGTTAATGTCACGTCATTGTCTCTAACTGATGAAACTAAATTTTCAACACTAATCTGTGCGATCAAAAAGAAGCTGATCAGCATCTGTGCTCTTTTCGTGCTCCCAAGTCCACTAAAAGAAGGGTGCATGATAATGGCCGTCACTTTTATCGTCGTGCCACGCTTTATCCGTCGACATCATCGTGCTGATCAGGTGGTCCGAGTTCAGGACACGTGGTTCCGAATCATGCGATGTGTTCCGTCTGATGGATCCAGCAACGAAGACCGCCGAAGGCAGTGATAGCCGGGCTTGACGCATCCCGCTCGCGGACTGTGAATCAATGGGTTCGGGCCGCCACAGTGCGATCAAAAAGAAGTTGATCAGCATTTGTGCTCTTTCGGTGCTCCCAAGTCCAGATGAGGGTGTTGTGGGAGCGCTGGTACACAGAGCGGCTTAGCAAAAGTAGCTCAGATTTCTCCGGTGCAGGAGACAGGCCAGCAGTAGCGAGAAAGGAAGCGATAAGGTCTAGGCCATGTTGCAAAGTATCCTGCACGTGGCCGGGACATTCAGACGTACAGCAGAGAGTGATGTCGTCTGCATAGAAAATATGGTGGAGGTCAAGTATTTAGGACAGCTGGGAGGCAAGGGGGGCCATAGCCATGATAAATAGAGTAGAAGATAGTACGGCACCTTGAGGAGTGCCGCAGGTGAGGGAGTGTGGGTTAGACAAATGAGTATCGATTCTAAAGCGAGCAACTCGATTGGAAAGGACCGGATGTAAGAATACATGCGGGAGCCACATGACAGGGAGGAGAGCTGAGCGAGTTTGTGGTCATGACTCATGCCATCGAATGCCTTCCGCACATCGACGGTTACAAAAGCGTGGATCTGACTGCGAGAAGGTGCAAGAAAAGTGTGCTGAAGAACAAAAAACATGCCCTGCGCGCATACGTGGCGTCGGAGGCCAATAAGAGAAGGAGGGGAAACTCTTTTGCCTCAATAAAATCAGACATTTGAGTCAAGGCCATTCACTCAAGAGTCTTGCCAACGCACGACGTCAAAAAGATAGGACGAAGGTTAGAGAGAGGTGGAGGCTTGTCCGGCTTCGGAATCATGCAAATTGGAGAGGATGTCCAAGAGCTTGGAAGACAGCCGCTATTCCATGCTTCAATGTGCGTAAGAGAAATTCCTTCGCGTTGCCGGGGAGATTACGCAGTGTAGTACACGTTATCTCATCCTTGCCGGGAGCCGAGCAGGTAGATTGTGTGGCTACTGCAGCTTCCAGCTCCCTGAGCGTGAATGGGCGGTCCAGGTTTGGGTTAGCTTCGCCACGGTAATCTGGGTAGGAAGGTGTGAGGGGGGGTGAGATACAGAGATTTTAAATTGTCAAAAACATCAGATGGAGTCCCTTGAGTGAAAGCTTTAGCTAGGGTAGAAGCAACGGCAGGCTTGGTACGTAAAGAGAGACCTAAACAGAGACCATGTAGAGCGTGAGTGCCGTGCGGAGTCTAGACCGTCACAGAGCGTGTTCCAACGAGAGTGTTCGAGGGAAGTGCCGTAAGCGATGATTTCAGCCCGCAGAGCATCAATGCGGGAGTAAAGTTGGACGTTATGTGGCTGGGAGCGGAGGGAGAGTTTCAAACCTTGATGACGTCACCATAAACGGAGGAAGTGAGAATCAGGGTCAGGAATGGGGAGTCGAAAACGAGCGCAGCGACTACAGGATGTCATTGCTGCGGAGATCCGTGATGTCCAGTCGCAAGTTTCAAAGGAGTCAGACAAAAGGTTATTGCGGAATGCTTCCCAGTCAGTGTGAGCGACTCATTGTTTCCGCCTGTTGTGGGAAAGAGGGGTGGTGATGTGTATGAGAAAGTGATCACTGAAAAGGTTTTCAGCTGACACCTGCCAGTGAAAAGGAAGGGGACTCCGAGAGAAAGTGAGATCGGGTGTAGTGGAGCACTGTGAAAGAGTGCCCGCTCGAGTAGGAGTGTCAGGGGTATTAAGAAGGGTGAGATGGCGTTCCTGGCCAAGGCAGTGTAGAAGGCGACCTGGTTTGAGCATAGGGGGGGTAACCCCAGAGCCTATGAGGAGCATTAAAGTCACCCCCAAGGAGGATGGATATGGGTGGTCAATAGAAGGGAGTGCAGGAATTCGCCAAGAGTACTAAACAAAGAGGATGTGACAGGGGGGTTGTAAAAGGACATCAGAGCGAGAGAAATATGGGTAGATAGTTGGTAATAGACCACACCAACTAAATACTTCAGGAGGGTGGAGGGTCTGTTTAGTGGTTCACCAAGAATGTCATTGCGTACACAAATGGGCACAAGTGGTGTTCCCGTTATAGCATGATATGCACGGTAGCCCGGGACAGTAAGGGACGTCCGAGTCGCCTGTATAAGGAGAAAATTGGGTAAGATGGAGTGGATGAGAAGATATTGGTGGAGAGGGGTCCTATACTGACAAAATTGCGGCAGTTCCACTGTAAAATCTCGAGGTCCTTTTCACGTGTTGTCTAGGTCTTTGAAGTAGAGGAGGCGCCTATGCGTGTGCGTTCCTTCTTTTTTGCCGGAGGAAGCGACTCTTGCCGGGAGTTAACCATATAGGTGAAGGATTCCAGTTGCTTGGATTGGGTTTCGAGGATCGTAACAATCTGGACAATTGAATTTTCCAGCAGGACCAAACGAGTATTATGCGCAGTAGTGGTGGTTTCGACAATGTCGGCCAATTTGGTTACATGGGAGCTGGAGGTCGGGGCAGTGAGTGTGGCGAGTTGCTTATTCAGCTCCGTGAGTTGAGAGGTAAGAGAGGATGTGGTAGTTGCGAGTGTCTGCGTCAATGCGAGTATTTTGTGTTGTAGCTCATCTAGGACGCGCTGTTGCTCACGCTAGTTGTGCTCCAACATAGCCAGTCGCAGATCAAAGGAGTGGCGCTCGTTACCCAAAGATGATGAAGGTGTGTTTGATGAAGAAGGCCACACGGGAGGTGCACCCTTCACCTTAGCAGTGTAGAAGCTCGGGGGGGGATGTTGCGGGAGGTGTAAGGAACTCATGCGCTGAAGAGGAGGACGACGAAGGCTGAGTGGCTCTGCCTATGGCTGTGCGACGGAGAAAAGGGACTTTGGCACAATCGCGTTGCTTAGCTAAAAGATAGGGGCAGGTGGAGTCAAAAGATGAGTGGGTGTTGACTTGACAATGGATGCACCAGGGCTTGGCACAAACGTGTACATCGGGATCTGCTGGTAAAGGAGACGCACAGAGGCAGCACTTGGCCGGAACGCTGTCTTGAGGGCATTGATGAGCACGGTGCCCTATAGCAAGGCACCAAGTGCAAGTAGGGGGCTTGGGTTTATGTGGACTGTATCGGAAAGAGATGCGTTTAAAATACACAAAGAGAGGGATGACGGTTCCAGCAAATGTTATGAGAACGGATTCAGTGGAGCCCATCATGCGTACAGCGAGTATGTCTGAAGTAAAGGGTTCGAGGTCATGCAAGAGCTGAGATAATGTGAAATGACCACCAACGTTGTGTATGACGCCGAGACATGATATTGGAGGACTGGGGGCATAGGGCTTAATGGTGATCGGCTTACCATTTAGTTCCAGACTTGTCAGGGACAGTAGAAGATGGGCAGTGAGAGGCGAGTGCGTTTTCAGAAAGAGAAGGCTCTGAGCTGGTTTGGCCTAAAGGGTGACTTCTGCACTGGTCTCGGGAAAGAGATTTGCGGCGGCCATGATGGTAGCAAGCAGGTCGTACAGACGCAGTTTCGCCGTGAGTGTATCGTGTGGAAGTTGGATTTCGACGGTGATGAGCTTGGAGCGAAGGCGGGCGGCTGAGGCAGGTTTTCTATTGGCACTAACGGTGTTCTAGCTGCCTTCAGGGGATGGCGTATTGTCTTCGTTGGCCTGCGACGCCGTGAAGTCCATTTCCGTCGATGAGTCGCCAGCTGAAGTCATGGAAGGCAACACTTCGATGATGAAAGGAACGATGCTCAACGAAACGCGCTTGTTGACAGACTCCAAATTTACAATGGGTAGGCCAGGTGCAGATACGGTAAGAACAGCAGCAGGCATGGTTGATTGCAACGCCAACGCTGAATTACGGCTCTCGGGCTCTGGCGTTTGCGTGGTTATCAAGCTGGGAGTAGCAAAGATGCTGTCAGCGTTGCAAGTTGCTGGACCGTGCGCGCTGTTGAGGAATGCTGTCTGCTGCAGTATTGTTGTTGGGGCGGGGCTGGTGACATTGCCAGATGTTGACAGCGGAGGCATGGCTTACCGACAGGGTGTCCGTTGTCGTTGGTGTCAAGTGCTGGACGGGACGCTGCATCTCAGAGGTGCAGGCGCGTTAAGGTTAGCACAACGCCGCAATGCTTCGTACTTTTGAAGGGTCCTGAAGGGCCAGCCTAGGGTCGACCGGGCCCAGATGGTGTCGGCTTGTCCCAGAAGTCTTCTAGAAGGAATAGTGAGCTTGTCCAGACATGGGCGGGGCCCGCTAACGGGCCAAGAACATAAGAAGATGTGAAAGTGGAGCACTGCATGCAGCCAGTCAAACAAAACGGCGCCACCTGGTGGTCCAGAATCCAATGTATAGCTTTGAATACGAATTAAATATAAATATATAGCTTCAAATACAAATCGAATACTAATACATATTTTCTAATACGAATCTAATATTATATTTATTTGCATAATGAACGACCTTTTTTTCCTTAAACCAGAGCAAGGTCGCAGGGTGCGTTTATTATGCGAGATAAATTTTCAAAACTTCTTTGGGATGAGCCGACAATATGATAATTAAAAAAATAAAAGTTGAATAGCTTACCTTTTACAGTAAACATGCATATACACTATTTGAAAACACACATTTCTATTGCACTTCAGTTGCTTCTATCTTTGCCAAAATTGCTCATACCATTGTCCAGGTCACTGGCCACTTCCACATCTTGGTCCCATAACTGGCTGTCCTCGCTCCGGCCCAGCACATTTGCGATTCCTGCCTTCTTGAAACTTTTATCAGATCACCTGGCAGCGAGCACCATGAGTCCAAGATCCATGAGCACAGCAGTTCGGCCGATGCCCTCCTAATCTTGTCAGTCGGCATCAGGGCGTACCCTCCTTGAGCCATCCATTCTACAAGCAGCACGCACCATCTATAAGGGTTTTCTGTGTACAAGCAGCACGCACCGTCTATAACAGTTTATTAATGTAAACATCAAGGGACTGAAACATCAAAGTAAGACCACTCGAAATGTGATGGCGATATCGGTGCAGAGCTCCTCGAGTTTCTGGCGAACGTCCTCTCCCAGATGGCCCCGAAAACTGTTGAGAACAAGGAGAAACGGGAGAAGCAGGATGCCAGGGCGTCGTCCCCAGATAGTCTGCGCCCAGTTGACTATCAAATCGGCCGATACATACCGAAGTTGGCCTTCGGCACGGTTTTTCGCTTGCAGATAACGTACAACAGCAACTTCCGGCCATCTGCCGTGACAGCCAGCATGACCGTGAAACGCTGCTTCTCGGCACCTGTCGTTTTCACGAGCACTCTACATGCTCCCCTGTCATTGACGGACTCATCGGCATGTTGAAATTGATGGATGTTTCATCCACGTTCCTGATTTGCAAGAGAACGAATCTTCAGTCCCACCGCAGGCATATAACAAACTTGTGAAAATCCACTACTTTATTTTCATAGCAAGGAGGAAGTCACCGACAAAGTTGTGTGCCCCTCTTAAAGCACAGTCCATCACGCTGCATAAAGCACATAATCCACCGATTGCTCTCTTTAAACGCCATGGGAGCAATGCCATGCTTCCTGGCTATGGCTCCTGCTTGCGTCTGGATAATTTCGTGCGAAACGACACAGCCATCGTTTCATAGGTTCTGGACATACTTTAAGATCTCCTCTTCCACAGCAGCAAACTTCCCGGTCTTTGGTCCCTTGAAGGAACGTCGCTCCCTATTTGTGGCAAGGAGCTTGTCATGCTCCTTCTGCCAGTAGCGCACACGTACTTTATCGATTCTGAAATGCCTACCGGCAGTACGATTCTCATGTTAAAGTGCGTAATCCAGAGCCTGTAGCTCGAAAACATTTCCGGCTATCATCCACGACAAAAAGCAACACAGGCTTAGAAGTCACTCCCAATGAGGCGAGAATGGGCAGCATGACTTGAGGCGAAAAAAGAAAAGTAGGGCTACGATGACAACAATGCTATAACTCGCATCACCATCTTGCATCCTTTTGATTGGATGTCCTACCCAGCTTTAGAAATTCCGCTCCTTCGGCGGTAGATGGCGCTATCTTCTTCAAGTTGCAAGGCTTGCTTTCGACCCCCCCCCTTCAAAGAGAAAGCCAGTTTCACCATCATTATCATCATGTCCCGGCGCGCACATGCATCGCCGCATTTTAGGTGCCGCCGGCTCCGCAAAGCCTCGTATTTTTGTGTGACTGTGGGACGGCGTGGGCAGTTTTGATGTTAGATAGCTTACACGACTGGTCCTGTAGGCTCCCTACACTGTGTGCTTGTGACCTGCGATGTCTCTACACTCAAACAGTTCGTTGTTATTGCTGCGTCGTGCTAATGCTTACTTTAAAAGCAATACAAAAAACGAGCGACTGTGCTGTACACAGAAAGAAAAACTAACAAAACGGTGCACCACCGCGTGCGGAAGGGAGGGGAGAAACAAACCGAGGGGGGTAGGTATAATAAAGGGCAAAAAAATAAAGGAAGAAAGATTACCAGACGAGGAAGTGCCACCCGTTGGTTTGTGGGACTGCAGCCGATAAAAGTTAGGTGCGCGTTTATTACGCGAGGGAAAAAAATCTCAATTTTGGCGATTAAAGTTGGGGGTGCGTTTATTACGCGAGTGCATTCATTACTCGAGTAAATACGGTAGTACATAGCTTCAAATACAAGTACATAGCTTTCAATAACAATATGAATACATAGCTTGAAATACAAATAAAATATGAGAACGTAACCAAGAATACAAATTGAACATCAACACATAGCTTCAAATATGAATTGAGTATGAATACTGTCACGGGGTCGTGACGTGCCCGAAGACAGGAGACTTCGTGTTGGGATTTAACTGTTTATTTGGGCGAACCTGTGCCCGGTAAACGGAAAGTCCAATTACAGCGGAAGTCTCGCAAAAATAGCAGTCTCGGACTGATAGCGGCGAACGGAGCGTCGGCCTTTGTTCAACAACTGAGAAGCGGCGAAGCGTGTCGGCATTTATACTCTTGCCGTCGAATGTTCTAGCCTTATCGCTGGCGGTGGCGTAGGTTCCAGAACAATCTGTACCATTCACACAGTGGGCGTGATCTTATCGAAATGATCTACTTCAGTCCGGAACCTTCTCGAAAACTGCAGGCGCGGTTTGCGCTGAGAATCATGTGGTGTTTTGGGACGATAATGAAAACTTGGGAAATGGAACGTGGCATTGCCCCCCTCTGAAAAAAGGCATCGTCCCGATGCTTTAACTAAAGATGAAGGTACAATAATAATGCAAGAAAGTACAATGAATAAATTACGATGAAACAATAATACAAAAAAACACTGTTTCAGTTTGTTAACGCGCATGAAACGGCTTGAGGCGCGCGACATGCACGACTTCAGGTCGCGATCGGCGTCGTTGAGAGTTCGTGATGCCGTCGAGGACAACCTCGTAATCAAGTGGGCCAAGACGTCGAACCACCCTGAACGGTCCGAAGTAGCGTTGCAGAAGCTTTTCACTTAGTCCACGTCGGCGTATCGGCGTCCACACCTAAACACGTTCACCGGGCTGGTATTCCACGAAGCGTCGTCGAAGGTTGTAACGGTGGCTGTCTGTCGTCTGTTGATTCTTGATACGAAGACGCGCAAGTTGTCGGGCTTCTTCGGCACGTTGAAGGTACTCGCTCACATCGAGGCTTTCTTCGTCGGTGACGTTGGGTAACATGGCATTGAGCGTCGTTGCCGGGCTCCTTCCGTAGACCAATTTGTATGGAGATATCTGTGTCGTCTCCTGCACCGCCGTGTTGTATGCGAAGGTCACATATGGAAGAATGGCGTCCCACGTCTTGTGTTCGACATCGACGTACATTGACAGCATGTCGGCGATCGTCTTGTTAAGCCGCTTGGTGAGGCCGTTTGTCTGTGGGTGGTACGCTGTCGTCCGGCGGTGGTTTGTTTGGCTGTATGCCAAGATCGCTTGAGTCAAGTCGGCAGTGAATGCCGTTCCTCTGTCGGTGATAAGGACCTCCGGGGCGCTGTGACGTAGGACGATATTTTCGACGAAGAATTTAGCTACCTTGGATGCACTGCCTTTTGGCAGGACTTTTGTCTCGGCGTAGCGGGTGAGGTAGTCGGTAGCTACCACGATCCACTTGTTTCCGAAAGCCGACGTCGGGAACGGCCCTAGTAGGTCCACACCAATCTGCTGGAAAGGTCGGCAAGATGGATCAATTGGCTGCAGAAGTCCCGCTGGCTTTGTCGGCGGTGTCTTGCGTCGCTGACCGTCCCGGCATGTCCTCACATAACGAGCGACGTCGGTGGTAAAACGTGGTCAGTAGTACCTTTCTTGTATCCTCGCGAGCGTGCGAGAAACACCAAGGTGCCCTGCCGTCAGATCGTCGTGCAGGGCCTGCAGGAGTTCTGGTCGCAGAGCTGAAGGCACCACAAGGAGGTACTTGGCTCGAAGCAGTGAAAAGTTTTTCTTTTGTAGAAGACCGTTTCGTAGGAAGAACGACGCAAGTGCGCGCTTGAATATCTTGGGGACTTCGGCGGACCTGCCTTTGAGGTATTCTATTAGGGCCCTAAGTTCCGGGTCGGCCCGCTGTCGTTCAGCAAAGTCGTCTGTTATCGTTCCCAACAAGTAGTCGTCATCCGGGTCGTCTGGTAGCGGTTGGTCGACAGGCGCACGAGAGAGACAGTCGGCGTCGGAGTGTTTTTTGCCGGACTTGTAAATGACAGTAATGTCATATTCTTGAAGTCTCAGGCTCCATCGTGCAAGGCGACCTGAAGGGTCCTTCAAGGTGGCTAGCCAACACAAGGCGTGGTGGTCGCTCACAACTTTGAAGGGCCTGCCGTAGAGGTAGGGGCGAAATTTCGACGTAGCCCAGATGATGGCGAGGCACTCCTTTTCTGTTGTGGAATAATTTGCTTCTGCTTTGGATAGCGATCGGCTGGCGTAACTAATAACCCTTTCAAGTCCGTCAGCCCTCTGCACAAGAACGGCGCCAAGACCTACGCTGCTTGCGTCAGTATGTATTTCTGTCTCGGCGAACTCGTCGAAATGGGCAAGTAACGGAGGCGTCTGGAGGCGATGTTTAAGCTCCTGGAAAGCGTGTTCCTGTGGCGTTTCCCACTTCAATCGTCGGCCTTGGTAAGGTTAGTGAGAGGATCGGCGATGCGGGCGAAGTTTTTCACGAACCGCCTATAATAGGCGCACAGGCCCAAAAATCGGCGCACGGCCTTCTTGTCAGTGGGCGGCGGGAAGTCGGCGATGGCAACTGTTTTCCCTGGATCGAGACGGACTCCAGAATTGGTAATCACCTGCCCCAGAAACAAGAGCTCCTCATACGCAAATCTGCACTTTTCTGGCTTCAGTGTGAGTCCGGACGTCTTGATGGCTTGAAGTACAGCTTCAAGGTGCCGAAGATGCTCGTCGAAACTCGAGGAAAACACGACGACGTCGTCCAAGTACACAAGGCAAGTCTGCCACTTCAATCCTGCCAGTACTGTATCCATAACGCGTTGAAAAGTTGCAGGCGCTGAGCAAAGGCCGAAGGGCATCACCTTAAACTCGAAGAGGCTGTCCGGTGTTATAAACGCGGTCTTCTCTCGGTCTCTTTCGTCGACTTTGATTTGCCAATAGCCAGTCTTGAGGTCCATTGACGAAAAGTACTTGGCGTTACGGAGCCGATCAAGTGCGTCGTCTACTCGTGGGAGAGGATACACGTCCTTTCTTGTGATTTTGTTCAGGCGGCGATAATCGACGCAGAAACGTAGGGTCCCGTCCTTTTTCTTCACTAACACCACGGGGGATCCCCATGGGCTCTTGGACGGCTGGATAATGTCATCCCGCAGCATTTCATCAACTTGTCTCTTCATGGCCTCATGTTCTCGCGTCGAAACCCTGTACGGACTCTGACGGAGTGGTCTGGCATTTTCTTCGGTTATGATGCGATGTTTCGTGATTGGGGTCTGCCGAATTTTCCATGACGACGAAAATCAATCTTCGTATTGCAGGAGCAGGGCCTTGAGCTCTTCTTGCTTATCGGTCGGAAGTCTGGGATTCATGTCGAAAGCTATGGGAGGGGCTTGGTTCCTCTGAGCAGGTTCCGCAGAATCGGCGAGGGCGAAAGCACTGCTGGCTTCAACAATTTCTTCGATGTATGCGACCGTTGTTCCTTTGTTCACATGTTTGTACTCATTGCTAAAATTCGTGAGCATAACTGTTGCTTTGCCTCCCCGCAGCTCTGCAATTCCTCTTGCGACGCAAATATTTCTGGTAACCAACAGATGCTGACTGCCTTCAACGACGCCTTCCAAGTCAGGTGATTTAGGAGCGCCAACTGAAATAATGACGCTTGAGCGAGGCGGAATGGTGACTTGTTCTTCCAGCACATTCAAGGCATGGTGTCCTGACGGCGTGCGCGGCGGTAGTGCTTCTTCTGTGGATAACGTTATCGACTTTGTTTTTAAGTTGATGACAGCACCATGGAGGCATAAGAAGTCCATGCCAAGGATGACATTTCTCGAGCAACGCTGTAGGACTACGAAGTCTGTAGGATAAATACGGCCGTTAATGGTGACTCTCGCTGTGCAGATTCCTGCAGGCGTTACAAGATGACCTCCAGCTGTGCGGATCTCAGGGCCTTTCCAAGCTGTCCTAACTTTCTTTAACTTCGCGGCGAACGACCCACTGATGACAGAATAGTCAGCTCCAGTATCGACGAGAGCGGTCACACTGTGGCCGTCGATAAGAACGTCGAGGTCGCTAGTTCGCCGTCTCGCATTACAGTTAGGGCGTGGCGTCGGGTCACGGCTGCGTCGGCTTGTTCCGCTGCTTCCATGTTGCATCGTCAGGCCACCTTCGGTAAGTGAGCTTTCGCCGTCAGGGCTTTGCCTGGTTGGCGTTGTGTTCGGAAAGCTCCGTCGCGGCGTCGTCTTCGTCGGAGGATCTTCGGTAGTTCGTCGCACAGCAACCGCACCTCCACCGGTTGCTGCCCTTAGTTTCCCGGATACGGGCTAGGAGACCGGCCCCGCGTTGGGCCGGAGTACTGCCGGGGGTGCGGTGACATGCGGCGGCTGGGCGACGGCGAACGGCAAGGACTTCGTGGTGTTCATTGAGTTCCTGTCAGGTAGTCGGCGATGTCACGTGGCCATTCCCCTGGCTGCGGACGTGGTGCATCGACGGCGAAGCCACGCAGTCCCATCTGTCGGTACTGGCAACGGCGGTAAGTGTGCCCGGCCTCGCCGCAGTGGTAGCACAGTGGGCGGTGGTCAGGGGTGCGCCAAACGTCGGTTTTCCTCAGTGCACTGCGCTGGCCCGCTGGCGAACGGTAGGTCGTCGGTGGGGATGGTGGCGGCGGTGGTGTCTGGCGACGGAAGTGCGACGAGGCGGCGTTTCGGCGTGGACGGGGAGGAGCATTGTGGCGCACTGCAGCGGCGTAGCTCATAGTTTCTGGCTCGGGCAGCGGTGTTTGGGGAATTCGAAGCGATTGCCGAACTTCTTCTCGCACAATGTCGGCAATCGAATCCACTTGAGGTTGCGCCGAAGGCAACAATTTGCGCAGCTCTTCCAGCACGATCGCTCGGATCGTTTCACGCAGGTTGTCGAAGTCACTGGCTTGAGCAGCAGCGCATTCTGGAGTCAGGCGACGATTGTACTGTCTGGTGCGCATGTCGAGGGTTTTTTCGATGGTGGTCGCCTCGGATACAAATTCTTAGACGGTGTTCGGTGGATTCCTCATTAGTCCCGCGAAGAGCTCCTGTTGGACCCCTCGCATGAGGAAACGAACTTTCTTCTCCTCAGGCATGTCTGCGTCAGCGTGACGAAATAGGCGGGTCATCTCCTCTGCGAAAATTCTAACCTTTTCATTTGGTAGCTGAACCCGGGTCTCTAGTAGAGCAGCGGCCCTCTCTTTGCGAGCGACGCTCGCGAACGTTTGCAGAAATGCGCCACAGAAGACATCCCACGTTCGGAGAGTGGACTCCCGATTCTCTAGCCAGGTCCTTGCGGTGTCTTCCAGGTAGAAGTACACACGACGGAGCTTTTCTTCATTGTCCCAGTGGTTGAGGGCGGCCAACGGTCGTATGTTTCTAGCCAGGACTCCGGGTCTTCAAACGATGACCCATGAAACGTTGGTGGTTCCCTGGGTTGATGCATGACCATCGTGGGCAGGAATGCGGCGGTTGTCATTGTCGCTGCAGTCGCGGTGATGGCCTTGGTCTTCCGCGCCTTGTCTTCTAGAATCCCGTACTCCGGTGGTAGCCCTTGCTGTCGGCGGCTTGTTCGCTGCTCCTGGTTGGCGTCGGTGTCTTCTCTGTGACGTGGGCTGGGTTCACGGCTTGACGGGGGCGTGCGGTACATGAACGAAGCAGCACCTCCACCAGATGTCACGGGGTCGTGACGTGCCGAAGACAGGAGACTTCGTGTTGGGATTTAACTGTTTATTTGGGCGAACCTGTGCCCAGTAAACAGAAAGTCCGATTACAGCAGCAGTCTTGCACAGATAGCAGTCTCGGACTGATAGCGGCGAACGGAGCGTCGGCCTTCGTTCAACAACTGACAAGCGGCAAAGCGCGTCGGCATTTATACTCTTGCCGTCGAATGTTTTAGCCTTATCGCTGGCGGTGGCGTAAGTTCCAGAACAATCTGTACCGTTCGCACAGTGGGCGTGATCTTATCGAAATGATCTACTACAGTCCGGAACCTTCTCGAAAACTGCAGGCGCGGTTTGCGCTGAGAATCGTGTGGTGTTTTGGGGCGATAATGAAAACTTGGGAAATGGAACGTGGCAATACATAGCCTCAAGTATAAACACATAGCCTTTAATCCGAATGCATAGCTTTGAATATGAATCTAATACATAACTTCGAATACAAATACATAGCTTCAAATACAAATACATAGCTTCAAAATGAGTCGTATACGAAATGCATAGCTTCGAATATGAATCCAATATACCATATTTGCTCGCGTAATCCTCGCACTCGCACAATTCTCGCACCCCCCACATCGCCCAACAAAAATACGATTTCTCTTTTTCCTTGAGTAATTATCGCATCCCCAAAAACTGCAACAATAATGTCGTCTGCTCGTTCCAACCACTGATGATGATAGCACGCACCATCTCTTAAGCATCAAGCGTACTATTATTGCACGGATATTCAATCCAATCCAAGCCATGCCAAAGTGGCTAGTGTGCGTTGCGGCATGTTTTGTATGTTGTGTCGGTAATCTTGCCACATTATGGGGTGATACTGAAGCTACTAGGCTGCTTTCAAGTTGAAAGTGATCGATCATAATGTAAGCGATGGCAACAGGGCCGCCGGTAGGCCTTTCGGAGCATACTAGCTTTCTGTTCACTACTGGTGACGGCAGCTGAAAGGCACCATGAGGCGTTGGGCCTGCCGTGGGCCTAAAACTGGGATTGATGGTAAACTATTTTTTCAGAAGGGAACTGCGGACGATTCTGTTAAATAGTTATCAGCCCAATACTGATGTCCTACGCTTACCTTTTGAGGGCTCCAGTTGAGCAACGAACGCTACTGCCACGCCCCCAACGCCCACAACCTTTGCGTGTGGTATTCTAATTCTCGACTATTTGCTTGCACTTTGTGTGTCTCAAATAAATCTTGCCTTGTGATGAACGTGTGCTTTTATTGTTGAGGTAAATTTTAATTAGTAGTTCTCAAAGCTTGCTGTTAGTTGCTGGTGTGAGAATCCCGATTTGCGGCCACTTGGTTTGTTTTTTTTTCGCTTTGTACGTTTTCATGGAACGTTTTCCCCGCGTAATTCTCGCACCCCCCAACTTTGCATCGGTTTTCCGCCAAAAAAAGTGCGAAGATTATGCGAGTAAATATGGTAAATACACACGCTTCGAACAGGAACGCATGCATTTCAATATGTATCCGATACATAGCTTGGAATACGAATCAAATATTAATACAGTCAAACACAATTATATCGAACCTACATATACTGAATTTTCGGGTATATCGAACTCGTAAGTTATCCCCTTGATGTTCCTTAGTAAAAGTACAGAAATTCGCACGTTTATATCGAACGGTATTTTTACCCACCGTCCAATATATCGAACGCCGGGCGACGCGCGAGCTGGAAGGTGCGCTTTGACACTCCCCTCCCTTCACCCCCACAATTTCCGTGGCAACGTGGCTCTGCCCGCTTTGGCACTCACAGCACCAGCCGACCTCTGCTGCCTCCGCACGGCACCACGCCTCCACCAAAACTCGAAACGCTCGAAAAAAGGTAAGTGCGAGAGGGCTCGGACTCCACAATCTTTCACTTGTAGAATGGCTTTTTTATTTCATTTCTCTTTCTCATGCTTTCTTTGCGTACCCGCCGGCTCAGAGAGCAGGCACAAAGGAGCCCCCGTCCTCCTCCTTTCGCTTTTTATTTTATTTTTTGTTGCTGTTTTTTGCTACTGCGCTCACAGGTAGCCATCGCCTCACGAGCGCTTAGTTGCTTCTGCTGTTAGGTCACCTAACTACCATTTGCATGGGCACCATTTCTCTTTTGCATACGTGGTGTGTAAAGTCGACTTCTCGTGCAACTATGGCCAGTGTCAAGAAGCGCAAGACCCGTGACTTTGCGATGAAGTTGATGGCTATTCAAGGTGTTGAGGCGGGCGAGAAATGTTCGACCGTCGCGGATTACTTCGGCATACCACGGAGCACTTTGAGTAGCTTGGCAGATATCAAGGAAAGGCAGCGGAACAGTGAATGTCGGGAGCCTGTCATGTGCGCGCTTCTGCCCACGGGAACGTAGAAAAGGCACTCTATGCCTGGTTTTAGAAGTGCGCACGAAGAACATTCTGGTGGATGGCCCGATGCTGATCGCGAAGGATTAATGGTTTGCCGCTGCACTCAGTGGAACAACTTCGCCAACAACGGCGGGTGGCTTCACCGATTTAAGCAGTGCTACGACATCATTGGCTAAACCAATTCTGTGAAAGCAAAGCTGTCAGCAGCCAGTTCACCCAGAAGTGTATAACAAAGGAGTGACCGGAAATCTCCACGACGTTTTCTCCCGCGGAGATTTTCAATGCCTGGCAAGACATGAAGACGGACATAGTGGTCAACGGCTAAACCAATTCTGGTGAAAGCAAAGCTGTCAGCAGCCAGGTCACCCAGAAGTGTATAACAAAGGAGTGACCAGAAATCTCCACGACGTTTTTTCCCGCAGAGATTTTCAATGCCTGGCGAGACATGAAGATGGACATAGTGGTCAACTGCTTCTTCAAGGCAGGCTTTGAGACGGCGGAACTTGCGGAAACCAGTGAAGACGATGACAATGAGCACATACGCATTTCACGAGTTGTCGTCCCGATTCTCAGCAGCAGTTCCACATGAAGTGTCTGCAGACGACTTCATGAAAGCGGACTGTAATGTCCAGGCTGCTGTGAGCCTCGCTGACGAGGACATAACAGCTGCGGTCGCAGGGACCCAGGACGCCCAGGCCGACAGCTCATGTGACGAGGAGGATCATCCGGACGAGTCGCTGGCTACACGCGCCTACTCAGCCACTGAAGTGGCGGGAGCGTTCGACATCATTCGCCTTCGTATCAGCCACATGGAGGAAACCGGGCTGTCACACCTGGACAGCCTTGATAAGATTGAGACTAGCGTCTTCAACATTTCAAAAACGAAGAATCAGGCCAAGATTAGCGATTTTTTCCACGCAAATAAATCATTATGTTGTGGTACGTGTGCGGAATTAGTTGTCATTCTTGAATGCACCTATTTCATGTGATAATCTGCTACAGGTAAGCTCTCGGGGCCTCTACTTTTTTATATCGAGTTTTTCATAGATCTAACTAATTCGCGATTTCCTTCAAGTTCCATATTGATTGATTGATATGTGGGGTTTAACGTCCCAAAACCACCATATGATTATGAGAGACGCCGTAGTGTAGGGCTCCGGAAATTTCGACCACCTGGGGTTCTTTAACGTGCGCCCAAATCTGAGCACACGGGCCTACAACATTTCCGCCTCCATCGCTTCAAGTTCTATATATCTGTGTTCAACTGTACATAGTTTCAAATACGAATGCACAGCTTGGAATATAATTCTAGTAGACAGATTCGACTATGAATCAAATATATAGCTTCGAATACGAATTGAACACATAGCTTTGAATATAATTCGAATACGTATACAATCGAACCCCCCTACACCGAAACTGACGGGGCGCAGACAAAATTTGTTGGAGTGAAAATTTCTTGCAGTGAAATCGAGAGAATATAACTGATCTGAGCTAGCAAAACAAAGAAAGTTTTATTACCAAAGTTCGAAAAGTGTCGGCTGCTTCATTCCCAGCAACCTCACGACACGAGTCTCACCCATGTATAGCAACACCATCGTGAAAAGCACGGTGAAACAATGGCCACGACGGCTTTCATGAGCAAGGTTAACAGTTGCATTAACGCACTAACACCAGCAGCTGTCTGCTGTCAAAGTGTACCCGACAATGCCGAGGTGGAGGCAGGGTATCGTGGAGCAGTGAATTTCACCTTATTCTATGCTATCTTTATCATCCATCACTCGTGGCTGGCTGATTTTGTTGATAATGTGGAGGAACAGCCACTCTGATTACTTACCACACTGGTCAAGCGCTAACGAAATGATACAAATTGGCATCGAAAACGGCATTGTTCCGCAAAGCTGCGTAAAATAAAACCACGAACAGAGTAACTGGGCTTCAGCTTTGGATTGTCTGCGGCTCAGAAGCAAGAAAGTGGCAAAAGCAGGGCAGTCTCATCACCATCACTACCAAGCTATGGTGGCCCCCACGGAGGAAGGAAATGTAAGGAGAGGCCCTGACATCACTTGTTGAAAAGCCGGGATGAAGCCGGAAGTCGGCCATATTGACTAGGCAAATTCTCCTCGCTTGTTTACATCCGAATGTAAAGCAGAAGGCACGACTCTCTCTCTGGCTCGGAAAGCACGTGGGCTGCGCAGCGCGTGTGTCGTGACGATCCGAAACTAATGGAACGGGGCTCATTACTCTGAGCCTGCGGGACACCTTCAGCGAAATCGCTTCGTCCGAGTAATAACAGGGAGTAACAGCTCGCCGACAACGAAGCAACTGCGAGAGAACGCGCGCTAGATGCACTGACAACGGTGAGTGCTTTCACGTCATTAATTCAGCAACTGTACAGACAACACGATCGGTCGTGCGCCTTCTACGGTTGCATTCCGCCACGCGGCCGACGCAGCATCCTGCCACTGTGTCCGTGTTCCGCGTGAAACTCACCGGCATCAGCATTCTGCGACCGTGGTGACTTTGAGCACGGTGCTAGTGACAGCTAGTTGAGCGTGGTTGCTGTTACGTGGAGATTACATGCAATACTGGTGGAGAGTGTACCAAGCGGAATAGAAAAGGTGTTTTAATACGCACATGCAAGTTGTTACTGTACACACACAACATGAAACTACGTATGTGCACATGGTCCTCATGGCGTCTTGCTAGGCCCAACAGCGTCGTCCGTTGTCACAAGCAGCAGCACTGCTCAACCGTCACTGACCTGCAAGGCGTTCGTCGTCATTCAGCTTCGTCATGGTGCCCAATGCAATTTCACTGAACACTAACTGCTTCATCCGCGTCATCCGCCGCACGACACATGGATATGCACTTGTTCAATGCACTGTTGAAACCCCGTGATGGACGAGGATTCTTTAACGTTGCTAAGAGTAATGTAACTGCCAGGAGAACACTGCGTAACCAATAACGCGGCGCAGAGCACAAATATTGTCCGCCACGGCTCAGCACGAGACCTGGGGAGGCACACATTCTGCCGCCAGCCGCGGCCGCTCACTGCGAGAGCAGCTCCACTGCGCAACACGTAACCATAGCAACGCCGCCATTGTGCCTAGTGAATATGGCCGCCATGATGTCATTTCCGCCACACTTTTCACGCCCTGCCCCGGCTGGGCATGCCCTCTCCTTACCTTTTTCCTTCCTCCGTGGGTGGCCCACATGCTTGGTTAACAGCGGAAGCTTCTGGTGGTGCTAACGCATGTTTTAGACTTCATTAACATAATTTCAGTTTCTGAAAATGCATCAAAATATTAAAGATTGTGTTTACTGCATAGCCCTAAATATCTGAGCTAGGAATTGCATCGTCAAATTTCGTTGACGTGGAACGGCAGAAGAAAATTCGCTCGTTTTGGAGAGAATATTTATGCGTTCACTCCTATAGACTGCTGACGGAAAACCGAGAATTTTTTGTTGTAGCGGAAATTCCGTTGAAGCGGCGTTCGTTGTAGCGGGGTTCGACTGTACATTGCTTGGAATTCAAATTGAATAGCATAGCTTTGAATACAAATCGAATACTGATACATAGCTACCAGTAGTAATGAACAATGAAAAATAAGAGAAATGACGTTTCAAACCTGTAGTCTTTTACTTTACCGGAAACTGCACTTTTAGCTACCGTAGACTGTTACTGCACAAAAAAATTCCACCATCTGTACTTGCTACAACGCCTGCGACTGTTGAGCTTGTAACTGTGATGGCTTGGTTTCAACTCGTATGTTTAACAAATTTTTTCTAGTTTTTTTATGTAGTTGCACTTTACTAGAAAAAGAAAAACTTTCGTACCTGCCATGATGACTAGTGATTACAAGGCCGCTGGTTTAATTCTTGCCACCGTAGCTACATTCCGGCCAGGTGAAATGTAACAGTTAATGCCCGTCTACTTAAATCTAAGCGATTATTAAAGAGCCCTAAGTGGTCAGTTTATCCAGGTTCGAACACACTCAGTTATGGCAGGCACAACACCAGATTTTATCATTTCCTTTTAATACAAAAAGGTTTTATTCAGAGGTCCTCCACGACTCTGCTGATGTATTTCTGTCACGAATATGATGTTGTAAAATATATGCCGACAGATTGCAAAAAAAAAAAACGAGAAGAGATAGATCCGCAGCAAGGGCATCGAATCAACTACTTTGTGCTTTTCAGCGTGCGATGCTAACTCCTACGCCATAAAGCAAACTTTCTAAATTTTCAACGCCATACACCATACAACGTTTGACAGTCTTCTGAGCTTCATAGCTTCAGTGCACTTGCGTCATCACTAGCGAGATGGCATGACGGGCTCGCGTTGGGCATGCTCTTTCTTTCTCTTTGAACAGCACGAATTAAGTGTCGAGCTGTAACAGTTGTTTGTCCGCGCTCGTCCTTCGTATACTTATTTCTTGTGTTCTGTCTGCTTGAGAAGTGTGCAGCAAGATTCTAGCTGCTTGCCCTGCTTCGTGTGACATTGCAGTTTGTTGCTGTAGCATTCCTTTCTTTGCCATTGTGGCTAAACAATGCACAATGAATACTCAGCTACCTCTGTGAGGACACGTTCCACTTCCATATTGTACCGATCCATAAAAAGAGGAATCAACCACAATTTTTTTTTTTTTTTTCGCTTCTGTTCACACCAGTCGATACACAAAGGCAAACAGCAGTACTTGGGGCGTCTTTCATCTACACAACGGTAGTCCTTATCTCGCCTGCTTTCGTTCTGTTTCTCGAAAACTACGTGCTTGCCATTTTTTTATCAAGACTGCTCTGTCGTGGTCATGGCCGCACGATCACGACAAGGAGTACCGGGCATGCGGTGATAACGCAAGGAAGGCACGTGAAATAGATGATTAATATTATGTGACGAAATGGCACCACAAATACACCTTTTCGTTTTCCTTTTTTTTGAGAGAACCACAACTCCCGGTGGCGAAGGCACTATCTTGCCGCATTGCGACCACCCTTGAAACACTCGCTGCTGATGGCAGTAAACTGACACTGGCCAAACAGCGAGATCACAGCAACGAAGTTACACAGGGTTGACTGCAGAAGATGCTGCCATGCGAGTGTGATGGCTATACACGACGAATTCCAAGGAACATCGTTGAAAATGTGCAGCGTAACTGCCTCAGATTTAAGGCACCTCATGTGCACTGCAACTAGCAACACAAAAATATATGTGATTACACTATTGTAACGTTACCAAAAGTGCATGGGCTTTTGTTTGTTCGCCTTTGTGCAGAAAAATACTTCAGCTCACTTGCACTTTCGCGCAATACCATCAAATCTGTTGTACAGTTAAACCTGAATATAACGAAATTGATAATTTATCAGAAAAACTTGTTATAAAGAGGATTTCATTATATGCAGGTTCGGTATGAAAATACAAAAAGTAAATGTGCAAATTAAACAAAAAGGGGACTGAAGGCACCCAAAACAATTATTTTATAGTAAAAAAACTGCGTTATTATTGCCATAGCAATTATATAGACACTCTAGGCGGGTTTTAGACGTCGCCGCCATGTTCTCTAACAAGTCCAAATTGATAAGATGCCCCCGCCCATCGTAACTTTCACGAGCGGGTAAAAGCGTGCAAGTGCTGCTGAAGGAGAGATCGAAGGAGTCAACCCTTCCCTATCGCTTGGAAAAAGCATAAGACAACATCTTCCGCGTGTTCGAACTGCCATCGAATGCTCAAACAGAAAGTAAACCACCCGCCTTGAACGAGCATTAAAAACGCAGGGAGGAGGAGGGGATCGATCAAGTAGCAATAATGAACTTGGATTTTAATGGCGGTAGCGATCGCTGGCGCGCTTTCTATATCGACGAGTATCAGTGCAATTTCAGCGTGAAAGGACTGTGTAAAAAGAGCCTTTCTCTCTGGAGTGGCCGTATTTGGTCACACCAGCGTTTTGTAGAAGTTCCGGCCATGATATCGGATACATAAGAGTTGGCTACCAGCCTTACTTCTTATAACATTACCATTTATTGTAATCGCGTCCATCGCATTGCATTAAACACATCGTCCTGTTGTTGCCAGAACTAATTGGCTAAAGCTACGAGCCGGCGAACTCGCGGCACGGCGCAAGACAGAAGCGCGTGACGAGTCGACCTCCGAAGATCCGTTGTCACCGTGATCTCGGAGGGGTTTTCATCAGCCCCTAATCTGACATCCTTTGGTGGTAACGACAAGGTTGTTCGAGATTAAGAAAAGTCACAGTTTCACCACAAGGGCGAAGCAACCAATGCGAAAGCAACAACTTGGAATGTAATGCTGAAAATGGCAAGCAGATTGACACGTACAGCGCACTGCTCAAACACAAATGACGCACAAAAACAACATTCACAGAAAAAAGCGAACTAACAATGTGTAACGCTCGACACTCAATGCGCTGTATAAATAAAAACGATGCATGAAACGTAATCACAGGTACAGATATGAGTGCGAACTAACAAATAGGTGCAAAAGGCACCTGTCCAGCAAGCGAAATGATCTTTGTGCGCCTGGCAACTAAGCGCAACCGTTCCGGTCAATGTCGAAGGCGCACGATATTCCCCACCCAAGGATAAGCGCGCGCGTGCACAAGCATCTACCTAAACCCCCTATCGCAGAGCATCTACCCCCCTCCCCTCCCCCTATTCGTGGGGCGAAGTACGTGTGGGAAATAAGCGCGCGTTGGCGCATCGTGATGAGCTGGATGCCGAGCACGGGCAGCTTTTTCTTTTTTTAGTTTTCATATACAGTAAACCCTCGTTAACTCGAACTCGCATATCTCGAAATCTCGGTTAAGCCGAAACTTTTTTTCGCCGTGCATTAACCTCCCATAGGTGCTATGTATTTGCCCCCTCTTATCTCGAAACGTTTTCCGGAGGGAACAGTGGATATCTCGAAATCTTGACAGGGAGGGCAGAAGGCAAAGTCTACTCCCAACAGGAAACGAGGGCTCCGTGCGAACGCTTAGCTCTTACTATACGTGCCGAACGCAGTCGTGAAGGGCGAATTTGAAATTCCCGCGGACGCAGCCATTTCCTATCAGCCTTGTCAGGCAACTGTGGGAGTGATCACGTGTGCGCACCTGCGCGCGACTTATGAGCGGTGGGCGGCGTGTGCAGCATGCGCCCGTCAGTATGCAACCTAGCCCTTGCATGTGCGAGCTGGTATTCTTTGTTTTCCTCGCGATCTGTGCACGACGCATCTTGAGCTCAGTTTTGCTGAGTAGTGAGTGGTCTGTGCAACGGACGCTTCCGAATATCGACCATTGGCGCAGAATTCAGCGGCTGTGATGAGCTGTGCGATGAAGTGCGCAAGGCAACTGGCTGCGTGAGCGATACTGAAGACGGCGAGATCGCCTTTGAAGAGTATGCGCTCTACGAGGCGGACGTCCCCGTTACCGGAATGCTGTCGGACGCCGATATCGTTGAGATGGCCGTGAACGACGGAGATGACCATGCAGATGAGGAAGAGCCTCGAGAAGTGCCTACGACGACAGAAACACGTAACATGCTGTACTTGCTCCGCAACAAGGTCGAATGCAGCGGTGGCAACCAACGGCTCATGCGATGTGTTGAGCAACTGGAGAAAGCCTTTCTCGGACCGAATGCTAAAGTGAAACAGGCGAGCATCACGCAATTTTTCGGTCCTCGGTAATAAATTTTTTTCCCCTCCGAACTCTTGTGCCTTTACTACGGTAGCTGTTTTGTGCAGTGGAGCTTTTCCTAGCAGCACTGGCTTTTCTTTTACAGTGACCTGGGCGAACATTTTCGGCGTTTGCTTAACTCGAAATACCGCCTATCTCGAAATTTTCCCCGGATTTGATGGCTTCGAGTTAACGAGGGATTACTGTATATAGATACGTATACATATATAATGAATGACAGCGGCGGCGGCGACAGCAAAAAGTCAGTCAGGACTGTCCATACCATTGCTATTGTAATAAATAAAACAAAAACACCGTCAAGGGCCACATCATGCGTGCGCTCTGAAAGTATAGACGCGTGTACGGCATCAAAAACGAAGAGCGAATGACACGAACACGAATACTGCGAAAAACTATTCGATAAAACGCCCTCCGTATGCAGCGCGGCCCCACATATGTGACGCTAAGTAAAAGCGTGGCACTGCAAACGCGCAAAAGGAATTTGGGGGGGGGGGGGGGCACTCGCGCATGCGCCCTCTGTGGCGAGAATGGCGACAACGCTGACTCGTGGGGTGTAGGCCCGCTTGCCCGCTTTGCAGTCACCTGTGTGCAATGACGAGCGCTCCCTCTGCCCCAGCGTGCTCTGCGTGCCGCCACCGCATTGCGCTTTGTCGGAGGCAGGGAAGCCGCGGAAGATGCATGCTCATACCAAAATGCCAAAATGCGGAGCAAAATTGCTAGATTGTCCGGGGGAAATATTCGTTATATCAAGCTTGTCTCCCGCTGTTAGTTCGTTACATAGAGGTCGCAAATACATGTACTTCTATGGAGCAACGGCGGGGAATAGAAAAACTTGGATATAGTGACAAATTCATTATATGGAGGTTTGTTATAAGCAGGTTCAACTGTATTCAGCATGTGCTTAAGGGTGCTGTGAGCTACTCAAGCCTGCACACAATCATTGACCAATGTGGCTATGACACCTACAAACTAAGTGATGGTCCCACCTGGAATCAAAATCTGCTGCTACCCTGCTCTTGCCTCGCTACTCCTGTAGCATGTTCCTGTTGTGACTCGCCAAAGGATTACGATGATACAACCCAGCCATCGAACCTTCAGGCCTCAGTTTCAAGGGACCTTACAGAGTCCAGGTGGTCGACAATGCTAAGACCACCGTCGTAGTTAAAAAGCTATGAACGATGTTGAGTGTTATGTAGTGTTTACTTATTGTTACTCTTCCTAAATGATTGTCAAAATTTTTGAGGGGAGAGAGAATGTTGTACATTATAATCTAGACATGTGCATTATAGTCTACGCATGTGCATTATAATCTAGACAGCCCTAGGCATGCGCATATGCACACGCAGGCGCCTTATCATGTCAGCTGACATCTGTGTACATTAACCATCCTGGACTAAGAATAAACAGCGGGCTTGCACAAATGATGAATTTTCGGTTCGAAGCGAATTCAAAGCGATAATGATGTTGGTCCAATAATTTCGAATCGAATTCGAGTAGTACACATCGCATGTTATAACAAAAAAATGGGCCCATTTGTCTTGACCAAACCCACAAAATATATATATATGTGTGTGTGTGTATATATATATATATATATATATATATATATATATATATATATATATATATATATATATATATATATATGGGATATGGCACAACGGGAGCGTTGTCAACAAGGATAAATATATTTATTTTCCAAATATATATATATATATAATAAATCAAAACAACACCTCTGCAAATGCCTTAATATGATTCAAGGGAAGTGGAAACAACTTGGAATAGTAGCATGATTTTACTTTAGGTAGAATGCAAATGATAACCTGTAAAGTATGTTACATTTTATTATTTACTAAACTTAAAGCATATAAGCCAGAGCTTTTAAAAGTAAAAAATCGTGAATCGATGTGAGGGTGATATTTTCATTTAACGCTGAAGTGGGGCTTTCCGGCAGTACAAATTTCTAATAAATAGATGTTTCCACTGCTTAGCACTTCATAACTGCATCAAAACCACGTTTACAGGAGGTTACATGCGAATTATTACACAATTGAACAGGTGCTTTCGTGGCTTGGCACCTCTCCACTGCAGTGAAAGCACCTTTGTGGGGTTACATGCGGATTAATCAAGCTTGTGCGAATAGTGAACTTTAGGCTCGAAGCGAATTCGAAGCGAATAGTGATTTTGGTTGAATAATTTCGAATCGAAATCGAATAGTACATATGACATATGAAGAAAAACAGGCACATTTATTATGATCCAACTAACCTGCACAATATTTTAAAAAAAATTGAAATAGGGCAAATGCCACTTTCTTTTTCCGTTCAAAAGAAGTCGAATAAACTTTGAAGAGTAGCAGGATTTGACTTTGGCAGGATGCGAGTCATAAACTTTATAATATGTAACATTTTTAAGTTTATTATACTCTGAGCATATAAGCCATCATAACAAGCCAATATAAGCCATCATTAAGCTTAATAAAATGAACTGATTTGAGGGTGATATTTCTATTTAAAGGGGCCGTGCAACACTTTTTCAAGGAGCCATAGAATGGATTCAATGAAGAAGCTTATTGCTTGATCAATTCACCGCCCAAAAATTTTTAGAATCCTTCCAGTACGCGCAGAGCTGCAAAGATTTGTTGCACGCTGCAAGTAGATTCTCTCTTCTCGTCCCAACGAAAGTGCTGTAAGCTAAGCCGGGAGGGATAGCACTAGAAAAGAAAATACATCGCACGTGCTTTCTCAGCTTGTCGAGTCATTTGCCGAGACAATAGAGCAATTTTCTGCTGACTTTGAGACTTTGTTGTGAATCGCACGCCGCGTGCTGCACTATAATGTTCGGCTTGCATGTTTTCGGTAGCCTCGATTACCGATCGGCAGCGTTTTCTTACAATGCTCAAAAAATGTTTCAGGGCCCCATTAAATTTGAAGAAGGGCTTCACGGCAACGCGAATTTCTTCTTAACAGGTGATTTCACGTTGTAGCACTCCTACACCGCAGTGAAACCACCTTTAGAAGCAGTACATTCGGAATTATATGCATTTATTCATTCCTTGCGAATACTTCAAAATTTTTAATAACCTAAATTAGAATCGAAGCGAATACGAATACCCTACTATTCGTTCGAATATTCGAAGCATTTGAATATTCGGACAAGCCTAGGAATAATATATATGCACCTCTTCATTCTTTACGAACACTTCGAAATTTTCCATAATTTAAATTCGAATCGAAGCGAATTAAAATACTGTAATATTCGTTCGAATATTCTAAGCATTTGAGTATTTGCACAAGCCTAATAAATAGAGTTGTTTGAGATAATGAGTCGGTGTAGTTACTTCGCGTTTCCATGGCTCCCTGGCGTAGTTCGGCAGGACATGGCAACGGATACTTTATCTATTTATTTATTCAGATAACTACAGCACCTAATCGGCATTAACATAGAAGGGAAAAAAATACATTACAAGTGGTATACTACATCAAGAAGTACCATAACAAGATTAGCAATACAATTAATATTACAGATGACATGACACATGTGCATTCTGAACAGATCAATTGGAAAAAAATTTAATTAATTAAAAAATAATTGAGACAAACCAAGAACAGTACATTACAGTATGTCTGCAAAAGGCAGAGCAACAAAATGTTAAAAAAAGTTGAATGCCGTGTAAAGGTAATGCGATACCTATAGGAGCAAGAATTCAGCGAGAGCATAGTAAAAAAGCGACAAGGCAACCTCCAGTAGACTATTCCAACCATGGCATGTTCTTGGAAAAAACCAATGCCTATATATACGTAATGCGACAGCTATATTCTCTGACCTTCAAAGAATGTCCCGACAGACCGACCTGTAGGTAGGATCAAGGATATCGTATGTTTCCTTCCTTAGGCCTGTTGCCCGAATAAAAATTTTGTGATAATGTTTTGGGCACATGTACTATTCCCATCTATCCCCCAAAGTCGGCCATTTGCGATCGGCTCTTATGACAGAGGAGCATATAGTAAAGTCTTAGTTGGAGGAAACAAACTGTGCCGCATGCTTCTGAATGCGTTCTAATTCGGCAATGCAAGTCTTTGTACCTGGGTCCCATGCGGAGCATCTGTATTCCAAAATAGTGTGCACATTTGAAAAGTAAAGAGATTCTTCCAACTTAAAAGGAGCTTTCTTAAAGTTTTGCTTTAAGAAGCTTTGTAGGTTTAGAAATATACCACAAAATCATTTGAGAACTATGGCTGACAGAGTGCCACAGCTGACAGAAGACTCGTCAGGCTTTCGTCGACGCGTGTTCCGACGTTGTTGTGGCAATCCATATGCGAAAACCAGCGCAGCTACATGTGATGCACGTTACCTGCTGCATCATCGAGCTGAGCATCTCTAGTTAGTTGCGGGCAGTGCACCTACTAAGCATCTACATCTAAGTGCATCTACAGTGAGCCTACTAAGCTGACTCCGTCAGCGCCGCTCCCTGTAATGTACGCATGCATTTGCCTTGGCACAGTGACATTTTTTGCTTTGTGCTCAATGAGCTCCAGACCATGCAAAGATGCGACGAGTTATTCGTCGGGCCAGTGCAACGGCAGCGAGTTACCTTGATTACCATGAGTAATTCACACTTTATTGAAGCGGTCCTGCGTACAAGGATGCGGCAGCGAGTGGCGCACGTTCAATACAGATACAACACAAACGGTAACAGCGCTAAACCACTAAGCCACACATATCCCCGAAAAGGCATGATCTAGATTGTTTAAAATGTTTATTGGTGGCAGCTTTGTCGCGATGGCAAGCCGGCATGCTCGATAGTAGCCGTCACCCCCCTCCGGTGCATTCCCGTGCAGTCAAAGTGCTCCCATCAAAGTCACAGTAATCACTGCACGATCTATTGTTGATGCACTTGTCGTAAAGGCGCAAAATCAGAAGTAGTGATATATGGGAGCAAACATTCGAAAAGATCGAATATTCTAGTTACTGCAAATATTCAAAACCTTCGAATGTCGTTTTCAAATCAAATACCATTATTACAATTGCAATGTGTGACGAATAATCGAAACTTCTGAATATTCACATGGCTCTAAAAAATTTGAATTAACCAAAAATGTGCAGCGGAGCATTTTGAATTAGGCAATCTTAAAATAATCTGAAATCGTAACAGGCCAACCTAAAATTTTCAAATTATTTGAATTGACCACAAGTTTAAACTATCAGTTTTGATTAGCGATAGCCTTTTGTACTTCAATATATTGCACGTGCTGAATTTACCAGTGAGAAAGAGGCAGAGAAAGAGGCGCTCACGTCTTTGTTTCGGCTATGCTTTGCTGACTCCTCACGGTACTTGGGCCTTGTAAAGCTGTTTTGAGAATGTCACCTTTTAGAACGTGACAATACCGAGGATTTCTCGAAACTAAAGTATGCTATATGCTGCACTTAAGCTTTTGTGGTATTGTAAATGCTTTGATGCCTTTACCAGTGTGATAAAATACCGCACCTATCTTCGACTGTGGCACACCACTGATGACGCACCGATGAGGCATGTACCTGGGAAAGGCTTGAAACCAGCACGAACGCTGATGCTAACTGGTGAGTCGGTGCAAACCGTGAAGCTTTTGAAGATGCCCTGCAGGTTGGGTTCAGTGATCATCACCCGGCCTGTGGACGTCCATGGTTGGCTCCACGGCCGGATTCGGGACAGTCTGCCGCCACTCGACTGTAGGCTTCGCTGGTGTAGGACCAGGGGGCGCAGATTCTGTAATTACAGTGACGCTATTTCTGACATCTAATGCAATGATATTTTGCACCATGTAACAAGAGCTGTTTTGTGTACTAGAAGGACACAGCAGCCTCTATGCAGAGTTGTACCAATGAAACAAGAGTGGCCCTGTTGTAGAAGGCTAGAGAATGACAAAAATGCAAACAAAAAAGGAAAGGCGCCGTTACTAGCACATTAATGAGGCATAACCAAATAAATCCTAAATAAAATCAAGCCAAGAAAAGCATAGCGGACATTTACTGTTGCATTTAGACTGTAATATAGGTATTATTCACAAAGTAACTTGAAATTGAGTAATGAGGATGAAAAATCACCATCTCAAAGGCATAATTGTAATATTGCAGGCTCGAATCTCACAACGCAAAGGGAGATTTCTCATCCACTTCAATTGATTTCACTTACGAGAAGACGTGAGCCGAAAAACTTGGGTGTTTTCAGAAATTACATGCTTGCCGTTTTTATTTGCTTTCAGAAGTTTAGTTTCTTTTCTTACACGACAGAAAATTTGAAGATTGTAATTAAGCTTGAAGTACATTAAAATCACTTTTAAAGAGTACAATGTGGCTATTGAAAACAAAGAAAAGCTCATTGTCTTAAGTCTCCAGGAAATTGTCACCTGGCTGCTTGCCAATGCATTTCACATTTCACCAAAGCCACCATGCTCAAAATAACCATCATTTCCAAGCTATCATGGAGGAAGAAATCATATTAAAAATACACCTTTGCCACACAGAAAACGGTTTCACTTATGCCATAAGATTGAATTTTTCGTGAGAATGATTTTGGGGCAACTTCTCGAGTTTGGACACCATGTTTTCGGTACCCTCTTTATTCAAATCTAGGCCAATAGCTTTTTTTTTTCAAATTTCTTTGATTCAAACTCCAGGGTCAGCCTAGATTCAAGGATTTTGAAAAACGTGCCACTTTTCATTAAGGAAAGTGGTGCACAACTAGTGCCACCTAGACGGTATTATAGTTGTTAGTATCCAAGTCAACACCTGGCCACCACTTTGATCTTTGTGACGAGTGTTGAGGCAAGCCGATTGTTATTTCGAGTCGCGCTTTGAGTGGTCTGTGTGTGGCGCAGCTCAATGGCACCAAAGAGGCAATGCCGCTTCTAAAAGGAAAATTGTCCTTGCCGCAGAGTCATCGTCCAACATTCAATCTGGGTGGGACTTTGGAGCAAATGAAAAAAATGTGCGCCACTGGAAGAGCTGCAGCATGCGCCAAACCTGAAATTTTTATTGTGTGCTCCTTTTAAGAAGTGCGACATATCCAATGCACTTGATAGCACCGAGGATCGCGCACTGTTTGCAGACAGCAACAAAAAAGTCAGCAATGACGACTCGGAATGAGCACGGCTTTGCACTAGAAGCAGCAGGAAAAAAACGACATCAAAGAAACACACACAACAGGACTAGAAGCTGTATGGTTCTCGAGTTATTTAAATCAGAAACTATCTGCTTTGTTTCATCTTCATGTTTAATAAATGATTTTTTTTTCTGAATGCTGTTCTCGCTGTTTCGTGCGACCTACATTCGAGGCAAGTTTTATTTTTGTTTTTCCGGGCTTTGGACTTTAAGGGGACAGCTTAGAATCGGGGTCGGCATAGATTCGAGTAAATACGATATTTCTGGTAGCCAGACCAAGAAGCAATTCTGCCCAGATATCTCTTAACATGTAAAGAGTGGAAGTATCTATTTTAAAGCTTGATATCACTCGTTTAAATATTATGAACCTAAAGCATGCAATCAGTATGGGGTGAGGATTTTAAGAACTCTCACATTACAATATTTATTGTCCATTTAAATGTCTTATATGCACTTTCTTGTTAGTTATTTGCATTCTACAGTTAATGTGAAGCAATATGAGCCATTAATAACTGAGAACTATAGAAGTTTAGTGAAAGAAGTTTGTACAAAAAGAACTATATTTTACACATTGACATAGCACAAAACGAAAACTGTGCAACTTACTATAATAGTGATTACAGTTTTGAAATCAGCATAAAAGCCCATACATACAACAAACAGTTTATTGCCCAAGGCTAGAGATCTAAAAAAATTTTTTGTTGTGTAGCCTCTCCTTTTAATGTCTGGGCTCAGGTGAGGTTAAGTGGTGCATTGCTGTGGCTGTGCCACTTTCCAATGTTCAACCTACCAGAGATACAACGCCTCTCAGCTTCTTCCAGTCAAGGATCTTGGCTGGCAGTGGGTGCACACTGGACAACCGAGTCAGAGCCACTCGACTGCTCAAAGCACCAGAGGGCAGGGGGCCTTTTACAAGTGGTACCACCTGCAAAACCACGTCGTTCGATTGTTTATGTGCAAATCAAAATCATTAGGACTAAATAATGAGGCCTTGGACAGGTGAAAAAATATGCAGTGCAACCTCATCAGTTCGAATTACATGCAGTAAATCTTTTCGAATAACCGGAAATTAGAACTATAGACAGCCTCTTAAAACATGATACTGGACACAGGTGTACAATTTTCCTTTTTTCGGAGAGGGCAAAAACAGCGAGAGGCTTGTACATATACACATATGAAGTGAGCAACGAGGCGGCTCGTTGAGTGAATAAAGAAATAAGCGCCAGCAGTCAAGATGCCTATGAAAGCAAATGGGAAGAGGTGCATTGTCATAGTCAATCCTGTAGTCAAGACTGATAGTAGAGTATTTCGCAAAAGGACTGTATATCTCATTATCGCAACAAAATTCACTTTGAATGATTTCTTCCAAGAACCTCGGAAAGATGGATTGAACTCCCTGCTTTGCCACTGCCATCTCTAATTGCAATAACTTGAAGACAGACACTAGCACCTATTTGTATGTCTACCACCTCCTCTCTGTAATTTCATCGTGCGAATTAGAGCACAAGACTAATGCAAGAGGGTCACTACAGCGTAAGAAAATCTGCCACTATATTCAAGTCGAATAGTACCCAACCACATTGCCAGCTCTTGCCTATGAGGCTGAAACATGGAGATTAACAAAACAACTAGAGCAAAAGCTGAGGACCATGCAGCATGCAATGGAACGTAGCATCATAGGAATAACATGGAGAGATAAGAGGACACCAGAATGAGCAAGAAAACAGACAGGAGCTGCAGATATTCTAGCTGACCTCAAGCGGAACAGAATAGACCTGGGCTGGCCACACAATGTGTAGAACAGACAACCGGTGGACAGTAGGAGTAACAGAATGGTTACCAAGAGATGGAAAATACAGCTGGAAATAGCAGACAGTTATATGAATGTATCGAAATCAAAAAGTTGGCAGGAATAAAATGGAATTATCTCTCTCAGGAGATCGCTGGAAGAGTCCTTCGTTTTGCAGTGGACTAGCACAGGCTGAAAATGATGATGATGAATGAAACGAAGCAAACCTGGGCCTTCATCGTGGCTTCCACTTGTCGGGCAGAGCTGAGCGTAAACTGACGCTTAGCCAGTGCCCAGGCCTCCCTCTGCAGGGTGTCCAGGGCATCGTCCACTGCCATCATCGTCTGGTGGGCACGAACAGGATCGTAGCCAATGCCGTTGAGATCCATTTTGGACAGCACGCCCAGCAGCCGCACTTCTTGCTCTGCATATCACGGGTAAGGACAGCAGAGAATTGAAGCCCCTAGTCACCTTTGTCGAAATGATACATTCTTTACTTGTACACAACATTCACTTCTAAAAGACGTAGGTAGAGCTAAAATTCTTGGTTGTCTTTTTGTTCTCTGACCTGTTTTCATATTGCATTCATGTTTAACACCTCTCTGGTCATGCAGTAAATGTAATTATTACCAGCCTTAAAACATTGCCACCAACATGACTGGATCATCGAGTAATGCATCAGTGCAATGAAATATTACGAAGGCTTTAAAAACATAGTAATATATTGTGAAACTACTGGTATACAGCAAACTTAATTTTTTTTTGTGTCTCTTTTGTGAGTACTATCCTTTGCATTTATTTTTTTTACGATATCTTAGCTCCCCAACAGCTGGTTAGTGAAATGCAGTTTCATGATATCATAGTTAAACCAGCCTATAAAGAGCCTCCATATAAAGAATTCCTCTATATAACGAAGTTTTTCTATTCCCCACTGTTGCTTCATAGAAGCACATGTACTGTATTGGCGACCTCTATGTAACAAAGTAAGAGCGGAAGACAACCTTGATATAACAAACTTTCCCCACGAAAAATCTAGAAATTCCGCATATTGGCATTCTGGTACAAGCATGCATCTTCTACAACTTCCCCGCCGCCGAGGAAGTGTGATGCGGCGGAGGAACTCAAAGCACTCCGGGCAAGAGCGAGCACTCGTTATTGCATGCGGGTGTGTGCGAGGCAGGCCTGCACCCTACGAGCCAATGTAGCCACCGTTTTCGTCGCAGATGGCGCAAGCGCGGGTGTGCCCCCCCCCCCCCCCATCCTCAAAAAAAAGAAAAAAGAAACCTGCTTTTGCGCTGGCAGTGCCACACTCTTAGTTAGCATGCCATATGTGGGGCCACGCTGCATATAGAGGACGCTTTATCGAATAGTTTTCCGGGGTATCCGTGTCTGTGTCATTCGCTCTTCGTTTTCGACGCCGTGCACGTGTGCATATTTTCTCGGCGCACACATGATGTGGCCCCCGACGATGTTCAGCTTTGCTTTTTTTTATCGCGATAGCAATTAAATGGACAGTCTCGACTGGCTTTTTACCGTTGCCACCGCCACCGTCATTTACGATTTATGTAATGGGATCTAAATATATATATGAGAACTAAAAAAAGAAAAACATCCACCCGCGCTCGGCGCCCAGCTCGTCATGATGCACCGACACGCACTTATCTTCTACGCATACATTGCCCCTCGGATATAAAGGGAGGGGGGGGGGGGGAGGTAGATGCTTGTGTGGGCTTAACCTTTGGTGGGGAGAATCGCATACCTTCGACTTTGACCGGAGCAATTGCGTTTAGTTGCCGGGAGCACAAAGACCACTTCGCTAATGTACAGGCGCCGTTTGTGAAAAGAGAGCGCTTTTCAAACAAAGCGAAGTACCAACTGGGGCACTTGTTAGTTCACACTCACGTCTGTACCTATGATTACATTTCGAGTCTCGTTTGTTTAAACAGCGCATTAAGTGTCAAGCGGTAAACATTGTTAGTTCGCTCTCGTCTTGTGTATGTTGTTTTAGTGTGTCATTTGTGCGTGAGCAGCGCCCTGCACGTTTCAATCTGCTTGCTGTTCTCAGCATTACATTCCAAATTGTTGCTATCGCATTCATTGCTTTGCCCTTGCGGCAAAACTGTAACTTTTCTTTTTTTAATTTCGGACAATCATGTCACCACCGAGGGGATGTCAAATTAGGCACTGATGGAAACTCTCCGACACCACAGTGACGACAGATCTTCGGAGGTCTACTCGTCACACGCTTCAGTCTTGCGCCACGCCGCAAGTTCGCAGGCTCGTGTAGCTTTCGCAATTATTTATTTATTTATTTATTTATTCACTTATTTATTAATGCAACTTACATTACCTAAGTGGGCATTATTGCAGGGGGGGTGAAGAAAAAAAAAAGCAGTATCACAGTCAAACAAAGCGCATGTTAGTGCCATCAAAAATGGCATACATTTGCGCAGCAGCTCCTGCGTATTCACGAAAAGCACACATCTTGTAGCGACAAACAAAAAGCATCGGATGAAAGGTCAACAACACATGCACCCAAATTATTCCGTTGGCGAATGGTAAAAGGAAAAAAAAAGAATTTGCAAAGGCACAAGTACGACAGCTGACCTCGCAGATTTTTTTTTTTTAGTGATCCCGTAGTATGACGCGTAGTGTGGGCTCATCACGAATGAACTTTTGTTAATGCGGATTTCCTCACAGAATATAAAACAGAAAAACTTTAATCGCAAAAATTTCCTGCACTGCTCAAGAGGCTTCCATACTAAATTATTCTTAATGCATGTAACACTGGAGATGAAACTGTATCATTACTGACAAACCGTGCTGTGCAGTTTTGTATGCATTCAAGTTTATAGACTAGAGTTTGCCCATGAGGATCCCAAACTGTACAGGCATATTCAAGGATAGGTCGGACATTTGTAACATACAAAGCCCCTTTCACACTTTTTGGGGCAGACTTGAAATTGCGTTTAATAAAGTTTAACACACCATTGGCCTTGCCAGTTACGTAATCTATATGCTTATTCCAAGATAAATCGGCAGACAGGTAAACACCAAGGTATTTAAAATGTTCAACACGGTCAAGTTATGCTCCTGACAAGCTATAGGACGAGTGAAAAGGTTTCTGTTTTCTGGTAAAGCTAAGGAAGCAAAATTTTTTTACATTCAAGCACATCTTCCATTTCTCACACCACCTTACCACAGTTTCAAGATCACGTTGCAAAGCACAAATATCGTTTATACTGAGTATTGATTTATAAATAACAGAATCATCTGCGTACAGCCTAATGTTTGATGTTAGCGTCTAAAAAAGTAAAAGAATAGACCGAAAAGAGTAAAGGACCCAATATTGAACACTGTAGCACACTGGAAGTTACGCTGACGTATGAAGAATACGAACCATTTACTCGGACGGGCTGTTTTCCAGAACTTAAATAATTCCTGAACCAACCAAGAACAGATGCAGGGAGACCTAAAAAAGATAATTTATCTAACAAGAGAGCATGAGGAACGGTGTCAAATGCTTTCTGAAAATCTAGAAATACCCAATCGACTTGATAACCCTTATCATATGAACTTGTAAAATCATGAGAAAGTTCGCACAGTTGTGTAACACATGACAGACCAGACCTAAAACCATGCTAAAATGTACAGAAAAAATCATTTTTTTCTAAGTGCTTCATAATACCACTATATATAAAGTGTTCAAGAGTTTTACAACACACGCTGGTCAAAGAAATCCCCCTCTTTGCATTGTTTTATGCTCATTCAAGACAGGTGGTTTACTTTCTGTTAGAGCCTTCGTTGGCAGTTGTAACTTCTAACAAGTGGGACATGTTATCTTATGCACTTTTCAGGCAGTAGAGATGGGTGCCGACTCATTTGATCTCTGCTTCAGCAGCGCTCACGTGCAATTACCTGCTCGTGAAAGTTACAATGCGCGGGGGCATGTTATCAATTTGGACTTGTTACGAAATATGGCGGCGACGACAAAAACCCCTTGAGAATATCTATATGATTGCTATCGCAACAGTAACGCAGTTTTTTACTGTAAAATAAGTGTTTTGGGTTAGCTCTGCCTTCAGTCTCTCTTTTGTTTAATTTGCACGTTTATTTCCCGAATTTTCGTACCAAACCTGCATATAACAAAATCCTCTCTATAACAAATTTTTTTCCGAGAATTGATCATTTTCGTTATATTGAGGTTTAGCTGTATGTGTACAGTGAACGTACTGGATTAGACCTAATGTATCATGTTTTTGGATGACCTGGCAAAGCTACGCAAACACTACACTGATTTCTTCTTATAGAGAGAGAGAGAGAATAAAATGAGAGAAAGGCAGGGAGGTTAACCAGAAAATGGAGCATCCGGTTTGCTACCCCGCATTGGGGGAAGGGGGAATGGGGAAGAAAAATGGGAAAGAAAGCGAAGAGGGAAATAGACGCACGCAAAAAAAGGGGGGCTGGGATGCTACAGTCTATACAATAGGCCGCTGCCACGCAAAAAGTTCAATACGGCCTTCGCTGATTTTCTGTGAGCACACAAATCATGTCGCCTTTCCAGCACTGATTGTTCAGACAAACGTCTGTCGTCAAGGCGAGCTAACACAGCAGCTAGTTGCCGTTTTTGCAGGCTGTAACGAGGGCAGTGACAGAGAACGTGCTCTATAGTTTCATCGCTGCCGATTTAACCGCAAGCAGCACTGTCTTCCATGCCGATTCGGAAGGCGAAAGCTTTGGTGAAGGCGACACCAAGCCATAGTCGGCAAAGCACCGTTCTCTCGAGTCGAGAGAGTCCAGACGGAGGCCGGAGTTGACGAGACGTGTCCAGTCTATGCAGTTGCGTGTGCCGTAAGCACTCGGCGTTCCACAGGGATTTTAATTCTGCATTAGCGATTTTTCGGATTGTCATTGCAGGATCAGTCCTTGAAAATGGTATAGATTCTTCTTCACCATCTTCATGTGCTGATCGAGCAGCTGCATCGGCATGTTCGTTGCCCAATATGCCGCAGTGACTTGAAAGCCACTCAAACGTGATTCTGTGTCCTTCGTAAAAGAGGTGGTGAAGCAGCTCTGTAATTTCCAGCACTAGTTGTTCATGAGGTCCCCGGCATAAGGCGAATATCAAACACTGTAGTACTGCCTTAGAGTCTGTGAACACGCTCCATTTCTTGGCTTCTTGCTGTTTAATGACTTGAATTGCGCTACATAGAGCAGCAAGTTCCGCAGCTGCCGATGATGTCTGGTGGGATAACCGAAACTTCACCATTGTCGATGTTGCAGGAAGGATCACCTACCCTGCAGACCCATCCACTTTAGTTGAAGCGTCAGTATATAGATGAGTATGCTCACTGTACTTCTCATATAACAAGAGAAGAGAAAGCTGCTTTAGCGCTGGAGACGAGAGCCGGACTTTTGACCCTATGCCTGGAACCGTGAGTTCAACATGTGCATAGGTCATACTCAATGGGGGGGTTGAAATTCTGCATGGAGTTGTATATCCCGTAGGAATGCGTGTGCGATATGACAAGACTGTCTGGCAAAATGAGGCACGAGGTCGGGCTTCTGGCAATGAAGCTAGATGATGGGCAGGGGCACGAGTAAGATGCCTCACGTGTGCTCTGAGCACTTCCATCATGATATGCGTCTTGAGCGGGTAGTCATTAGCAATCTCGATTGTCTCAGCTGTTGATGAACATCGCGGTAGCCCCAGACAAACTCGCAGAGCCATAGCCTGGATGCTTTCGAGAGTCCAAATGCTGGTTCTACAGGTATTGGTCAACACAGGCAAACTGTAGTGCAAATAGACAAGAAAAAGCGTCTTGTACAATTACATCATTGCATGTACTGAAGTCCCCCAGGTTTTTCCTCCAAGATACTTGAATAAGTTAGCAATTTCTGTCAGCCTCTTCTTCAAGTTTCTTCTTAGAAATCCTAGAGTCTAATTGATTGATTGATTTGTGGGGTTTAACGTCCCAAAACCACCATATGATTGTGAGAGACGCCGTAGTGGAGGGCTCCGGAAATTTCGACCACCTGGGGTTCTTTAACGTGCACCCAAATCTGAGTACACGGGCCTACAACATTTCCGCCTCCATCAGAAATGCAGCCGCCACAGCCGGGATTTGATCCCGCAACCTGCGGGTCAGCAGCCGAGTACCTTAGCCACTAGACCACCGTCGTGGCGGGGCAATCCTAGAGTCTACTATAAACTGTTATTGTTAATACAATACAAGCAGTTAATATGATAGCTTAATTTTGTCTATTACTGGCAATATTTAAAACTACTTTTGAGCCACAGATGGACTGGGCTATTGGAGCAATCAATATGAAGCATGAAATTTTTTGCACAAAAAACTGATTGTTGTTCACCGTGTCATCTCTTACAAAAAAGTGGGGAAGTGAGTGTGCCAAACGACAAACTCTTTCTTGGCAGAAGCAAAACTATCTCATTTTTACGAAGGACTGAAACATTCACTACATAACACTGCTACATTAACATACATAGTCTTTAACATTGATAACATAGTCAATACCATACGCAGCAGCATAAATGTGTTTTCAGTAAGACTGTGCAAATAGTGAATTTCAGGTTCCACATAAATTCGAAGCGAAGAGTGATCTTGGTCAAATAATTTCGAAAATACCGTACATCACAGGTTATAAAAAAGCCATATTTGCAAGACCCAACTAACTTTCACAATACTTTTTTTAAAAAAGGCCTGTTCAAATACTGTTCCTTTTTGTCCAGAGAAAGTGGAAACAACTTAGAATATTAGCAGGATTCAACTTTTGGCAGACTGCAAATGATAAGCTATAAGATAAGTCATATTTTGAAATTCACATACTTAGAGCATATAAGCCAGTGTAACAAGCTTTTAAACTTACAAAATGATTTATTGATGCGTGGGTATTATGTTGCACTAAGGCTTCGGGGCAATACAAATTTCCCCTAGACAGATGTTTTCATGGCTTAGCATTTTTACACTGCACTGAAATAACCTTAACAGTAGGTTACATGCAGACTATCATGCACCTGTTCATTCATTTTGAATACTTTAATATCTTTAGCAATTGAAATTCAAATCGAAGCAAATTCGGATACATTAATATTCACTCGAATACTCAAAACATTTGAACATTCACACCAGCCTAATTTTGAAATCTAAATAACCCTTTCACTGCCCCTCAAAAATATAGCAGTAAATCCTGACACACCGTAAACTATTTGGTACAGACAAGGAAACTACGTTTCTGTAAGAATATGCTGGTTCAGCCACTGTCGTCCGCAAGATAATCAGCCAATTTGCCATCTCTATGATCTCTCTTTCTCTTTCCATTAACATTGAATCTGTATCTTTAGAATTCGAAGTCACTTCTTTCACCTAACATCAGAAATGCAATACACTAGACTCTGCATAGTTCAAACCCAAGAATTTATACCCCATGCTTTTGTGCCTCAGGAATTTGTATGAATTATTAGAAATTTGAATCATCAAAAGTTCTCATAAGTATGATGCAGTGAACATGCTAATTTGTGTCATTCTATTTATTACTTCTCAGGGCCATAGCAATTTCATAAACATCACTGGATGACTGCCACAAAGGCTTTATAGATGTCAGTGATCACACATACTCGTTTCACACTGGTACTCATGCACGCGAGTGTACTTCAGGAACCAAACGTGCTGCGTCCTGTGACAGCCAATTTCTTGTTCACAATCTAAGTATTCTTTGCCGCAAGGCACCAGCGTACTGCAGCTAAAGAACTTGAGCATTTGGTGAATGATCAATTCCAGACCACATTGGTACGTTTCTTACTCTTTGCTCAGCCAACATGCAGGGGTTGATGAGCACGATTTGAATAGTTAGGGTGCTTTTCTGGTAGGAAACTGGCTTTACTTGTGGGTGACTATCAAATGTTCACCTGAAAGCGACAAATGTAGCATATATCGTCATCCAAGTTCAAGTAATAGTTTGAATCAACCAAATTTATGCAATGGAGCCACTTGATATAAGAATGTTCAAAATGCACTGAAATTACAGCAGTCCAAGCAAAATTATAAATAATAACATTATCCGAAGTTCAATGTCGTAAAACCAAGGTGAGAGATGCCAGAGTGGAGTACTCCTGAAATTTCAACTATCTGGTGTTCTTTAAAGGGGCCCTGCAACACTTTTTGAGGGTGGTCAAATAACGCTGCTGATCGGTAGTTGAGGCTCCCGGCAACACATAATCTAAATATTATAGTGCAGCACGTGGCCTGGAACTCACAATAAATTATCTTAGTCAGCTAGAAATTGCTTTGTCTTCTCTTGGCACATGACGATACAAGCTCAAAAATAAGTTGTCACAGCCACTGTACCAGCCATTGGTTGATTTAAGCATGTCACGCTCAATCGTTACTGTGGTCGCCAAAAGTGGTCACGACTTGTTCACGTGTGCACGCACGCTTGCACTGAAAAATCGCATATTAAAAAAAATAGAAAAACGTGTGTCCATTTTCAAAAAATGTTAAAAGTGCATAGAATGATTAGGAATGGACGAGACAACAGATGCAAAGAGCGTTGAGTTCCTACTCATTTTTATTTCGATAATAACTGCATTTATGCAATGCAAGGGAGGGGGTGCGAGACCAAAAAAGAATAAGAAAAAGAAACATAGAAATGATGTACATTGGCGACAAACATTGCTTCGTCATTTCATTTACTACAACCATATCATCACAAGCCCTAAAACTTAGCCAGGTGTACGAAAAGGACTTAAAGACGCCGAGGAACGGCAAAACAGAACTGAAGAAGACGAACGGCAGGTGGCGCGAAGGCGACAACAAGAAATGAAGAATAGAAGGCGCGTGCGATTACGAGGCAACTGTGCGCCAATCAGCTGATGACCAGTGGTGGCCCATAGAGGTGGCGTGCCACGATTGGGCCACGTGTGATCATTACGTGGCAGCAGGCTTTGTGGCTGGGGACGAGCCGGAGCAGCGGCAGACGGGAGACAGCGGGCCGAAGCGTCGGACGCAGGCTATCCAGGTTCCGGCCAGGGAACGCGGCCGTCCACGCTGCTACCGTCCAACCACCAGCTGGGGCGGCATTGCCGGCACGAGTACTGCATCTCGGGGCGCAGCCTCGCCTGCTGTTCTCTTCCTTGCCGAGGGCATCGCGGATCTCGGCGAGGCGTCTCCACGGTCAGCCGTTTGACACAGCGATGAACGTGGCCTGGCTAATGGTCACGGTTGCGTCGAGCATCGCGTCTCGGCGCACGCTCTTCGCTGGACGGGCTGGCCATTCCCCGCATGGAGCATCGCGTCTCCGATGCGGGTTGACTGCTCAGCAGTCGGACCCATGCCATCAAGCGCCGGTGTCACCAGAGTGTCGCACATCGGCAAGGGACGAGCGAGACGTTCTGCCGGGCGAGACGCGGGCGTGTGCACGGAGGACCACGGAGCCGGGCGAGGTCCAGGGTGGCCGAGGATCGAGGGGCCAGGGGAGTTGCTGGCTGAATTGAGGATCGCCAGCGGTGCCGAGCCATACCGAGGAACGTGCGGAAAAGAGCTCGAGGGTGGAGGCCACGAAGGCAGACGAAGCGGTGCGCTGCTCGAGAGGACAAGTTCCTGGGAGCGTTCCTGAGCCGGACGTGGGACCCGTACGTGTCGGCCAGGTCGAGCTCCGGTGTGTTGTCGAGTCCGCCGGCCTGTACAAGGTGCAAGGACGGGGCCTGCTGAACGGCTCCTGCCTGGGTACAGTGGCCGAGAGCCGGTTCGTGGGTGAGGCGTACCGGGCGTGGTCCTCGTGAGCCGTGGCCTGATCCTGGACCTCGGGAGTTGCGACCCAGGCTGCTGGGTTGGTCGCGACGTCCGATTCAATGGCGCTGCACACGGTAGCGCATCCGTGTGCGGTCAGCCGTTCCAGCCGTGCCACCTTTGCCCTCGCGCACGTCGACGACCGCATCATGTCGGGACGACGGGGACCCAAACTGCGACGTTCCTATTCCTGGACCAGGAAGTGCACAACACCGAGAAGAACAAGGTGTGCCTGTACAAGTAGGTGTTTCCGCCGCACCTGCCGCACCCGACGCTGGCTTTCATCGGGCTGCTGCAGCTGCTTGGGGGCATGTTCCCCGCGCAGGAGGCGCAGAGCCATTGGTTCGCGCAGCTCATCCCCAAGAAAGTGTCACTTCCTTCTCTAGTGTGCAATATAAAGCTTCTTTTGTTCGCATCAATTGTTGATGTTAATCTTTTCTCGTCCGCTATCGACAAACGTAGTGACGAACGTCCCTTAACCATCACACCAGGTAACCAATTTCTTTATTTAAAAGCACAAAAGATGGTACGCTAATGCACCATCTATTTTTGAAAATGAATTGCCACTAACTTGCCCAAGCGTTAACCTTTTCAGAGAAAAATGTCTGCAAGGCAACAAGGCATGCGTGACGTATTTCCTTTCCCTGTGCCATCACTCCTTGCCTAGCTTCTGGCACTTTCATCAGAACGAGAGAAGAGAGAATACGATTGCAGCGAGCGACAAGTCTTTGTAACTTCGCTCGTACTGGACAGATTTTAAAATTTTTTGCGGCGGTGAATTTGTGAGACAATAAACTCCTTAAGTGAATTCATTCCATGGCTACTTAAAAAAGTGTTGCAGAGCCCTTATAGCATACACAGACATTACAGAGTGCGTTTTGCCTCCATCAAAATGCGAGTGCTACGGCTGGGACCGTACGTTTGCGACGTCCTTGCTCACATGAGTGTTTGCTATATACATGTATGCTGGTTGCAGGGAATAAATGTTGATGTTATCTCGTGTGCATCAGAAGCAGCTCAGTCCCTTTCCTCTGCTTCTGCGGCCGGCCCAGAGTTGCATGACCTTTCACTAGGCCGCAGCACGACAGTATCTACTACTGCGCAGCAGCAGACCAAAATTTTAAATTAAAGAAAAAAAAAACTTTATAAGGAGACATGCTGAAAAGGAGCACAGAACACAGAGGTAAGACAGAAAACTAGAAAAAAAAAGGCGGTCTATGTGTATGCATTGGGTTACATACGCACCGACAACACAAACATGGCTTCCACTCTTCAGTGTTTGTCTACTGTCTCTATTTTTTTTCCAAGATGAAAGCATACCAACTTGCTGATTTTTACATTTTTATACTTTGATAACTATTATTTGCCTTTGGCATTGAGTGCATAAAAGGTGAAATTTATGCACAGGTCAGAGCCCTTGGCACAAAGGTTTAAGCACACTTCAAACATTTTGCTTGGGGATGTACTTCAAGGGAATTAGGTAATGTAGATGAGGCAAATTTAGCTCGACGACACTTGCCTTTGTAGAGGGAGTACATGTTGGCTCTCTTCAGGGCGGACACCAGAGGCCTCTGGAGGCGCAACACCAGAACAGACAGCCTGGCAGCAGCTTCCTCCAGGACATCACCATAGTTGCTCACAGCTGCAAATTATCGTGCTGAGTCAATCAACCATGTTTTTTTCTCTTTATTCATAATGTCTCACTACTCATTTCCTTTGGAAAACCCCGAGATGTTCTCACAGTATTGTCATGGGGGTCGTGACGTAACTGAAGACAGCAGACTTGATGTTCAGATCAAGCTGTTTATTTTGCCAAACTTGTGGTCAGTGAACGTTTAGTCAGATTACAGTAACACACTGACACTGATAGCGGTGAACAGAGCATCGGCCGTCGATCAACTCACAAGCAGCGAAGCGCGTCGGTATTTATACATGTGTCGTCGAATAATCTAGCCTTATCACTGATCTTCGTGCAAGTTCTGAAATAATTTTGAGTGTTCGCATCTTGTGCGTAATCTTAACAGAATGATCTATGATGATCGTGAACCTTCTAGAACAATGCGGCACAGTTTGCACTGAGCATTCCAGACAGGCTTTGTGGGTGAAAACCGAACGAAACATAAGTGTATGAAACGCACGTGGCAGTATAATCAGTCAATCAATACATCGTATTTGCGGACAATGCTTTTAGCATGGGTGCACGCATAGCAGTGGAATACTTTTCCGTGCTCCACTGTTCTTAACCTGATGTGAGAGAACCTGGCTGAAGTCATAGTTGGATATCTTTACCAGCTGTGTACCTGTTTGATCCCTCCACAGTTAGATAGTGTTCCATGAGTTGAATAAGTATGTCTAATGCAGCTATCAAGTCTTAGCCACAGAAGTATTCGTAATTACTGCCTGTCATTCAACTTGACAGTGGATTTAGATTTCTTTTTTATGTATAAAGTGACCCACTTCATTTAAAAACTATGTGTATGGTGATAAAGCACCGTCCTGTATATAGTCGTCAGCAGTATTTTTTTTTTTTTCAGAGGTGCAAACCGGTATTGCATTGCGGCTGGGAGAGGAAGAAAGCATTGGTGTAGCTTGGGTGAGGGCAAGTGCTGGTTATGCTTGAGGGGGGCAAGTGCCCCTTTTGCACCCTCCTGCCAATGCCCATGGTCCTGTACATAACTTTAATGTTTTAAATTGTTTATTTATAGCCTGCTGAATAACAAATATACTGACCTAACAGTTATAATGACCAGTGTACATACATAGACTCACGAGTCACAGATTGATATGTGGTTTAATGTCCCGACACTTCCGAGTCCCTTCTCAGCCTCTTGAAACTGCGTCTTGATATGTTGAGCGTGCACCGATCAAGAGGCGCAGCACTGCTATTACAACAAAGATATCAAACATGGTCACCGTAAAACTTGGGCATCTACAAAAAAATTACTAATAATAGAAACATCAGAACAAGCCTTTTGAGTAGGGGTGTGCAATATTTGAAAGTTTCGAACATTTGTCGAATATTGCATTTGTAGTATACGTTTTCGATTTGATAATCACATATTCAAAAATTTCAAATATACGAACTGACCTGAATAATCCTCGAATATTCGATGTTTACGAATATTTGTTCACATATGTCACTGTGAAGAACTTTTGATTTTGCGCATTTGCGATCAGAGCCTCAATAGATCATGCTGTGATAACTACGACTTCGGCACGAGTGCGGTGATGCCTGCATGAAAAATCACGGGAGCAAGATGATGGCTACCGAAGGATGCGGCAGCACGCCATTGCGACAAATCTACCAACAATAAACATCTCCCTCAATCCAAATCATGTACTGCCTGCACGGCAGTACATGTGAGCGCTGTTACGGTTCCTGTAAGCGTACCGACCCCGCCATCTACTGCCACACCCTTGTGCGCAGGACCGCAAGTGCGTATCGCTCGTGGAAATGAAGGCAACTCACCGCCACTGCTTTGGCTCAACAAAATAGTTTTCATACCTTTGCTCGGTTCCGCACTGAGTGAGCACAAGAAATGAAATAGGGAGGTTTAGAATGGCATAGCACAAGCCCTTGCGCATTGTGTCGCAACGCGAGCCGCCGTTCGCACTTATGGCCCACCCGCAGAAATACCGAAATAGCGTGCGGCGCATCTGGCCCACGAGGCTTGCAAAGCAAGGTGTGTAGCTATTTGGGTTCGTGAGGGGGAAGCTAAAGTCTCTAGATTTTTCCCTGGGGGGAGCAAACGCTATTCCAAAACTCGTATGGCGCCCGCAACTAAACCAAGCCCGCAATGCCTGAGAACGTTATTCTAAACCTCCCTAATATCTACAGGGCGCGGCGCTTATGGAGTGAGCTTAGTAGGCAATGCACTGCAAGCAACTAGCTAGGGGCGCGCTCAGCGTGACGTACGATGGTAACGCATTTCATGTATAGCCACACCAGTTTTGCTAATTTATCACCATACAAATGTACACAAAATGTCAAAACCTGATAAGTCGTTCGTCAGCTGTGCCGCTACTTCAGCATGTACACTCTCTTCATATTCCGTAATGATTTCATGGTAGTGGATATGGTCATGCGAATGAGCTAAAGTGTTTTTCCGTGCAATGGCTAACATAGAAAATGTCATGCACTTTCATTAATGTTACAGTAGTGACGTCATCATGTATAGTTCGTTGCTAACGGCAGCGCACATGAGATGAGGGATGAATTATAATGTGTAGTTCTGCTGCGTTTCCGACAGCGCCTTTGAAAACTCGTTGTATGCGCATCCCACTCGCGCAGCAACTTCTCCTGCAACCAACCCTTTGTTACACTGTTGCTGTGATCTCGCACTTTTGCCAACGTCAGTTGACAACCGTCGGCAGCCAGTGCGCCGAAGGGGTGACGATTCGGCAAAATAGTGCCCTCGCCGTAGGGAGTTGTGGCTCTGTTAACAAAAAGGCGTTCCACCACATCTCAGTAATCATGTATCTCATGCACTTACCTCGTGTTATTATGATCATGCAGCTATCAGCGCAACACAGCATTCTTGATGAGAAAATGACGAGCGTCCAGTCCTCGAGAAAAGCAACAGAAGCAATCGAGATAAGAAGTATTCATGTGTAGTTGAAAAACGCTGCAAGTACTATTTCTCTTAGTGGCTTGACCAGTGAAAACGGGAGAAAATTAAAAAGAAAACTACAAAATTGAGGTTTTTCGAGCCAAAACTTATAGTGTGGGAACGTGGATCAATTGAGAACACCTAGGCTGCCTTAATAATCGCTTACACTTAAGTACACGGGGGCGCACATTAAAGAACCCCAGGTGGTTGAAATTTCTTAAGTTTTCCATTATGGCATCTCTCATAATCATTGGTGGTTTTGAGACGTTAAACCCCACATATCAATCGATCAATTAAATACACAAATGTTGACTGTTACACAATCAAACCAGTGGCCTCTTGCTCACTAGTCATCATGACAGGTACGAAAGCTTTTCTTTCTTTTTTTTGTAATAAAGTGCTACCACATAAAAAAAGAGCTACAAAAGGTTTGTTCAACATGTGGATTGAACCCAAGACATCAGTGACAAGCTGAATTATTACATTCTTATGCTTTCTGGCAAGTATAGATGGTGACCTTTTTTTACTTTTGTGCACAATAACTGACTATAAACAATTGTACTGTTTCTAACATGAATGTATGATTGAGTGAAAAATTACTAATGGAAAAAAATTGGACCTCTTCATCATTCGGTATTTGATTTGTATTCGAAGCTATGTATTCGTATTCAATTCGCATTCGAAAGTTTTGATATTCGCACAGCCCTACTTTTGAGGCATTTGAGAGACACATGGCCGTAGATGTCCCACTTTCTGTCAAGTCATCACGATGATGCCACCTCCTAGCTGAATCTGTTTGTACAACCTGCCAGTCAAGTATTGCTGCCATTGCAAGCCTATTTTGAAAAGAGTACTTCGTAACAATAACCTCTTCTGCTTCTAAAGTAATCAAACAGGCTGTATATTACATAGGCAGCTTTCATCATGAGTCACCAGAGTAGCCAATATTTACATATAAGTGGTACCACGTGTTAACAAAAACAACATTTTTAAAGGGTGCCAATGCTCAAAACATGTCAATAACCAGCTGCATATATATGCGACTAAGGCGTTTGCACCAGTTCAAATTTTCGAAAATTGGAAGGTTAACATCACAGTACCCGATTTATTGACAAAATAAATTGCGTACTGTCATGCGCTCCGTTTGCGCTGTAATGCATTCGTTTGCACTTCTTTACTTCCTGTGTTCTTCCGCTTGTATGCGCAACGTTACATACCATGGACATCAGGCTTCGAGGGGCTTGCACTCTATGAATGAGCCAAGAGCAACCCACGTGAAAGAAAGTTTTGGTGCCATGGTAACTAACCCACACAGGCTTACCACGCTTGTGTACTGGCTGTGAAGGTGCAAGCTCAAGAAACAAAGACAGAAAGCGTTAATGTTTGTGGAACGCCAGTTATACCAACAATGTATTCAATGTCGCCTGAGCAACATCTTTACTTGATAACAATGCAATCGTTTTTTCCCCCACAAAAAACCAAAAAGCCAAAGAGGCAGTAATGCACATTTGATGCAGATGTGAGCATGCGTTCCGCGTCAAATGTGGAGTGCATGCAGCTGACAAGCAGCCAGAGCCAAGCTGGAGCAAATGGACTTCACTGTGGCAGAAGTCGTCTACGCACTTGCATGTGTCTATGTAGTCTATGTTCCCCCTTGCTTGTGCGTTATTATCGGATGATCATATATTCAATGGTTTTAAATGAAAGCTTGAAACTGAGTAACCCATTTCAAAAATTTTAATAAGCACCAATTAGAAAATATTACATGGCAACAAATGTTTTATAGCAGTTTACTAGAGTAAGCCTTCATTACATGTAAGCCTTGCTTCATTGTTAGTAATTCTTCATTAATATTCATTACGCTTTTCTTCAACTTCACCATTATGTATACCCTGCATAAGGACTAACTACGGAGATCACACTCATTTCGTTATATTGGATCAAAACTCTGGAACACGTTACCTTGTACCATTTCAGCATCCTTATCATTTCATCAGTATAAACAATTTCTTCGCGATCACCTACAAGACTATAACAGTCGCACTTGAATTTATGAATATTATTCTGATTTGTTGTATTGATATGTATTTTTTTAATTATGTAACTATTGTTTGTATTTCTTGCATTTCCTTCCACTTGTATCCAATACTTTTCCTGTAGCTCAGCTAACTACTACAACTAAGAACGAACCTCTGCAACTGCCCTTCAATGGGCTCTGGGATCCTACCTGTATATTAATAACCAACAAATCCATGTATTTTGCATGCAATGAACTGATTGATTGATTGATTCATTCATTCAAGTCATAGAAATGTTAAAAAAATTGTTTTTGGTGATTACATGCTGCACATTCTGGAAGTGCTCTTGAATGAGCTCAGCAAACATTATATCATACTTTTGTAATGCTGCGTACATTTGAGGGCTAGTTTTTTTTTTTTTCATTAGAGAATATTAGTGCAAACTAACAGACAATGATGCGAGAGCATTCCACATTAGCCACAATGGCAACAGGTGGTGCTGACTGGCACTCCCACATCGAATGTTTCCTATAATTTGGATGGCAGGATGACCGCCACTGTAGATCAGTGGTACAATATCGAACGTTCTATTCGAAGGTTGCAGCTTTGGATCGTGCCGGTGGCAATTAAATTATCTGTTTGTTCACTTTTCTTTCTTCGCATTTAAATTACAAGTAAGTCTAATAACATCTTCTACGTACTTCTCTTGGCATTTTTGTCTGTTAGTTCTCATTATTATTGCGTCCTTTCTTTTGTTAATCTTATAAACTTTTTTTTAACACACTTCTCGAAATAAGATTTCATAAATGGCATCACTGCTTGTTTTTGGTACAAAATGCACAAGGCATAAAAGCCTTGTGCATTTGCATTTGCCAAGTGCAGATGAAATAGCAAAATGATGTATCGACACCAGATACAGCGCCCGGCAGAGACAAAGGGCACGTTTGCGCCGAAGCACTGAAAAGGACATCACAGCAGACAAAGAATGGTGAAGGGACTGCTCTTTATTTGAAGAGGACATGTAACTAAGAAATTGCCCTGGTGAGGCGTTATGTGACACGTTATTCAAAATCGAAACTGGACAAGAACTAACATGACTACAAAATTAGTAACCTAAATTTAGGACATGAGATACGCTACACCACACATGAGTAATGGGAAAAGCATATGAAGGCATCTGAGAAATCAAAGAAGCTATGTGAGTGGGGTAATGGCATGTGTAGGGTTAGCACAGGAGGTGAGTCGTGAAAGAAGTAGCCTCTAACATCATAAATCATTAGATTTACAAGTAATATGAAATACCTTCTATCTATTACTTCTTTCTTGGCCAATCCACCAAAGTGGGTGAGAGCCATGCTTTTAGGCCACTATTATCATCATCACTTTGTGCTAGACAGCACTATCATCATCATCACCTTGCGCTCCACCACCACCACTCTACTGGCATCATGTCTTACCTTCCAGCAGTGGTTCAAGGTGAGGTGCCCAGCGGTCTACCATGTTGACAAACTTAGCCTCGCCCTGGTTGGGGTCCAGGAGCCAGTGGGCAAGTCGGGGATCCTCCCAGCCAAGCCGAGACGGGTCGAGGCTGCAGGGCCTGGCCAGAAAACGCAGGGCCTCCAACAAATCGGGTACGACCACTCGTTTGGCAGCTACCAGGAGACGCGAAAGCTGGTCCCTTTGTGCGGGTGATAAGCCATCTGCATAGCAACACTTTTTTCAGCACACACAGCCACAAAAGAAATTTTAGTTACTGACCCCTAAAAGAACACATTTCAAAATGTGTTAAGCCTAAATAAGAGTCTAAGGTTTCTGTATTTCTATAGTCAAGAGTCCGACATAATCACATCTAGTTGGAGAAAAACATAGTGGAATAAAACTAAAATGCCGACTAAGGTAATTTACAGAGGGTAGCCTTGTTGTGTACAAGGCTCCCGTGCAGAAGCCGAGAGATCTTTTCAAATTTTTGTGTGCATTTTACCTTAGTCACTGTTTTTGCTTTATTCCACAAAGTAAAAGGTTGCACAAAACAATGATGCATTCGCAAAGAAGGGCACGTTGCCTATGACAAGGCCTTGTGCCATAAGAAGTTCAAGGTTACACTTGTCCCCATACCCTTCAATGTGAGCATGTTGTTACTTCATGCACCCTTTTACTTTCAAGTAGTTAATGACATTTACCTGCTTAATTCTTCATCTTCATTCTGCAAGAGACTGGCATGCTATGAATGCACTCTGTCACATTACCCACTAAATACTGGCACAAATTTTTCTATAGGCAAGACCATGGAGAAAGAAGTACTTGAGGGGTAGAATCTTTTAGGCCATGGTAGCAAGCGGAGGTGGCACATTAAAGCTACACAGGAAATGCTGTTTTCACTGCCCCACGTCACATGACGCTTTCCGTGTGTTCAAAATGTTTGCATGCTCTTCTATGGACATGGCACATAAATTTCTAGTATCAGCCTGTGAAATTTCTCCGATTTCTGTCTGTAACATCAACTAATAAATATGACAGATATTAGGGGACATGCAAGTTGCAAAATGCAAGGTTTTCCCCAAATTATATATATTTTTATTATTATTTGCATTTGCAAGTTTAGTTTCTTTACATTGACAAAAAAAATAGGAGATTGCAATTAAATAAAAGGTAGGTTAAAGCTGCTTTTTAAGAGCACAGGGTGGCTACAAAAAACAGTTAGTACTTGTCTAGAGTTTTCTGGAAAGTGTCACCTGGCTTCTTACCATTGCATTTCACACAAGCAATTCACGAAAGCCACATGCTCAAAATAACCATGACTCCCAAGCTATCATGATAGAAGAAATTATTTTAAAAACATATCTTTGCCAC